>NC_081557.1:56401631-56608301 GCF_022355385.1 Mustela nigripes
GTCAATCCCATTTATAATTGCACCCCAAACCATAAGATACCTAGGAATAAACCTAACCAAAGAGGCACAGAATCTATACTCAGAAAACTATAAAGTACTCATGAAAGAAATTGAGGAATACACAAAGAAATGGAAAAATGTTCCATGCTCCTGGATTGGAAGAATAAATATTGTGAAAATGTCTATGCTACTTAAAGCAATCTACACATTTAATGCAATTCCTATCAAAGTACCATCCATCTTTTTCAAAGAAATGGAACAAATAATTCTATGTGTTTCTCTCTACAGAAATTTCTTCATTCTTCCAGTCAACTTTGTGTTTCTAAAGATGTAAAGAGATTTACTACACTCAACATTTTATGAGAACCTGATATTTGACTTTCTGCATGAATTCTGTTTCTGAGGGTACCAAAATAAGTAGATTCACAATCAGGTGTTCTCACTACCATAATAATCAAATGACATTAATTTCCTATATATTTGCCTGTTTTGTAATCAAGATCGCAAGTGTATGTTCTAATAGTACATTGGATGTGTGAGAAAATGCTCATTGTATTTAGATCCACTAATGCAGTTAGCTACACATTGACACAGCTCTGAAAACTTGAAGTGTATCAATTTTAAATATGTTCTTCCAAACTTGCATAACTTGTATAATATCTGAGTATGAATTTTAACTATGGGTAACTTTCCTTTTATAAAAGGCCAAGAGGAATCATTTATTATCATTTATATATTAAAATCCTGTTCAATATGTTAAACTTCTGTAGGTAGTTTCTCTTTCAAAATAAAATTTTATTTTAAAAAATAAGGAATTTAAGCATATAGGCAGCCAATGTTCAAAAATGGGTCATTGTTTTTGCACATAATGGCAAACATTTGAAAGTGGGAAGCTTAGAAATGTTAAGATTCATTGTTCTGACCCACAGAAATTTATTATCATTTCAATTTTACAATTCAGCATTTTGAAGTTTCCTAGTTATAATAAATCATAAATCCTCTCAGTTATAATAAATAGTAAGCTACTCTAGGTAAGAGACAGTGGTATGTTTAAAGAGAAAATGAATGGCATATGCTATAATCAAGAACAATTGGCAGACACGGCATAGAGCAGTTATTTTAAAGCTCATAGTCTCTTTCCCCACATCTCTTCATGAGATATGGGACGTATTCAAATACTTCAACAAATTTTGCCTCTAAAGACTTTGTTCCAGTGTATTATCAAGGTATCAAGGTAGTGGTTTTTTTTAAACAGCTGACACCTAGTTTTGCCGAAATGATTTTAATAAAATGTTTAGTTTTATGTTAACATAGAAAAGTAAAGCAACTCTTACTTTAGGAATAAAGGAATGCAAGAATAAAAGGAAGGTCTTCTATTTATTACTTTATGAAGTATTTTTTGAGAGAATACTGTAAGTCAAACATAATTCTAGGCACTAGGTATATATACATAATCAAGACAGAACTTATATTCTAATGGAGGAAATAAGCAAATAAGACATAAAAATACTGTAATTTATAATAATAATACATTTTGTTCACTTATCTCACATTTATTGACCACCTACTATATGCTAGGGACACTAGTGGGTGCTTAAGATTCAACAGTGAATAAAAACAGATATCCCTGCCCTTATGAGGCATGCACATTGATTCTATGAAGGAAATAAAGCAGAATAAAGTGGGATGAAGAAACTTTTTTTTTTTTTTTTTTTTTTTTTTTTTTTTTTTTTTTTAGATGGAGAAGACAAGGGGAGCTTGAGAAAGTGATATTTTAATAGACTAGAATGACAAGAAGGAGTGAGATCTGTGAAGATCTGGGGGAATAGAATTCTAGGCCAAGAAAATATCAAATATAAATGCTCTGAAACAGACATGAGGTTGATGGGTGCTAGGAATGCCAAGAGCCTTGATGCTGGAGCACAATGTCATGGAAGTGAGTGGCATGAGGTAACACCAGAGGGATAAAGGGGTACCAAAAATACAGAGCCTCACAGATCATGGTAACATTTCCAGATTTTGATCCAAGTGTGGTGGGAAATTATTCAAATTTGAAGCTGGTGAGTAACATGATCATATTTACATTTTAAAAAAGGTTCCTTCAGTAATAATATGAGGACTAGATCATGGAGGGAACAAGAGTGAAAGCAGAGGGACAATCTAGGAGGCTACAATGTTAGATGAGAAAAGAGATGTTGGTGACTTAGAAAAGAATGATCAAAGTGGGTCTGGTAATAAGTGACCAAATTGTGACATACTTTCAAGTTAGAAGACAAAATGATTAGCTGATGGATTCAATGTTGGTTGTTAGGGAAAGCAAAGATTCAAGGATCCAGCAATGTTTTTGATCAGAGTAGTTGGGTAAATTGTGATACCATCTATAGAGACGGAGATCAAGGGAGAATTGGCTTTTTGATGGTGGGTTGGGAAATCATGAGTTATTTTTGAACATGAAAAATTAACGATACCCATTAGATACTGAAATGTCAAGGAAGCAGTGATATGTTCATTTAACTCTATGGTTTATGTGAGAGGTTGGGCTGGAGATAAATTTCGGAATCAGTGGAATTTAGATGAAAGCCAGAGTTTAACACTGGAAAAAATCAACTACAGAGAAATGGAAAATGAAAAAGACAAGAGAGGCAAAGACTGAGCCTTTGTCACCATAGAATTTAGAAGTAGGAAGAAGAGGAGTCAGCAAGAGTCTGGGCAGAAGCATTAGATGTTTGGGTTCTGAAGCTGAAGCTTTAGCAGCGAAAGGAAAGAGAAGGGCCAGATGAAAGCTCAGAGGTGAGAAAAGCAAGATCCAGTGGAGAATAGAGAACAACTTCTTTGTTGTTCTCACTCTGGAGAGCAGAATACAAAGGGGAGAGAGACTAGAATTGACCCTGGAGAGGAGGGAACACTAATAGTGAAGAAGGTTGTTATGCTTATCAAAGCAAACAATGATGGTGGCAGGAGGAGTGGAACACAATAGTTAAGTTAGGGAGATTCCTATGAGGCAGGAGTGTCCAATTTTAATGATGTTTTGATATTGGGAGTGAAAAGATGAAGCTCAGATTTAGGTTGACTGTAACATAGATTATTATTCTATTTTCTATACTTCTTTTTAAACATTCCATAATAATACAGTTGTGAAAACAGGAAAATATTACTTATAACCCCAACTAGCTTAACAGAAATACTAATTCTTGGGCGCCTGGGTGGCTCAGTGGGTTAAGCCGCTGCCTTCGGCTCAGGTCATGATCTCAGGGTCCTGGGATCGAGTCCCGCATCGGGCTCTCTGCTCAGCAGGGAGCTTGTTTCCTCCTCTCTCTCTCTCTGCCTGCCTCTCTGCCTACTTGTGATCTCTCTCTGTCAAATAAATAAATAAAATCTTTTAAAAAAAAAAAAGAAATACTAATTCTTTCCACATTTCAATAGTATGCTTGCATATAATTTTACAATGTGGTTATCCTAATAAACACACACATCTCTTTTTTTGTTCAATTTACATTATGCCATAAACGCTTCTATGTTGCTTCATAATATCTATAATTACCATTTAAATGAAAACATATTATTTCATAGACCACAAGTAATTATTTAATTTACTATTTCTCCCTATTTTAACAATGCTTCCAATATCTAACCATTGTTACTAGCGGTACATGCTCATGAACATGTATTTTTATTTTTGAATTATCTGTGCAGGATATATTTGAAGATGCTGAAAACACATAAATATCACCAACTGCTTTCTAAACATTTTGCCAATAGACAGTTCTCTCAGGAATATGCCAGTGTACCAGGTTTGCCACAACCTCAATGGAATTAAGTAGTTTTCTTAAAAATATCTTCTGACTGAATCTGTATGAATTTCAATCTCAGTATTATTTTAATTGTATGTTTCATATCTAGTGACAATAATGGCTTACCTATCTAAATACTATCCTTGTTGCTAAGCATTTATATGAAGACTTAAGTTACTTAATTTTTTCCTCAGACAGCTGTATAGGTTTCTTATATAATAACATTATTTGTTAATAATGAGGTCCTCTGAAAAATTTTTGTAAGACTTAAACATACACACACACACACACACAATCTGGAATAAAAAGATAAAGATCTGTTTCCTAATTTTGGTATTTACTGGTTAGGTTAGAATCCTGGCCCTTGTTTATAAATTGTGCTTTTGAGCTAATATGGGTTTAAAGGCCTATTTTTTCAATATTTCACAGTATTATGAGTTTGGGGTTCAAGTAAGTTAACATACATGTAAATGTTTAAGTAGAAAACTGTAATTTTGGTGATATTATTATTTGAGCATTTCAACTGAGCATTTGGGGGTGAGGGAGACTGTGTAATTCTTGACATTATTGAAGCCGTAACAGATGGTGTCTGTCTCCTGCTTATACACCACATCTGTCTTATGCTCAGTGAACAGGACAATGCATATGATGTTGATACTTTTAAATAAATATATGTAGATATATTTAAATTTTAATTGTCAATTTAATCAACAGAAGAAAAAGCATAAACATAAATTCATGAAGTTTAAGAATTACATTAGAATTCCCTGACATGTTTAATACCCATTTTAGCTTTTCATATACTATAATATAAAAGAAGTAGGAGAACCCATACAATGTTTCCAGCACTAAAACACCCAGTATGTAAATATTATTTTTGATGGCACTTGAAGAATACAAATTAATCATGCAGTAATTTTTATGCCACACTAATAACTTAATTATAACCAAATTGGACTTTCACACCTTTAATGATGGTTTAAAAAAAATCATCTGAAAGATGATGAAATTGGAAATGACTCACGATTCTAGATAATCAGTAAGATACATTATCATTTATAAAATAAGACAGATGATAGCTACACTTACTATGGTAGCACTATATAAAATACAGAATTGGCAAATTACTATGTTGTACACCCGAAACTAATATAACACTGTACATCAACTATACTTCACTAATAAAAATTTTTGAAAAATAACATGTTAATTGGAACAACAACAAAAAATGCTTTCCAACTTAGTCGATGATAATATAGAAAGGATGACATGTTATATTCTACAGGGAAAAAGAAAAGTTTCTTCACTAATAGGTATTTACAATGCAGGTGTTCATGTTCCTCACTAAATATTTAAGCGATATTATAATTACCAAAGATAAATTAATTCACAGAGACATAATTATTATTTTCTCGTATCTTTCTTTTGTCCTAAGTATTTGCCAAACACAGATGCTGCATTCATCCAAATTATACACTAAGAAATGGCTTCTGGCAAAGCACAGAAGAACTCCTCTGATGGCTTTATTTCTATCACACCTTCCCTCATCTGAATGCCTTTTTTACTCCTTTGCTCCTCCCTTATGCATTGAATCATTCTGAACACTGGCATTACCAAACAAATAGTTACAGTTCATTCTGCAATCTTAAAATTTTTCCAGTAACCATTTTAATTTTAAAATTGCAAAGCATTTAGGGAAATATAAACTCTTTGTTTTTTCCCCTAATTGCTTCTCATTTAAATATAGATATTAGGTACACATATCAGAGAAGGCAACTGTTCCCACTAGTGTGTTTATCTAATTTAGGTGATGGAAGCTATTCAAGAACTATCTTTTGCTATGATCTTGGAAAACTCACTTGACAAATTTAGACTAAATACCACCTCAGCAGCAGTGACTTTAATGGTTAGCACCTGTGCTGAGAATATCATAGTCCTTCTCGACTGCCAAAAGCTGCATCTCCTTGTGAACTTTCCCATCCTCTAACTTATCATGAACTCTCATCAGTCTTAGCCATATGTTTCACATTTGTGAATTTATCACTCCCGTGTGCTTCTATAATCTGCACTTGTGGTGGTTCAGTTAAATTGTAAAACCAAAAATCACAGAGTGTAACAGAGGAATTGTTTCTGCTCATTCTTAATTGTGAGCTTGAAGTGGACATGGTCAAGAGCAGAATGTATCATTTTCCTTGAAGAAAGCTGCTGTGAAGAACACCTATGTCAGGTAATGATAATCACTTTCTACACAGGACTCTGAAACTGGCTCCCTGACATTTTTATATCTAAAGTATTCCTTGAATCACCTTCTTCTTGTCTTCTACCACTTTTCCAGTTGAAGCAAAGTCACAGATCATCAGTGTTAGTGAAACAGACTTCTCACTTGTCATCCTGTGTTAATCTTGCCCATCTTAAATCCATATTACTGCCAAACTGATCTACATTTTTGTTTAAAACATTAAATATTTCAAGTTACAGAAAACTAAAGACATTATTTCAAAGACCCGTGCACTTATCACAAACACATTCTGCTTTATAGTTTCAGGTCATTTATAGTTGTAGCTACTGTGTTATAAAGCACTTTTATGTTAATAATAGAAATGCTTTAATATGTTGATGAGCACAGTACTTTTATTATCCCTGTCTTAGCTTGGGATGCCATAACAAAATACCATGACTGGGTAGCTTAAGTAACAGAGATTTATTTTCTCACAAATCTGGGAGAGATCTCTCACAGAGGTTGGGAGCCCAAGATTAGGGTGCCAGATTGTCCAGATTTTGGTGAGAGCCCTCTTGCTGGCTCTCAGATGGCTACGTTTAGCTGTGTCCTCACATGACAGAGAGAGAGAGAGAGAGAGAGAGAACCTTGTGTCTCAATACCATCACACTGGGAGTTAGAATTTTAACAAACTAACTGGGAGTGAGAATTTTAACAAATGAATTTTCAAGGGGCACTATGGAATCCACAGCAATTCCTATCTTAGAGAAAAGGAAACTGAGGTACACAGAGTACTTTAGGAAAAAGGAAAAAAGTACACAAAGTTTAAGTAATTTGCTTAAGGGTAATAAGAAGCCAGGCAGTCTAGGGTCAAAACTGACATTTCTAGCCACTATTCTATCACCTCTTAAAGAAAATAGAGCATTACAAAAATAGTGAAGTTAAAGACGTTCTCCTCCTTCTCCAGAGGCAATCACTATTTTGATGTTTGTGTATTCTTTCTCATCCTCACATATTTATATGTGTCCATGAATGTGTTTATAATACAGATGCATATATACATATGTATATAATATATGTGTATACCCACCTACACCTTTCTATGTTACCCATATTTCTATAATATGCTTGTAACAAATTTTAAATACATATATATGTATATATTTGTTCACATGAATGGCATCAAACTGCACCTATGTTTCCAACCCTTTTTCTTGACTGTGCTTTGTGAGTGCTATGTTTATTGAAAATTATTATTTACCACATTTACTTTGTCAATATTTCTCATTCTCAACATTCTGTCATTTCCTCCTTAAATCTTAAATTCCATGACTGGGGATTGTCATCAACCCTTTGAATACCTGCTCAACCTCCCTGCCCTCCCTCTATTTCATCAAACTTGCGTGTCATTACCGCAGAAGTGGGTCCACCCATGCCTGCCTTCCACCCATTCTGCCCGTACACCTGCACAGATGAACATGAAGGACATACGAGTGGTCTTACTTTATAATTATTATATTTGTTTCATATATAAGTAGAGAAACAATTTTACATTTATGACTGGTAATTGAGTAGCCTGTTACTTATAGCTTATATAAGTAACTATGGTTACTTATAGCCATGTTGACTCTCCCTACTTCATTCAGTCTTCCATGCTATTTTGTGACTGTTTCCTACCTTCCCCTTTCTCCTCAAACCTCTAACATTCTAGTTTTCAGCTGGTGATGTCAGGATCTATTTCCCTGAGAAAATAAAAGCAATTATGCAACAGGTTCTAAACCCTCCTATTAGAACACCTGTCCACATACCTGCGCCTGTGCTGTATGCACTTCTCCACTGCTCTCCTGTTCAACAACCAACTGGCTGTGTTTCTAAAGCCAACACTTTACCACATACACTAGGCTTTAACCTGGGGCATTATTTCAGCAATTCTTCCCTTCCTCCTGCCTTGCACATTTTCTCTCTCTACCGAATCATTTCTTTCATCACTACAAACATCCTATAAAATAAAATAAAAAAAAAAACAGAATTACAAATGTCTCTTGAGCCCACCTTTCTCTTCACCCACTGTCCTAATACCTTATTCTGTCTTTTAACAAAATGGTCTCTGACTCCTCTCTTTTCACTTGTCCTTGAACCCATACCAATCAGGCTTTCACTTAGAACACTCTTCCCAATGCTACACCTGTCAAGATCACCAATGGCTTCATGTTTACAAATTTGAAGCCCACTTATCTTCTTACTTAACTCAGCTACACCTTTAGCACAGTTGGTCACTCTCTTTGCATTTCCTTTCTTAGCCTGTGTGGTTGATTTATTTTTATGTTTTTTAAATGGAAGAAATTACTTCTACATATTATGTGCTCATATTCTTGGCCCTCATTTTTGTTAAGATTTTTTAAATAAGATTTTGAAAAATGTAAATTGCAAATATAATTCTCTCATCAGCTTTTCTTTAAAAAATATATTTATTTATGTGTGAGAGACAGAGAGTGCATGAGCTGGGGGTGGGGCAGAGGGAAAAGGGAAGCAGACTCTCCACTGAGCAGGGAGCCCTATCTGGGGCCTGATCCAATAACCTGAGCCAAACCCAAGAATTGGACACTTAACAGACTGAGCCACCCAGGTGCCCCAGTTTTTTTTCTTTTTAAAAAAACATTTTTGGTGATGCCTGGGTGGCTTAGTGGGTAAAGCTTCTGCCTTCAGGTCAGGTCATGATCCTAAGATCCTAGGATCAAGTCCCACATCGGGCTTCTTACTCAGCGGGGAGCCTGTGTCACCCTCTGCCTGCCACTCCCGCTGCTCATGCTCTCTCTGACAAATAAATAAATATAATCTAAAAAAAAATTGCTGGTGTCATTTTATTTTACTTTAAATATATTTTGAAGAATTCAAAACTGTGGATCTTATCCTTTATGATTAACTTTTTAAAGTGCCTTGTTTAAATAATGTTTCACTTTTCAAACACCCTAAATTCATTATCTATATTTTCTTTAAAATTAGTATTTTTTACTTGAGAAAGACATAAAATATTTATTAAGTGAAAAATAAATTTTCCCAACATAATTTATGGAATAATGCAATTTTTTGCTACTGATTTGTTATACAACTTACAATGAATATCAAGTTCATATATGCAATGGGCCTGTTGCTAAACTTTTTTTTTTTAAGATTTTATTTATTTCTTTGACAGAGACAGATCACAAGTAGGCAGAGAGGAAGGCAGAGAGAGGAGGAAGCAGGCTCCCTGCTGAGCAGAGAGCCTGATGTGGGACTCGATCCCAGGACCCTGGGATCATGACCTGAGCTGAAGTCAGAGGCTTTAACCCACTGAGCCACCCAGGTGCCCCTGTTGCTAAACTTCTTAGTCCTTTTCTGTATTTCTATTCCTGTGCCAATACCCATTTTGTTTGTATTACTACAGCTTTATAACAAGAACTGATATCTAGTGAAGCAATGTCAAAAATGTCTCTGCAATTCTAGGACACTTGTTCTTTCATATATATTTTAGGAATATATTATGATTTACATAAACACCCTGTTAAGAATTTTTGTTGAAATTGGTTAAATTGAATTAAATTTTTGTTATCTGGGTATCATTATTGAGTTCTCCAGCTCTTATGTGTCAAGGTACTTATTCCAGTCTCTTTTTATGACTTTTAATACATTTTAAGAATTTCTCCATGTATGTCTTACATTTATTACATTTATTTCTTTGCACTTCACAGTTTGTGAGTTTTGTAAATACATCTCTGTTACTAACGTATAGGAAGATAACTGATTTTTTTTCTTATGGTCTTGTTTTAACAATCTTGATGAACTCTTATTTGTATATTTTTTAGATGTTCTTGTATTTAGTTGCATTCACTTTGTGTATAATTATATTGTCTGATAATAACACTTTATTTCTTTTTTATCTTGTTTTTTTTTTTACTTTTTAACTAATTATGTTACCATTTTTACAGACCATTATTTGTACCACTCTTATAGTCCTAGAATAAAAATTTCAATATCGTGATTTTTAAACACTGCTATTTAGTATTTTTGAAGCTATGTCCATCAATAAAAATAGCCTAGAATTTTTTTCCTGTTTTAGAAAGTTGCAAGTTATCTTTACCCATAGGCCAAACTTATTTTTACTATATTAATTTAAATTTACTATCTGTATTTTTAGGTAAGTACATACATGTTCTTCCAATAAAAACTACATAATATTTTGATTACTCTTTTGGCAGACTCAAATAATTGGCATCTGATATCCATTCTGCCTTTTTTTATGACAGTATGTATGGATTCTGTTTATATATAATGCACATACATATATATTATCTACAATATATATGCACACACATATCATATATTTAAATATACACATGTACATACTATGTGTATACCCACATGTACACACACACACACACACACACACACACATATATATATATATATACATATCTAGCATGCATATATGCTGCCATCTGGACTAAAGAATATATTTTTCAGGCTGTCTTACAGCTAGGTGTGCCTATGTGACTAAATATTGGGCAAATAAATGTAGGTGGAAGTAATATGTCCAATTTCTAGAAAGTGTAGGTATGTGTTTTGACCTCACTGCCCTTCCTTCTCCCTGTACTTTGGTCTAAAACTATTTAAGCAAAATATTACAATCCCTAACTTGCTGGGGTGCCTCTGTGGCTCAGTCAGTTAAGCCACTGACTCAGGTTGGGATTTCAGGGTCATGAGATCAAATCCTACACTGGGCTCTGTATTCAGAGCATAGTCTGTGAAAGACTCTCTCTCTCTCTGCCCCTCCTGCTTGTGCTCTCTCTCTCTAAAATAAATAAACTTTAAAAATTTCACAACTTGTTAGATTTGTTCATTTCTCCCTCTGGTTCCATCAGTTTTGGGTTTATGTATATAAACTTTTGCAATAGATGTGCATACATTCAGGATCATTCTGGTGTGGTGAAATGACATTCAACATTATATAGTTTAAATTGAAGTTACAAGTCTATGTAATGACAAAAGTCCACTTGACCTGATATTAACATAGCTTTAATGATGTTCATATGGTTAGTATTTGCATGATGTATCATTTTCCATCTTTATCCTCTCAATCTATATCTTTATATTTAATCTATCTTTTAAAATATCTTTATATTTCCTTAGCAATTCAGGGTCTCTTATGCTTCCATATAAATTTTAGGATTGTTTGTTCCAGCTCTTTGAAAAATGCCAGTGGAATTTTGATCAGAACGCATTGAAAGTATAGATTGCTCTAGGCGATATAGACATTTTAACAATGTTTATTCTTCTTATCCATGAGCATGGAATGTTCATCCACCTCTTTGTGTCTTCAATTTCTTTCATGAGTGTTCTGTAGTTGCTCGAGTACAGATCCTTTACCTCTTTGGTTAGGTTTATTCCCAAGTATCTTATGGTTCTTGGCGCTATAATAAATGGAATTGATTCTCTAATTTTCCTTTCTGTATTTTCAATGTTAGTGTATAAGAAAGCAACTGATTTCTGTAAATTGATTTTGTATCCTGCCACATTACTGAATTGCTGTATAAGTTCTAGTAGTTTGGGGGTGGAGTCTTTTGGTTTTTCCATATAAAGTATCATGTCATCAGCAAAGAGAGAGAGTTTGACTTCTTCATTGTCAATTTGAATCCTTTTAGTTTCATTTTGTTGTTTAATGCTAAGGAAATGTTGGAAAAAGAAAAAGAAAACTGGGGGCATCACATTACCTGATTTTAAGCTTTACTACAAAGCTGTGATCACCAAGACAGCATGGCACTGGCACAAAAAGAGACACATAGACCAGTGGAACAGAGTAGAGAGCCAAGATATGGAACCTCAGCTATATGGTCAAATAATCTTGGACAAAGCAGGAAAATATATACAGTGGAGAAAAGACAATCTCTTCAATAAATGGTGCTAGGAAAATTAGATAGCTATGTGTAGAAGGATGAAACTCGACCATTCTTTTATGCTATACACAAATATAAACTTGAAATGGATAAAAGACCTCAACATGAGACAGAAATCCATCAGAATTATAGAGGAGAACATAGGCAGTAACCTCTTTGACATCAGCCACAGCAACTTCTTACAAGATATGTCTCCAAAGGCAAAGGAAACAAAGGCAAAAATGAATTTTGGGGACTTCATCAAAATCAAAAGCTTCTGCACAGCAAAGGAAACAGTCAACAAAACAAAGAGGCAATCCACAGAATGGGAGAAGATATTGGCAAATGACAGTACAGATAAAGAGCTGATATCCAAGATCTGTAAACAACTTCTCAAACTCAACACACACAAAACAGATAATCACATCAAAAAAATGGGCAGAAGACATGAACAGACACTTCTCTTAAAATGGCTAACAGACACATGAAAAAATTTTTATCATCATTAGCTATCAGGAAGAATTAAAATCAAAACCACACTGAGATACCACCTTACACCAGTTAGGATAGGCTGAAATTAATAAGACAGTAAACAACATGTGTTGGAGAGGATGTGGAGAAAGGGGAGCCCTCTTACCTGTTGTTGGGAATGCAAGTTGGTGTAGCCACTTTGGAAACCCGTGTGGAGATTCCTTAAGAAATTAAAAATAGAGCTTCTCTATGACCTGCAATTGCACTATTGCATATTTACACCATATTTACACCATATTTACATATTTACCCCAAAGATACAGATGTAGTGAAAAGAAGGGCCATCTGCACCCCAATAGCAGCAATGGCCACAGTCACCAAATGGTGGAAAGAACCAAGATGCCCTTCAACAGACAAATGGATAAAGAAAATATGATCCATATATACAATGAAGTATTATGCCTCCATCAGAAAGGATGAATACCCAACTTTTGTATCAACATGGACAGGACTGGAAGAGATTATGCTGAGTGAAGTAAGACAAGCAGAGACAGTCAATTATCATATGGTTTCACCTACTTGTGAAGCATAAGGAATAACATGGAGGACATGGGGAGATGTAGAGGAGAAGGGATTTGGGGTAAATTGGAGGGAGAGACAAACCATGAGAGACTGTGGACTCCGAAAAACAAACTAAGGGTTTTGGAGGGGAGGGAGGGGAGGGATTGGGTGAGCCTGTGGTGGGTATTATGGAGGGCACATATTGCATGGAGCACTGGCTGTGGTACATGAACAATGAATTATGGAACATTGAATAGAAATAAAAAAGATAAAAATTTAAAAAATCTTTATATTTTATACACATCTCATGCAAACTGTATATAGTGGAATTCTGATTTTTACCTAGCAATATCACTCCTATCATGTAATTCAATCTATTTATAGTATATCTGGGTATTAATTAGACTGTAGCATTTCTGTTTATCCCTCCTTTCTTTGATAGTTTTCTTCCTGCGTTCTTCAGGTTCAATGAATTACTTGTTAGGATTTCATTTTTTTTCTTATCTACTGGCTTTTTAGTTTTGCCTCATTTTGTGTGTGTGTGTGTGTGTGTGTGTGTGTATGTGTCTGCGCATGCATGCAGTGTGGTACATTTCTGGTTTGATTGGGTTAGGCTACTCATCCCGACAACATTCATTTAAGTGGCACATTCTTTCTGTTACATGACATTGTCGTTTTTAACATGGGATCATACTGGGCATTTTATTGCCTGGTTTGGAGGTGGAGAAATCACCCATATTCCACTGCTAAAGCCCAGTCATATGTTACAATGTAAATGAATAGGAAGTTAAGAAAACTAAATGAAATGCATTTAATGTAGAGAAGAAAGTGAGAAAGTATCCCAGGTGGAGGATAGAGCATGAACAACGATAACAATGTGGTGGTGCTGAGCCAGTGGCTTATTTAAGATAGTGGTGATAACTAGTTGTGTTGATAGGCTATGTCCACATTACAGAGGTTTAGAAATTTAGCCAGAAATGCTGAGATTTCACTCTGACTTTGGAAATTTGGTACCTCAGATGGTGCTGAATTATCCACTCTCTCACCTATATTATCTACACAGGATTATCTACACATACTGTCAAATGGAAGTTGCCAACTCTTAAAGCAGGTAGAATATATTTCCTTGCCCCACACTTGGCCCTGGCATGTGACCTTCTTTGGCCAAAATAGTCTGAGCAATCACTACATATGCTACCTCCATGCTTAAGTTCAAATTTGATTGTATGGCTGAGCTAGCTCTCCTGAGTCTCTGACCTCTGTCAGATCCCCAGTAGGACCTGCATCTTTATTCTGGGTCCTGGAATGAGAAACCACTAGCAGAGCTATAGCTGATATTCAGATTACATACACCAAAAATGAAAAATAAGTACTGATGTTTTAAGCAAAAGTCAACTGATACCTTACAAGTACTAAAATGTAGTTTCTCATTTTTTTGTTGTTGTTGTTTTTGTTGGGAAGATAGATGGAAGAACAAAATTAGGTATTTTATGTATGCCCAGTGCCTCATATTTAAAATCTGTTTAAATGTCATCATTAATATAAAAAGATTATTGATGTGTACCAGACCAAGTACATGAATTATGCCACATGTAAGAGCTTGAAGAATGCAATGTGGCCTAACAGAAAGCTTTCAGGTGTTGACATTCTGAAGACTAGTGTTCATAATTCTAGCTTTGCCAACTTAGTAGCTGTGACCTTCTTTTGCAAATCATGTAAACCTTAGTCTCCTTATTCCAAATTGGAGGCAAAGCATACCTACTTCATATAATGATAAGACATAAATGTGATCACATGTGCAAGAACCTATTTAATCCCCAACATGGAAGAAAGTAGGCATGTGCCCTTATGAAGAAAGTTGCAGAGGAGTGAAGTACAGAAATTGAAACACCTGATGATAGTTATTTAATCACCTGGGGATGCAGAGATTTCAACTGGAAAATTGGGACGCTACTTCAAAAGCATTTTATGTGTTGACTAATTTACGGTCAGGAGGCACTTTAAAACACCAAGCACCCAGCTTCATAATAGCATATTAATAGTGATAAAAACTAGTATGCCATGCAAATTCTAAATCTAAAACACGTTCTGTATAAACTCCCTTGGCAGATTCATTTGGCTCTAATAAAACCATTCATTTTCCATCTTAAGATGCAGTTCAGTGTTACTCTTAGCTATCACATAGCTATTTTATTCTACTCTAGGGAAGAATGCTTGAGTTGGATGAAATGGTGCCTTTGTGAGGTTACTATATATTCTTTAGTTAAACTGGTTGGCATGGAAAGGCTTAATTAGGAACTGTAAAGCATTTCCAAGATCTTTGGATAGATTTCCAGGAATGCTAATTTGCATTATGATTTTTGAACTCTATATATTTATTAAAGGTAGATGGGGTTCCTTTTTTTTAAATTCTGTTTTAGCCACCTAAGAATGGGTACTCCTTAAAAAAAAAAAAAACTGTTACTAAGGTGTTTATGCTTTATTATTTGAATGCGTGTATGTTTTCTTACAAAAAATGAAATTAACATGTTACAATAAATAAAGGCAGAAGAGATTATTTGAGGATGAGCAAGTGTGTGAAATAATCAGCACCCAGATGCAAAAAAAATCTGCAAAGGCTGGGAGTGACAGCTTTGTAGACAAACAGATCAGGGGTATAGGAAGGAACAGGCAACAATGACAAAAACAAAAATTGCATGTAAAAGAGAAAACTCTGAATGTGGGATTTGATTGTCTATAAAATGAAACATATGTCTATGTCAGTATAAAATTGAAAAAAAAGTTTTGCATTTCTCTGTAGATGCTGTTCAAAGAAAATGGAAACAAAGCTATATGGTATGATTCCATTTAGGTAAAAACAAAACAAACCATAGTATCTTCTTCATATGAGAATGTGTGCTTACATATGTCTGTATGGATGAAGGAAAACATGCACACTATCCTGTTAGAATTAGTTTGGATATCTGTGTGGTTGAATGAGGATTGAGGGCAAAAAAGGGGGGGACAATGAGCTTTGTCTTTTTTATCTTTTGTTGAGTTTCTTTATTTGTTATAAGTAGGTATGTATTAAGCTTGTAGTTAGAAAAAAATCTCAACTGTTAAAATATCTAATATATTTCACTATTTGCCTTCTTAATAAAGCTTTCTCTTCACCGTAGAACCCTCAACACCTACCCTATTGTTTAATCTTCTCCATAGTCAAGATTCTCAAACACTGTTTCTGGTTCTGCTGCCTCCATTGCTCCTTTCTTTCACTCTATGCTCCCTCCAATGTCCTTCTACTCTCATCACTTAAAAAAAAAAAAAAAAAAAAAAAAGGATTCTCACCAATATCACCAATAATTACCTTGTACTGAATGCAGCAGATTTTCTTCAGAACTCTCTGATACCATTTGGGACAGCTGATCATTCTCTTCTCTTTGGAACATTCTCTTTCCTTGGCTTCATTGCCTTTGTCTTTACCCACCTATCTCTAAGCTCAGTCTTTTTAGTATCTCTTCTTCTCCAAATTGACATCTAATTTCAGTGTAGCTCCCTGTTACAATGCTGGCGCTACTTTTTGCCTATTGGCATTCCCTCCCCAGAAAATCTGAACTGCATTTTAAATTTTAAATGTCATCCATTTCTCAGTAATTTTCATATTTGATCTCCTGTCAGATCACCTGTCTGACTTCCAAGTATATCTATGCTTGACCCAACTATCTACCCAGGTGATTCTCATTCCAGGAAACCAGAATTTCCTTGCTACTTTTTGATTAGAAAATATATTTCATGGGGCGCCTGGGTGGTGCAGTTGGTTGAGCCTCTGCTTTTGGCTCAGGTCATGATCTCAGGGTCCTGGGATGGAGCCCCACGTCAGGCTCTCTGCTTGGCAGGGAGCCTGCTTTCCCCCCTCTCTCTGTCTGCCTCTCTGCCTACTTGCAATCTCTCTCTCTGTCAAATAAATAAAATCTTTAAAAAAATATGTCATTGTATTTTGATCCTTTGAAAGATATTTATCTATGTAGAAGAAATTTTTAGCCAAATCATATAATAATAGCTACAAATGCATTGCCTGCCCCTAATATTTTTAAATTTAAATTCAACTAATTAGCATATAGCTCATTATCAGTTTCAGCGGTAGAGTTCAGTGAATCATCAGTCTTATATAATACTCAGTTCTCATTACATCACATGCCCTCTTTAATGCCTATCACCTAGTTACCCAACACCCCACTCACCTTCATCCAGCAGCCCTCAGTTTGTTTCCTATGATTAAGAATCTTTTATGTTGTCTTCCTCTCTGATTTTGTCTTGTTTCATTTTTCTCTCCCATCCCTGATGCTCCTTTGTTTTGTTTCTTAAATCCCACATGAGTGAGATCATTTAATTGTCTTATTTAAATAAAGTCTGACCTATTGACTTACTCTGCTCATCAGTATATCCTCTAGTTCTATCCCCATCTTTTCAAATGACAAGATTTCACTTTTTTGATGGCTAACTACTATTCCATTGTATATAGATTCTACATCTTCTTATCCATTCATCTGTTGATGGACATCTATGCTCTTTCAATAGTTTGGCTATTCTGAACATTGCTTCTATAAACATTGGGGTGCAGGTGCCCCTTCAGATCATTACATTTGTATCTTTTAGGTAAATTCCTAATAGTGCAATGGTTGAGTCATAAGGTACCTCTGTTTTCAACTTTTTGAGGAACCTCCACACTGTTTTCCAGAGTCGCTGCACCAGCTTTCATTCCCACCAACAGTGTAAGAGGGCTCCCCTTTTCTGTATCCTCACCAATACTTGTTGTTTCCAGACTTGTTAATTTTAGACAAGTGTGTGTGAGGTAGAATCTCACTGTAGATTTGATTTGTATTTCCCTGATGATAAGTTAAGTTGAGCATCTTTTCATGTGTCTATTAGCCATTTTTATGTCTTCTTTGGAGAAATGTCTTTTCATGTCTTCTGCCCATTTCTTTATTAGGTTATTTGTTCTGTGGGTGTTGATTTTGATAAGTTCTTTATAGATTTTAGATACTATCCGTTTATATGATAGGTCATTTGCAAATATCTTCACCCATTCTGTTGGCTGTTTTTTTGGTTTTGTTGGCCATTACCTTTGCTGTGCCAAGCCTTTATCTTGATGAAGTCCCAATAGTTCATTTTTGCCTTGTTTAGCCTTGCTACTTCTTTTCACTTACCTCTTTTATCAATCACAGTCAAGGTTAAAATCTTCAATAAATATAAAAGAACATGATATTATTATAAAATAGCTAAAATATTTATAATGATAATGTGGTAAGGATAATTCTATAAGCATTTTTGTATTATTTTGTTTATTGCTTTTAATAATGCAATGAAATAGGCACAGGCATCACTCTAATTTTATAAATGAGGAAATGAAACTGTAGCTTTGTAAGTAAATTGGTGAAGTTCAGAATCCATGGTTGTTAGTATAATTCTATTGACCATTTCTCTTCAGTGGTTTTCTGCTACAGGTAGGAAAAATTCACGACTAACTGACTTGGAATGGCCATGCATACTCTAATCCTTTATATGTATTGACTCTTCTATAACCATTATATTCTAGGACTAGTCTGCACAATTTGGTTATTTGAAAACTTCAGGCCCTGTCTTCTTAGAGCCTTTGTATACATGATTTTCTTTGCATAGAACAAGTTTCTCCCACCTTTCATCTAGCTAATTTAAATAGAGTCTTTATGTCTAAACTTTAATGTTGCTTTAAGGCAGAACACCTCTAACCCACTAATGTAAATTAGATATCTCTTACTGTTCTTTTATGGAGTATACACATGTACTCTGTATCTTTCATAGAGATTAAGTTACATATGTTTTTGTCTGTTTCATTTTTAGATGTAATTTTAACAAGGACAGGGACTGTTTTCTCTTCTTTGTATTCTGAAGATCAAATACAGTCCCTGGTAATTCTTGGAGGATTTCTTTCCCTCTGTGATACTGACTCACACACCTGAGTGTGTATGACTTTACTCATGGGAAGCATGCCAATTAAGCTCATTGTTTATGATCAGTTTCTAATACTACAGAGTTTGCCACAGTTGCTTCCAAAATGAGGACAGCATTTCTATGCAAAGGAAGTAATCAGCACAGCAAAGAGGCAATCTATGAAAATATGTGCAAACCATATCTGATGAGTTAATACCCAAAATGTATAAAGAATTCAGATAATCAATAGGACAAAAAATAAGTGGATTAAAAATGGGCAAAGGACCTGAATGACATTTCTCAAAAGATGGCATATAAGTGGCCAAAAAATATATGAAAAGATGCTCACAATCACTAATCGGGGAATGTAAGCCAAAACCAGTGAGTTAGTACTTCACACCTGTTAAAATTACTATTCTCAAAAAGGTGAAATACAACAAGTACTGCTAAGGATGTGGAAACAAGGGAATTCTTATACATTATTTGTGGGAATTTAATTTGGTGCAGCCATTTATGGGAAACAATATGGAGGTTCCTCAAAAAATTAAAAATTGAACTACAACTGATCTAGAAATTTCACCTTTGGATATATATCCAAAGGAAATAAAATCAGTTTATCAAAGAGATATATACTCTCCCATATGTTCACTGCAGCATTATTCACAATGGCCACAATATAAAACAATCTAACTGCTTCCCATCAATAAATGGATAGAGAAATCACACACACACACGCACACACACACACACACACACACACACTCTCACACACACACATTATTCACTCATTAAAAAGAAGGAAATTCTGCCATTGTTACACCATGGATGAACTTGTAGGGCATTACTAATTGACATAAATCAGACATGGAATGATAAATACTGCATTATCTTTATATATGTGAAATCTAAAAAAGTTGAACACATAAAAGCAGAGAGTAGAATGATATATGAGCTGAGACTTAAAGGCTGCAAAGGAAGCTATTATGTAGAACCCTGTTTCAGGTGGAAGGACAAGGGCAAGCAGAAGCAATCTGAGAGAAGAGTTTGTTGCTTCTAGGAGGATTAGAAGACAATGTGGGTAGGGACAGTGGTAACTAGAGAGTATTAAGAGTACACTTATCTTGATGAGCACTGAGTAACTTATAGAGTTGCTGAATCATTATATTGTATACCTGAAACTAATTTAGCACTGTATGTTAATTATACTTCAATTAAAAAAATAAATATTTTTTAAAAAGATATATGGCTGAAACATGGTGAATTCAATGGGTTAGGAAGAGAATGGACACCTCAGGTCAAGGCAGGGCCAGAGTATATTATAGATTTAGAAAGTATTGATAAATCATCTGAATTTTATTAAACAACACAGTAGAAACAACAAAATGAATAAATCTTAAGAACATTCTGCTGAGATAAAAAACTGTGTTATGTAAAAGAATACACACTATTATGAAGTGTTAGGAAGGCAAACAAACAAACCATTGAAAAAAAAAATTAGATCCATGGTTACATCTGCTTGGGTAGGGATGGGCTTTTGGGAAGGGCCATGAGGGGTCCTTTGTAGCATGATATCCCATTTCTTAATAGAGAATTGGATTATACAAAAGTATGTGTGTCTCACTCATTGGATGCATTCTTAAGATTATTTTCCCCATATGTAAAATTTACTTCAAAAGAGAAAAATAATGATAAAAAATGTTGAACTTTTGTTGGTATGCAGGCTGAAGTAGTTGGGGGGCATGTATGGCTGTCTGCAACTTACTTTGAAATATAAAAGAACTAAAAGAAGGCCATGGGTGTTGGGGAGACATAGGGATGACTAGATATTTAATAAAGTAAGTATAATGAAATGTTATAGAATCTAGATGATAACTATATGGGTTATTTCTTTGTCATGGGTTATTTCAACTTTTCTTGTATATTCAATATTTTCCATTAGAAATCCTGGGGAGAAGGAGGCATGAGTGCAAATCCACTGAAAGTAATGGTTCTAGACTGAAGGACTCCCAATCCTCTTTAAAAGTAAATGTGAATTTTGAGTCTCCCATGAAGGATGCATACACAGTGAGCCTTATTCTGTACTTGTTGAGTTTCTGCCATGTATTAATATCTGATAGACACTGAAGGACAGGAGTCAGCAAAGCAGCCATAACATTTGTTATCCAGGGGCTTAAGATACATTGAATAATTACTTATGACAGGCATGCTTCTGCAGAAGTAGAAGGTACTATTTATTATGGTATATAACACTTTATAAATTTATTGACCATATTACACCATGGGGCATACTGGAATACAGGAACAATGGAATTCTTAGTGGTAATCTAAGTAGCCACCTGTCTTTAAGGGAAAAGTAGTGATTTGTTGTGTCCATGCCCATGTGTCAGATATCTCTGTTGAACATATTTCTTTGTTTCTCCAAAGCTGCAATAAACTGATATCTTAAAAACAAAAACAAAAAAAAAAAAAACTCCCAAAGGTTGCAAACTAAGTACCAATAAAGGTTATTCAGATCAAGACAGATGTAGGGAAAATGAAAAGCAATCTGTCTTTGAAAGAGAAACTGATGAAGGTTAATGTAAATGTTAATGGCAGAGCTGCTTTTGAAGGTTATCCCACAGCCTTCAGATGAAAAGCCAGAGTGAGAATCTGAGAACTTGAAATTACACCTTGTATTACATGTCAGAGAATTTTAAAGTTATGATTATAGGAATTAGATATAGTTGGGAAGGCCTGAATCTTTGAAATTTATATATAGAATACTCTAACTTATAAATACAATATATGAAACATTTGGCATTAATATGAGGGTGGCTGGTGAAAGGTAGTTGGTCAACCCTATTTAATCTGAGAATCATATGTATTTTTCACAGAAATTTTTCTGATCTGTTTTAAACTTTGGGACTCAGAATCCTAAACATCAGTTACCTCATCAGAATATTTAAGGTCAGTACTATTCCACCTCCCAAGGCTGATTTGAGCATCAAATTGATGGACATCAATGAGTAATTGCTAACTGCATTCAAAATACAAGACATATTTCCTATAAAATGTATTAAGTCTATAGAAGCTCCTCCAATTAAGTGTCCAAAATGGTTGTTTTGAATACCTGCCTCTTTACAACCATTTGTAAAGCATCTACCTGTCATTTTCACACCTTCCTTGGGAAATAAATGGTTACTTCCTTTTCACATAAGATAAGTGATAAGTGATAAGTGATAAGAAATATCACTGTGTTCTAGCTCAGGGCATAGTTGTGTCCTTGTAAGTGAAAGTCTCTTTGAACTATGAGTCTAACCCCCTGTCCAGAAGTTACTGATAGAATTATGTGTCTATCCCCCTGTCCAGATGTTACTTAAAATGTCTTCCAAGCTCTTTATTGCTTCCCCCAGTTATGTATGAGTATATAAAAGGTTGAGGGAAGCACTAATGGTACACGTGCAGGACTGAAAATGCAGCAACCAATAGATATGTTCATGGGAGGGAGAAAAGAGGTTTAAAAATTGTTTTATGGCTCTTTAACAGAGACTTGAATCCCTGTTGTCTTTGACAGGAACCGATCTCTAGCTAGAAAATGACAGTCATTCATACATTTATTCATTCAGTTACTCATTCCATAGACAACATTTCAAAGGTAACTTATGTTCGCCAGACATTGTGATAGAGACTAGGATACAAAGACCTATTTATGGAATTTCCTGAAAACACATTATAAGTTTGAAAAACATGACTCATGAAAAAATATATATCATTGAGAGATAAAAATAGATGAGCATGAAGATAACAAACATACTGTTATTAACACAAAATAGTACATAGAGATGGAACTTTGTCTTTTGCCATTTGGCTTCAAGGTATACCCACACCCTAATGTGTGGTGTAGTGTTCAACTACAAATGCCAAGTAAAAGTAACTGCATAGAGGAGAGGCAAGATGGTAGAGGAGTAGCAGACTAAAAAGACATCAGATCCCAGGAGTTCAGATAGATAGGTATCAAACCATTCTGAACACCTACAAACTCAACAAGAGATAGAAGAGAAGAAGAGCAGCAATTCTAGGAACAGAAACTAAACAACTTTTGGAAAGGTAGGACTGCAGAGAAGTGAATTGGAAGCAACAGGAAGATAGACCGTGGGGAGAGGCCAGCTCCCAGCAAGTGGCAGAGCAGTGGAGTACAAAATCATAACTTTTAGAAGTCTTCTCCACTGAGGGATGTCACTCCAGAGGCTAAGCAGGGATGGAGCCCTTGTGGAGACAGGGTGTTTTCAGAACCCAAAGGTCACAGAAAGATCGGGGGTGTCTGAGTGTGGCAGAGCAGCCAGGTATCGGAGTGGGGAAAGGACTACAGAGACAGAGGTGAGTGAGCTTTCAGATTGGGGTTACCTTAAACTGTGATCCAAGACACAGTTTGGCCACTGATTTTCAAGCAGGGACTCCACAAATGACAGATCTGGGGAGACTCACCTTCCTTCTCTGGGAGGAGCAGTGTGGTAGGAATCTACTAGGTTTAAAGACTCCAAATGGGTCCATTTGCCAGAGATAGAAATGCTCAGTCACAGGCCGGGTGAGCTGAGAGTGTGGTCAGAGACCAGGGAGACAGGACTGACTGACTGCTTTTCTCTGAGGGTGCACTGAGGAGTGGGGCCCCAAGCTCTCAGCTCCTCTGGGCCAGAGATTGGGAGGCCACCATTTTCATTCCTGTCCTCCAAAGCAGGTATGGAAAGCATTAAGGGAACAAAAGCTCCCAAGAGTGAACCTTAGCAGATTACTTAGCCAGGTCCCCTCAAGGGCAGTGCAATTCTACCTTGGGCAAAGATGTTTGAGAATCACTGCAATGGGTCCCTCCTACAGAAGATCAGCAAGAACATCCAGCCAAGACCAAGCTCACTGATCAAGGAAAAGAGCAAACTCCAGAGCTAGGGGAAAGCAATGCATAGAATTCATGGTATTTTCCCCATGATCCATCAGTATTCCAAAATTAATTTTTTTTAATTTTATTTTTTTCTTATCCTATTTTTTAACTTTTCTTTTTTCCCTCTTTTAACGTCTTTTAACTAGTTTATCTTAACAATACCTTTCTTAAAAAATCTTTTTAAACATTCATTGTTATAGTCCTATTTTATCCCTTCATTGTATTTAACCTTCTTTTTGTATATGTATAGGTTTTTATTTTTCCTAAAAAATTTTGGGATACAATTTTTTATAATAGATCAAAATATACCCTAATCTAGCACATGACTTTGTTCTAGTCTCCAGCCTGAGCACATTTCCTCCTCTTTTTTTTTTTCCTTTTTCCAAAGGATTTATCTTATCAATTCCTTTTTTAGAAGTTTTTAAAAAATTTTTCATATTTACAGTCATATTCCATCTCTTCATCATGTTTAACCTTATTTTTGTGTGTGTGCATATATATATATATATATTCTTCAAAATTTTGAGAGGTAGTTTCTTCTGAGACACCAAAATACATCCAAAATCAAGTGGGTGGCTCTGTTCTATTTACCAGTCATATATATATATATATATATATATATATATATATAATATTAATTTCCTTTTTTCTACTCTCCCCCCCCACCAGGTTTCGATCTTTTCTGATTTGGTTAGTGTATATTTCTCTGGGGTCTTTGCCCCACTTTTAGTTTATTCTCTCATTTATATATTTTTATCTGGATAAAATGAGAAGGCAGAAAACTCACCACAAAAAAAGAACAAGAGGCAGTACCAATAGCTAGGGACCTGATCAATATGGACATTGGTAATATATCAGAACTAGAATTCAGAATGACAATTCTCAAGGTACTAGCTGTATTTGAAAAAAGCATTGGAGATATTAGAGAATCCCTTGCTGGGGAAATAAAATCCTTTTTGGGAGAAATAAAAGAACTAAAGTCTAAATAAGTTGAAATTAAAAAAGCTATTAACGAGGTGCAATAAAAAATTGAGGTTCTTACTGCTAGGATAAATGAGGCAGAAGAGAGAATTAGAGATATAGAAAACCAAATGATGGAGAATAAAAAAGCTGAGCAAAAGAGAGACAAACAACTGCTGGACCACAATGGGAGAATTCGAGAGATAAGTGATACCATAAGAAGAAACAATATTAGAATAATTGGGATTCCATAAGAAGAAAGAGAGAGAGGAGCAGAAGGTATATTAGAGTGAATTATTGTAGAGAATTTTCCTAATATGGCAAAGGGAACAAGCATTAAAATTGAGGAGGTACCGAGAATCCCCCTCAAAATCAACAAAAATATGTCCACACCCCATCATATACTAGTAAAACTTACAAGTTTTAGTGACAAAGAGAAAATCCTGAAAGTAGCTTGGTCTAATAAGTCAGTAACATACAATGGTAGAATAATTAGACTGGTATCAGAGTTATCCACAGAGACCTCACAGGCCAGAAAGAACTGGCATGATATATTTAGAGCAATAAATGAGAAAAATATACAGCCAAGAATACTATATCCAGCTAAGCTATCATTGAAAATAGAAGGAGAGATAAAAAGCTTCCAGGACAGGGGTGCCTGGGTGGCTCAGTGGGTTAAAGCCTCTGCCTTTGGCTCAGGTCATGATCCCAGCATCCTGGGATCGAGCCCCACATCAGGCTCTCTGCTCAGCAGGGATCCTGATTCCTCCTCTCTCTCTCTGCCTACTTCTCTGGCTACTTGTGATCTCTGTCTATCAAATAAATAAATAAAATCTTAAAAAAAAAAAAAAAAAGCTTCCAGGACAAAAAGAAACTAAAAGAATTGGAAAACACCAAACCAGCTTTATAGGAAATATTGAAAGGGGTCCTCTAAGCAAAGAGAGAACCTAAAAGTAGTAGATCAGAAAGGAACAGAGACAAAATACAGTAACAGTCACCTTACAGGCAATACAATGGCACTAAATTCATATCCTTTAATAGTTACCCTGAATGTAAATGGGATAAGTGTCTCAATCAAAAGACACAGGGTATCAGAATGGATAAAAAAAAAAAAAAAAACCATCAATATGCTATCTACAAGAAATTCATTTTAGACCCCAAAACATCTCCAGATTTAAAGTGAGGGAGTGGAAAAGAATTTACCATGATAATGGACATCAAAAGAAAGCTGGAGTGGCAATCCTTATATCAGATAAATTAGATTTTAAGCCAAAGACTATAATAAGAGATGAGGAAGGATACTAGATATTACTTAAAAGGTCTGCCCAATATGAAGATCTAACAATTTTAAATATCTACACCCTTAACATGGGAGCAGCCAATTATATAAACCAGTTAATAACAAAAATCAAAGAAACACATCAACAATAATACAATAATAGTAGGGGACTTTTACACCCCTTCAATGAAATGGACAGATCACCCAAGCAAAAGATCAAAGAAATAAAGACCTTAAATGACACACTGGACCTGATGGACATCACAGATATATTCAGAACATTCCATCCCAAAGCAACAGAATACATATTCTTCTCTAGTGCAAATGGAACATTCTCCAGGATAAATCACATCCTGGGTCAAAAGTCAGGTCTCAACTGGTACCAAAAGATTGGGATCATTTCCTGTATATTTTCAGACCACAAGGCTCTGAAACTAGAACTCAATCTCAAGAAGAAAGTTGGAAAGAACTCAAATACATGAAGGCTAAAGAGCATCCTACTAAAGAATGAGTGGGTCAACCAGGAAATTAAAGAATTGAAAACATTTATGGAAACAAATGAAAATGAAAACACAACTATTCAAAACCTGTGGGACACAGCAAATGCGGCCCTGAGAGGAAAGTATATAGTGATACAATCCTTTCTCAAGAAACAAGAAAGTTCTCCAATTTACAACCTAACCCTACACCTAAAGGAGCTGAAGAAAGAACAACAAAGAAATCCTAAACCCAGCAGGAGAAGAGAAATAATAAACATCAAAGCAGAAACCAATGCAACAGAAACCAAAAGAACAGTAGAACAAATCAACAAAACTGGGAGCTAGCTCTTTGAAAGAATTAGTAAAATTGATAAACCTCTGGCTAGACTTATCAAAAAGAAAAGAGAAAGGACCCAAATAAAAAAATCATGAATGAAAGAAGAGATACCCCAACCAACACCAACAGAATACAAACAATTAGGGGAACATATTATAAGCAAATTTGACAATTTTGACAATTTGCCAGCAAATTTGACAATCTGGAAGAAATGGATGCATTCCAAGAGACATATAAACTACCAAAACTGAACTAGGAAGAAATAGAAAACCAGAACAGACCCATAACCAGGAAGGAGATTGAAGCAGTCATCAAAAATCTCCCAACAAACCAGAGCCCAGGGCCAGACGACTTCCCAGGGGAATTCTACCAGACATTTAAAGAAGAATTAATACCTATTCTCCTGAAATTGTTCCAGAAAACAGAAATGGAAGGAACACTTCTGAACTCATGCTATGAGACCCAGCATTACCTTGATCTCAAAACCAGACAAAGATAACACCAAAAAGGAGAATTACAGACAAATATCCTTGATGAACACAGATGCAAAAATTCTCACCAAAATACTTGCCAATAGGATCTAACAGAATATTAAAAGGATTATTCACCATGACCAAGGGGGATTTATTTCTGTGCTGCAAGTTTGGTTCAATACCCACAAATCGATCAATGTGATACAATGCATTAATAAAAGCAAAAATAAGAACCATATGATACTCTCAGCAGATGCTGAAAAAGCACTTGACAAAGTACAGCATCCTTTCTTGATCAAACCTTCAAAGTGTAGGGATAGTAGGTACAATACCTCAATATCATCAAAGCCATCTATGAAAAACCCATAGCGAATATCATTCTCCATGGGTAAAAACTGAGAGCTTTCCCCCTAAGAACAGGAACATGGCAGGGATGTCCACTATTACCACTGTTATTCAACATAGTACTAGAAGTCCTACCCTCAGGGATAAGACAACAAAAAGAAATAAAAGGCACCCGAATTGGCAAAGAAGAAGTCAAACTCTCACTCTTTATAGATGATATGATACCTTATGTGGAAAACCCAAAAGACTTCACTCCAAAACTGCTAGAACTCATAAAGGAATTCAGTAGTGTCAGAATATAAAATCAATGCCCAGAAATCAGTTGCATGTCTTACACCAACACAAGACAGAAGAAAGAGAAATTAAGGAGTCAATCCCATTCACAATGGCATCCAAAACCATGAGATACCTAGGAATAAACCTAACCAAAGAGGCAAAGAATCTCTATTTAGAAAACTATAAAGTACTCATGAAAGAAATTGAGGAATACACAAAGAAATGGAAAAATGTTCCATGCTCACGGATTGGAAGAACAAATATTGTGAAAATGTCTATGCTACCTATAGTAATCTACACGTTTAATGCAATCCTTATCAAAATACCATCCACTTTTTTTCAAGGAAATGGAAGAAATTTATATGGAACTAGAAAAGACCCAGAATAGCCCAAGGAATGTTGAAAAAGAAAGCCAAAGTTGGTGGAATCACAATTCCAGACTTCAAGCTTTATTACAAAGCAGTCATCAAGACAGTATGGTACTGGCACAAAAACAGGCACATAGATCAATGGAACAGAACAGAAAGCCCAGAAATAGATCCTCAACTCTATGGTCAACTAATCTTTGACAAAGCAGGAAAGAACGTCCAATGGAAAAAAGTTTCTTCAACAAATGGTGTTGGGAGAATTGGACAACTGCATGTGGAAAAATGAAACTGGACCATTTCCTTACACCATACACAAAACTAGACTCAAAAATGGATGATGGACCTCAATGTGAGACAGGAATCCATCAAAATCCTTGAGAAGAACACAGGCAGCAATCTCTTCGACCTCAGCTGCCACAATTCTTCCTAGAAACATCACACAAGGCAAGGGCAAAAATGAACTCCTGGGACTTTCTCAAGATCAAAAGCTTCTGCACAGTAAAAGAAACAAAACCAAAGACAACTGACAGTATGGGAGAAGATATTTGCAAATGACATATCAGATAAAGGGCTAGTATCCAAAATCTATAAAGAGCTTACAAAACTCAACACCGAAGTAACAAAAAATCTAATCAAGAAATTGGCAGAGGACATGAACATACATTTCTGCAAAGAAGACATCCAGATGGCCAACAGACCCATGAAAAAGTGATCCATGTCACTGGGCATCAGGGAAATACAAATCAAACCTACAATGAGATACCACCTCACACCAGTCAGAATGGGTAAAATTAACCAGTCAGGAAATGACAGATGTTGGTGAGGATGTGGAGAAAGGGGAACCTTCCTACACTGTTGGTGGGGATGCAAGCTAGTGCAGCCACTCTGGAAAACAGCATGGAGGTTCCTGAAAAAGTTGAAAATAGAGCTACCCTACAATCCAGCAATTGCACTGCTGGGTATTTACCCTAAAGATACAAATGTAGTCATCTGAAGGGGCACATGCACCCAAATATTTATAGCAGCATTGTCCACAATAGCCAAACTATGGAAAGAACCTAGATGTCCATCAACAGATGAATAGATAAAGAAGAGGTGTATGTGTGTGTATATATATATATATATATATATATTCCATTATTCCATTATATATACTATGGAATACTATGCAGCCATCAGAAGAAATGAAATCTTGCCATTTGCAATGACATGCATGGAACCAGAGGTATTATGTTGAGCGAAATAAATCAACCAGAGAAAGACAATTATCATATGATCTCCCTGATATGAGGAATTTGAGAGGCCAAGTTGGGAGTTTGGAGGGTAAGGAAGAAAAAAAAATGAAACAAGATGAGATCGGGTGGGAGACTAACCATAAGAGACTCTTAATCTCACAAAACAAACTGAGGGTTGGTGGGCAGGGAGATGGTGGTTGGGTTATGGACACAGGGGAGGGTATGTGGTATGATAAATGCTGTGAAGTGTGTAAGCCTGACGATTCACAGACCTGTACCCCTGGGGAAAATAATACATTATATGTCAATAAAAATAATTAATTAAAAAAGTATCTGCATAAAAACATCTGTTAAGGATACATTTTCTACTGTGTAACATTTTGTATTGTGTTTGTTTTTGGCAATGCATAGATGATTAAAACATAGCCCTTGTTATCAATGATACTGATTTGATAGAGAAATGAGGCATATGCTCATATTTTTAATACAAGGTTTTCAGGACTTGGAAAGATTTGTGCTGCTTATAATGATGGGCAAAAGAAGATGAACCACTTTGGGGTAAAGGTGGTCAGGAGAGATTGTGGTTAGAAGGGCACACTCTAAGTCTTAAAGAATGATCATGATTATGATGTTAGTAGCATTAAGAGCTCACTATTTTCCAGGAACAGTTCCAAATACTTTGCCAGAAATTAATAATTTAATCTTCATATGACCCTATGGTACTATTAATAAGTCTATTTTATAGAACAAGAGACTGAGGCAAAGGGAGGTTAAGTAACTTGAGCAAAGAGGCACTGTAAGTACTAGAGTAAACAGAACAACACAGGTAGATAGCATCCACATCCAAACAGAGGAAAAGCATAATGAAGCCTTCCTTTAGAAGTTAGGGGGCAAATAAGCATAGATACATGAAACAAGCTTGAAACCTAAATGAGAAAACCAGGGGAGATGTGACTGCGGCTAACCAGATATCATGTGCCCTGTCTGAAATTGCTACATTACCCAAGTTCACTGAATATTGACAAGTGACAATGAAGACCTAGTGTTGCCAGAAGTCAGGTCTGGTTTTTATGTGAAATTTTATGATTTTTTTTTAAAGATTTTATTTATTTGACACAGAGAGAGAGAGTGCGTGCACAAGCAGGGGGAGCATCAGGTAGAGGGAGAAGCAGGTTCCCCACTGAACAGGGATGACCTTAGACAAAGGCAGACTCTTAACTGACAGCCCCAGAAACCTCATGAAAATTTTAAAGGTTAACAACTAAGCCTATTACTTCTTTCTCTTTCTTCCTTCCTCCCCACCCCTTCCTCTCTTTCTTTCTTCCTCTCTTTCTCCTTCCCTCCCTCCATTTCTTTCCTTCCTTTTCTTTTCTATTTTATTTTATTTTATTTTTAAGAGAAAGAGAGAGCATGAGAGCAGGGGAATGGGCAGAGGGGGAGGGAGAGAGAACATCTTAAGCATGATTCCCTGTTCAGTGAGGAACCTTATATACAGCTGGATCTCAGGACACTGAGATCATGACCTGAACTGAAATCAAGAGCTGATGCTTAAATGACTGAGCCACTCAAGTGCCCCCTAAGTCTATTATTTTAAAAAACACGGGCACCCAGCTGGCTCAGTGGGTTAAAGCATCTGCCTTCGTCTCCGGTCATGATCCCAGGGTCCTGGAATCTGAGCCCTGCATGGGCTCTTTGTTCAGCAGGGAGCCTGCTTCCTCCTCTCTTTCTCTGCCTGCCTCTCTGCCTACTTGTGATCTCTGTCTGTCAAATAAATAAATAAAATCTTAAAAATAAATTAATTAATTAAATAAAAACACATTGGGTACCAAACAAAGTACTTCTGTCTATAGACTCAGGTCTATTTGTGATCTTTTAATTTAAAGGATGAACTGAAGAAAAACCAAACTCTTATACCCAAACATGAATATTTGGGTAATGTATAAGGCCTGAATGTTGTGGGGTCTACCTCTTAGGTCAAAGCTACAGACAGATGCATCATCATAGGGAGCATGCCTCTGCTTCCAGAATGGTGTCTTCATCACCCTAGAAAACAGACTTTCCACTGAAACTATTTCTCATCTCATAAGTCATAAATTTTCTATTCACTCATATGTTTTTTTTTTTCCTAAGATTTTATTAGAGAGCCTGTTGCAGGGCTCAATTCCAGGACCCTGGGATCATGACCTGAGCTGAAGGCGGAGGCTTTAACCCACTGAGCCATCCAGGCGCCCCCATTCATATGGTTCTTACCATTCTCTCCTTCATATTTTCAATTCTTATATTTCTTCATTGTAAGACACAGTTTGCCAAACTCTAATTCTGGAAAGGATGCAGGTTGGAACTAGTATGCTCAACTAAAATAATTACAGTTGCTCTTTTCTTCAAATACAAAATTGTTATTAAACTGTCTGTCCATCTTACATGCAATGAATTCTTAGACTAGAAGAAATTGCAGTACCTTCTCAGGGATATAGGTTTTATTCCCATGAGATTATGCCTTTATTTGATTATAACCCCCACAGCATCTGCACCATTCATACTCAGTATACACTTCCTGCTTTGAATTTTGAATATGGAAGTCAAAATTTCTGGTGTAATTGAGATTATTTTATTTCTGTTATACAAAATGTATAAAACATTCCATTTATAGAAAGCATGAAATTTCTTCCCTGATAAGATGAAGAGAGACACAGGTTTTGAGTTTGTCCAAGTTAAATTTTGTATCATTATAATAAAATTATTATTATTATTATTATTTAAACCTCACCCTACTGGCCTGGAAACATTCAACCGACAGGCCTTACTAGAGTTCTTTCTCCTTCCTGCAGGGATGAATGAAGTTTCCTGACATCCCACATATTCCAGAAAACTGTCTACGGCTAATGATTTTGGTCTCCCGACCCAGAAGATGGGATGTAAAATCATTTTTGAGGTGAGTTTGAGGATGGGTTCTTTAACAAAGCAAGCCTCAGGATTTGTAACCCAGGCAACCACACAGCTGTTTTTTTCTGAGATCCCACCCCCCAACTTTCCTAGAGCCCTGTATGGAAACAGTTAGAAGGTCCCTTCAGACCAGGCTCCTCCAAACTCCCCTGTCAGGAACATCTGCTGTAGCTCCCCTCCACACTTTTGGTAGATCTAGATAGAATCTACGGTACTCCCTTCTAAGGAGCCTGTTTTAAAAATAAAGAAAACTTCTGCTTTGGTCAAGTAAAAAAAAAAAAAAAAGGAATTTTGGGAAGACAAAGGATCTAGCTATAGATAGAAACAGACTGAAAATACGTACAACTTTATTTAATCCAATAGAAATGGATTATAGTTCTGCTCTTTGCCAAGAGCAGTTCTAGCTATCACTTGTGGCAATAAAGTAAACAATGTTTTTGCCAGCATGGGCCATATATTTTATAGTAAAGAAAATAAATCAGAAATCTCATTTACTTATTCATTTATTCAATTAATGATAAGTGCTTTGAGGAAAAGTAACAGAACAAAAAAAGAGAGAGCGATGAAAGAAAAATATAGATTGTGATGTCAGTAGAAGTCTGAAGAGATAGCATTGCACATTAACTTGAGAAAAAACTGTGGAGGAAGAAATATAAATATATAGAAGAAAACAGTCATTCTAGGCTGATAAAAAAAGCCAGTAGCAAGATCCTGAGTGTTATGTGTCCAGGCATCAGAAAGGAAGCCAGTGAAGTTGGAGGGAGAGTCTACAAGGCAAGGAGATTGGAGGGTTAATGACGGGCCTGATCATGGGGAGACTCATAAGTCAGAGACAGAAATCTGAATGTATTCTAAGTCAGATAGGAGGCCATGGGAGTATTAAATTAAAAAATGTTGCTTTGGTTGTTTGTATGCAGATAGGACTAAAGACTGTGAAAAACAGAAAAGCTTATTAGGCTACTGAAATATCTTAGTCCTTATATAAGGTAGCTTGGATCAGGACAGGGAAAACAGTTCTGAACAATGAACAGTTCTTTGTATCATGTGGATCTATTTTCATTTCTTTAGAGGGACATTTAGTGAATGCTTCCAAATAAGAAGCAAATATTTTTCCTGACATAAATATTTCTTGAAGTATCCTACTGAAAATGCCCTCTCTTAGTTAAAAAAAAATATTTTCTTGGTTGTGGTCATTCTAAAACTCATTATTTTGATGACAGACCTCTTACCATTCTTACTTTCAAAGTTTTTTCACTCTAACTTTCGTGCCTTTTATATATTTTTTCCTTCAGTAATAATTTTTCAACTTAATATTTTAATTATTTTATTGAATTTTGATATCTGATGTTATATCTATAGATGTTACTCTAAAACATAAAATTATATGTATATTATACATTATAATGTATTAATATAAATATATATAATTACTACATATAATTACAAAGAGTTCTTTGTTTTCTAAATATACCATATTATAGCATCTTATCCTTGTTTAATAGACTATATATTTTCTCCTACTCCTCGGAGGCTGTCAATGGTTTTATTTGTTTGTTTTCTTTTTATAGTTTTAGTTTATTCAGAATTGCTTTTTCTTTCTGTTGGTTTGTTATTTATCTTTCATATTAGAGGCATTCTTCAGTTGCCTGTGACTTTTAATTATCTTCTTATATTTAAGAGTGGGGAAACTAAAAAATCTATTTGGAAGTTTGAGCCAGTGTGTGAGACTTGTAGACTGTGGGATAATTGTACTGGCTGGTTTGTGTACTTATAGCTTTTCCTCTTCGGTGAATCAGTTTCACCTGCAAGAGAGTTTCCACACTCCTGTCTGAAACCTTTCCAAAAGATAGGGAAGGGAGAGGTAGGTCTCAGCAGCCAGTGTGTAAACACACTTAGCCCCTCTATTTTCAGTGTAGCACTGCCCTGAAAACCAAGACTGATAACTTCTTACCAGAAACCCCTATTTTATCCCATTTAGTCTTCCAATAGTTGAAAGATAAAGTGGGGAGATAACATGGAAATTTAATTGCTTCTTTTTATATACTTTCAATTAGTCTTTTTAAATTTTTGCCTTTATCCCCATTCCCGAAAGTATTGATATTCAATCCCTGCCTTTTTTTTTCTTTTCTTTTTTTTTGTGGAGAGAGTCTTACATGCATTATATACCCTATGTCTTTTCCATTTTCCTCATTACTGGTGTAAGATTCAGCTTCCTTGGATTTACTCACTTAACAGTTGTCTATCAATTTCACAGCTCTCAAATTTATTGCTTTTATTTTCTCTTCTTTTCTCTTTTCCTCTGTGGGTTTTGTACAATTTAATTTCCATTTAGGGAATAAAGATAACTGTGTTTTCACTCCACTATCTCTACCCAGAGTGCATTAGTATGAATTATCATAAAGACCATGCAAAGGTAGAATACTCCTTGTTTTACAAAAGTAAAAATTAAACTCAGAGAATTTAAGTAGTTATTTTATATTTTCAAGGTTTATAATAGGTAGACTCAGAAGTGTTGTCCAGTTCGGAGTGACTCTAAATCTGTGGCTTGTTCTGGTAAATGCTGCTGCTTCAGTTAACACCCTTTGTTTACAGTAGACTAAATGCAAACATATTGTCCATCTGCCAGAAATAGTTAGTGGCTTATCACAGTCCCACATGTCCTGCACACACATCTATTGACTTTGTCTTCTCACCCCAAAAGCAGACAAGTCTGCAAATCTCTACTTTCCAATTAGTCAAGTTAATGAAGCTTTTTAAAGAAATCCATAAAGCCTGCCTCCATGGTCCTGACATTTAGTAACTTCTGGATAATGGTCTCCAGGCCCCTTCTCCATTAGAATATTGTACTCTGATTCCTAAAGTTCTGACTCTGAGACTTCCTTAGAATGGTATGAGGAGGTATGAGCCTTCCCCAAATCCAAGATAAATGCAGAAATAGCATTTTTAATAGCTAAGCCCACTGAGAGGCCATCTCTAATATAGTTGTCTCCCATCAGAAAATCTGTAGTTTTCTGAATGAGGCAGAACAGCTGGAGAAAGGAAGAAAAGGGAAAGAGCCTGGAATTGAGTTTTAAAATGGCCAACAGAAGGCCTACAAATGAAAAGATAATCCATGTAGTAAAACAACAATAGGCCATAAGCTGGACTCCTCAAAATTCCCTCTTGGTGCTTCAGTTTTCTATTCTGTGTAATAGGAATAATAGCTTGTTCTTAATTTTACCTTTAGCGAAGGTTCAAATGAGAGCAACTGTGGGGATATACCCAGATGGAAGGAATTAAACTACAGATCAACACTGGGATGTTCACATTAAGCTTGGAGAATATGGCCAAGGAAGTTGAATCACATGTTTCTAATATTTCCTCCACAGTTTGGAGGCATATATTTGTCCCCTTAGTCAATAGCCTTTCTGTCACATCTCCTACCCAAAATGTAAAGCTTGCTAGAACTCTGCTTTGACTTTTCATTTCAGTCACTCATTTTGATCACTTACTAGCATTTATCTATCTGGCTTCCACTACATTTACCTAAATCTAATCAAATAGTGTACGAAGGATAAACTATTCTGAGGTGTAACATAAGTTTGGCAGTCATCCTCATAGAAAACCAACATTAAAATTTCACCAAAAAGCAGCATTCACCTGGCGAAATGCAATCCATATTCTCAATACATTATGATCTACATGACGTAATTCCAAACTACTTTTGTAGTTTCATTTCCTCTCTCTTCCTCTCATTCATTGGTCTCCAACAACTTGGTGATGTAGGTACAAGTATTTTCCCCATTTTAAAGAAACTGAATCTTAAAAAAATCATTTACCTGATCGTGTTTATCTCTCTGGGAAGCAACAGAACAAGGACTAGGCTCTAATTTTATGCCTCTCAGTCTAGTGCACTTTCCACTGCATTGTGGCTACCCTTGACTCTTGCCTACATCTATTTAAAACCTGTGCAGCATTTTATGGTTAGTTAAAATCTCTCTTAAATCATAAATTTTTATAAAAGCACTCTACTCCATGGAGACCACTCTATATTCTAAAATAAGCAATGATCATTCAGGTCACTGGAAGTCACTTATTACCCCTGATGTCTCTTCTATGTTTGCAGTTATTTTTACACAATATTATTGCTAAGTAATCTCTATGCTTCTATTACTTCTTTCCACTTTGGTTCTCTCTGAGAACCAAAGGTTGTCTCTCTGTAGGACCTAGCACATTGTTATCAATTTAGTAGGTTCTAGTCTGAGATTATTTCCTCAAGTACAAACTCTCCTTTTACAATTGGTCTAGAGATATATTTGGAATCCTAAAAGATTTGGATGGGGTTACAACCAAATGATGCATAAAAAATGTGGTCAGAGAGATTGGGGAGAGGTAGAAAAGTCCAAAAGCAATTGAGGTCAAAAATCCACCTTCTTTATCAATAAATCTATTTCAGCACCAATAAACCTGTCAGAGATGAAGGAGAAAATATTTTCCTTTATTTAAGAATCCTGGAGTGGGAATAATATACTTACACTTAGTCTATACTTAGACTTTGGGAAATTCCTCCCTTTGTTTCTATTCTCTTATATTGGGCTACACATATGATGACAATTAGAAGATAACCAACACTCCTTTCCTGATACAAATTACCAAAATATTTCTGGATAAAAAATGATTTTCATTATAATAGATTAATGCTTGCAATAGAAAATTTTTAAAAAAGAGAAGCCATAAGATTAAAATAGAAAGTGACCTATAGTTATAAACCCAGGAATAATCACTGTTGATATTTGGTTCTAGTATCTGGGCTAAGCAAATGTATAAATCTTCTGATTCTTTTTTTATGGTAACATAAAGATTGCATTATTGGGAAACTAGCTTATTTCATTTAACAGTGTACCACGAACATTTTTCCATCTCATTAACTATTTTACAATATCATTTTAATATTACATGAATATCTTTTTATGTATTGCAGGAATACAATAAACCAATCTACTATTACTAAATAGTTAGGCTTTATCTAATGTTTTGCCTTGTTATTACAAGCTATGCCAACTAGCAGGGTTTGTGACTTCTCTGGCACTCAGTTTCCTACTTTAAAAAAATGGGAGTAGTAATAGTATCTACTACTATCTATTATACCTATCATGATGGGGATTAGAATTTCACTTACCATGATGAGCCCTGAGTAGTATACAGAAATGCTAAATCACTGTATTGTATTTTCAGTATTGAGACTAATATTATCTGTCAACTATTAAAGTAAAAAGCTTAACCAAAAAAATTGTACCTGTCAGAAGGTCGTATGAGATTAAATAAACTAATGTATGACAAACCAAAAAAAGTCAGTGATTATTAATAATCATTCTTAAGCTGCTATACATTAGTGATAATTTCTTTGTATACATTTTTTGTGCATTCTTATTTCTTTGGGATTTCTATATAAATGGTGTTTTGTTTTTATGTCCTTTGATACACAATGGAAAATTTATTTTCCCCCAAATGAACCAGTGTACACACCCATCAACAATGTGTGAAAGCATTTCTCTACATCTGCACTGACCTAGTTCTTGGAATTACTTAGTCTTCTCAGGCACGATGGATATAAAACTGTTATTTCTTTGCTATTTTAATTCACATTCTTTTGTGGATGAGAATTCTTATATCAGTTTATTGATCCTTACTAAATCTTCATTTATAAATTTCTAGTTACTATCCTTTACCTAGTTTTGTAAAAAGCTTTTCATCAGTTTTTATTAAGCTGCAAAATACATTTACATACTCAAAGCAACAACCTGTTCTTTTTCATATATATAAATATACACATATTTCAAAACGTTTTTCAAATTTGGTTATGTATATCCTTTCATATCCACACATGAGGTATATATTTTTATGTAACTATATTCATAAATCTTCCTTTAGAGCCATGTTTATAAAGTCCTGGTCATTCTAAGACTACAAGTACTCAACTATTCATTTTCTTTTGAACTTGTATTGATTTGATTTTCATTTACCATTTTAATCAAAGTTTATAGTATAACATAGAGATGGGTTTTTTTATCCCTGAATTAGTAAGCTAATGAGTTTAATTAGCTTTATATAGTTTATTTAGGAATTTTATACTTATTTGAAATGATGTTTTTTGATATTGTTCTACCCATACTTTTTAAACTAATAATATGCTCTTTATTGCTTTAGAGCTGGTAATATGTTAATAAAATGTTTCTTGGAAATTTTTAGTTTTAAACAGATTCTTCCAGTTGTACTTTAAAAGAGGAAATGGTGTTAGCACTGCTACATTGTATTACATGATATGGACAGTCTTTTCAGTATTGAGTTTTCTAATTCAAAAACATCAAATGTAACTCTCCATTTATATATATAATATAGCTCTTATATAATATTGATATTGATGTATATTTGTAATACATATCAATACTTTATAGTGCTCTTGATATTGATATTACATGTTTCTAAAATTTAGTCATAACTTAAGAATTTTTATCATAAATAGGATTTTCTTTTATTGATGCAATCAGTTATATATGTATATTTTAAAAAACCCTGCTGCTCATGTACAAATTTTCTTTTACAATTTTCCAAGTTATTATCATTTTTCTTTTCAGAAATGTTTAGAAGATATTTTTTTCAAGTTTTATTTAGATGTTTTATGTATAATTTTAACTAATGTGGAAGAGAAAATGTTTTCATGTTTCAAATAGGGGAAGCACTTCACACAGGAGATGGCTTGTGTTATTTGGAGCTGAGAAGCGTATACCCTGCCTGGCCTGCGATTTCTTTCTTTTTTTTTTTTTTCTTAAAACTTAGTTGAATTTCTTGGACCTTGTAGGAAGAAAATCATGTAACTTAAAAATATTTATTTTATTCTACTTTATTCTACTTTATTATTTATAAACATTATATATTTTTCTTAGCTTATTGCATTGGATATAAAACTTAATATTTTTATTCTTTAAAAGTTTGTTCCAACCTGTATGCTGAAAAAAGCTGATATATTTCAGAAACTCCAAGGACCGTAGTACTACCACCTTATACTTACACAGCTCCTTTCAGTTTTCAAAAATCCTTTAACATCTTTTATCTGATTTTTCTTAACTTGTGATATAGAGAGGTTTTATATTTTTCTCATTTACAATATGGAAAAAATTTTGGATTTTTTTAACCATTCATTCAAGATACATTAGCTAATAACTTAAAAAACCAGGACTAAAACTCGGGTTTTTCAACTTCTAGGCTTGAGCTCTTTTCAAAACAGCAACTCAGCTTGTGGCCTTCCCATATAAATTGTTTGGAAAGTCTTCAAATTTTGGATATAATTAACAATATTTCTGGTATATGTAGACATTTGTTATGTTGATGAGGTGTTACTTGGCAATTGTTATTTATTAAATAACATGCACATGTGTTTCATTAAACAACATGTAAAACAGCTGAATCACTACAATTTAACATCAATTCAGAAAGTACTAATATGGATGGACCAAACCTTTAGGTACTAGGATATAAGAACTAACAAGATACAACAAATATATTAGAATTAAAGAAACTTTGCTATAATTAACAAAATAAGATCCCAAGTCACTATGGCTTAAAATTTTATTTCTCTCAAAGCACATGACCCTTTTTGGGTGACCATGACTGTGTTGTGCTCACATAGTAACTTAGAAACCTCCACTGACATTTTTTGTACATTTTCCCACAATCCACATGGCAGAGGATGGGAATGTGACCCATCACTCTCTGGTTGTTGAGGGTTCAGTACAGAGATGGCTCAGATCACAAGGCTATGACCAATTTGAAAAGGGTCATATCATGTGTTTGAAAGGAGGGGGTCGGAATATTTACAAATAGTTCTGACGATTCTCAAAACTTCTGTCCTGGAACTATTCACAGTATTTTGGAGAAGTCAGAAAGTAAACAAAACATGTAAGTATAGTAATTATAATATAAATGATAACCTGGGCAAACTGTAGTTGGGGACTAAGTAATCTTTAGGAGCAGAATATAAAAATTAAATTTTCTTGGAGAAGATAAAAAATACCTCTCAGAGAAACTGGCATGTGTCTTGACTTAAAAATATAAACTTACTAAGTAGACAGCATTCTATTCATAAACTGCAAATTAATTCCTGTGTATATGCAATTGAGAAATAATTAAACAAACAGGCATAAAGACAATCTTAGTTTTAATGAACTATTCATAATAAGGTATATGGCTTCAGATAAAATACTTCACCCCTCTAGACCACAAGTCTCATGATAATATAATAAAAGGTGAACTAATAAGAACATTCTCAGCTTTAATGTTATATGTTAGAATTTTTATGTCAAAAATTTGTCAGTAATTTGTAAATCCTAATACTTTGCTAATCATTACACATCAAAGAAAGGAAATGGCAGGTATTACACATGATTTTACACTGTGTAGGCCAATTCTAATCATTTAGATGGGTCTGAGTAAGAGGTAGTCTGATAAAAACTGGTGTGAATCACTGACAATGATTCCCATGGACTCAGAAATAAAGGTGGGATTGAGTAGAGATGTAGAAGTAGGTATCCCCAAGAGTTCTTGCTATAGAAGTGGTTCCATTTAAATGGTTGTTAGGCCTGTGATAAAAATAAATTGGTGTGATATTGGTGATATATGGTGATATCACACCAATATATTTTTATCACAGGCCTAACAATGGATGAAACGGCACCACTTTTATAGTGATGTATTTTATATATAACTTTCTTATAGTGGTGTATATCCTACACACACACACACACACACACACCCTGCCTGCATGATATATAAAATTTTGACAGCAGTAGTCAGACAAATCATCTAGTAGACAGATTGCTCCTTCCCTTTCTTTAAGATGCTTACTCTGGCCCTCATGAATGCAGAAGACTAATTCACCCAGACCTAGCACCCAGTTTTAAAGTTTTTTTTTTTTTTTTTAAGATTTTATTTATTTATTTCACAGAGAGAGATCACAAGTAGGCAGAGAGGCAAGCAGAGAGAGAGAGAGGAGGAAGCAGACTCCCTGCTGAGCAGAGAGCCCGATGCGGGACTCGATCCCAGGACCCTGAGATCATGACCTGAGCCGAAGACAGCGGTTTAACCCACTGAGCCACCCAGGCGCCCTAACACCCAGTTTTAATGGGCCACAACCAGCACCAGGGATTCCCTTTCTTATACTGAAAACTCTTTATAAATCTGGGAGCATGCACATAAAATTGATGGAGAAAAAGAAAGCAGAGAAAAATTAAACTGGCAATGTAGAGTAGAAAATATAGGGAAGAACAGAGAACTATTTTAGTTTCTTCCATGCTTTAAATGAACTATTCTTGTTTTTACGATTTTTCCCCTAAATAAAGTAAAGGCTATTCTCAAAATATCTCTATAATTTGTAAGTACCACCTGTATAGATTTAGGTAATTTTACAGCATTATAAAAGTCCTAGCAAATGAGAATTTATCATCCAATTGATATAATTGTTAAATGATAACCCATTTATTTTGTTTTCAGCTAAGAATAATGATTGAAAATGAGTTGTCAGGCAATGAACTATTTCTTGATTAAATAGAATAATGTAAGTTTATGTTTTCCTTTCTAGTAAATAGACTACTTACCTATGTAACTGTCATAAAATGTGAATCTTAGATTGAAATATATCGATAGAACAAATCTATCAATTTGTTCAGTAATTTTTTCTGCTTCACTCCATTGGAAACTCTTTTCCAGAAATCAGTAGCTATGTACAATTTTCAAATGTATTTTTTTCTGAAATGTTTCTTAGTTCAAGATTTATAACTATGTATTTATTTTTATCAAGTCCTTAGAGATTCAAGACTTGTGCTGTTGATTACAACTAAACCAATTATAAGTGAAAATAAATAGAGAAAACTTTGGGAAAAGATATGAAATTTGTGAGTGAAAATGGTATATAACAACATAAGGTCTAGTTTTAATTGCTCCCAAGTAATACCAATTATTTCAATCTAGTTTGTGATAGAAATCCAATAAGGAATACAGAAATATTTTAATTAACCCATCAGAGTATAAACTTGCTTAATTTATTATTCAATTATTGCTTGTAAACAGATAACTTTTAGTAATGCTGCCATGGGTAAAATAGCTATTTCTAGAAATGACTTAATCCAATTAATAATTATAAACCATAATGATACCTAATTCGATTTTCTATTATTTTTTAACATTTTGTGTTCTCTTCTGCCTGTACTCTTACATATTCACCATGCACAAAACATATACATTTAGAAAAATGTATCAGTAAACCAACATCACAATTTCTTTATAAGACAACAATATTGCATTCAGACATTAGTTATTGTTGTATTTACTTATTACTTATTTGTGTGGTTTGTGTTTTTTATTTGTCATTTTATTATCTCTAACAATACTTCCATAGAAATAGATCTTTAAAATTTAGGGGCATCTGGTTGGCTCAGGGAGTTAAGTGTCTGCCTTCAGCCCAGGTCATGATCCCAGGGTCCTGGGATCGAACCCCACATCAGGCTCCCTGCTCAGCAAGGAGCCTGCTTCTCCCTCTCCATCTGCTGTACCCTCTGTTTGTACATACACACTCTCTCTCTGTCAAATAGATAGTTTTTTTTTTTTTTTAAATTAAAGATAGCCCTTTGACACCAATGTATTTAGATCTAGGCAACAAATCATCATGCAGTGCCATTTACATGTATCATTTCTCCAATCCTCCCTATAATTTCCATGCTCTTACTCTTTGAGAAGAGCAAGGAATTAATATTATTATTATTATTATTATTATTTAAAACCATGACAAAACTGAAGCTTAGACAGATTAATGATTTATCCAGTGTTAGTAGTTGTAAGATTTTGGACTCAAAATAAGGTGTACCAACTTGCATAATGTTCTTCATGTAGAAGAAAATTATTGCAAATATTTTCAGAGCTAAATGTGTAAAAATAGGCGATAGCTATGTAAAAATGGAGAAATCTTATGTAGGTGTTGGAGGAGTCTGCCATTAAGTTAGGATGTCTCATTAATTATTATGTCTAACTATCCCCAATTACCTGAGTAGAAAACTATAATTCTAGATCAGTGTCATCCAATACAATAGCCACCAGTCACATGAGGACATTTAAATCTAAGTGTAAAAAGTGACATCAAATATAAGTAAAATTTGGTATTCATTTGCATGAACTACATCTCAAGTGTTTAGGTGCTCAACAGTCACATGTGGCTAGTGGTTACTATACAGAATAGTACAAATGGAGATTTCCATTATCACAGAATATTCTCAGTGTTTCTCTAGACAAATATACTAATTAATTTATTCGTTTTTATATCCACATTTTTATGGGGTAAGCTTCATAAGGTACATATTTTATACTTTCCCATATATGACATTGTGGTTGATCACTCTAGAGTAGTCACAGTTTGTATTATTACAAAGGAGGACACAGATATTTGATAACCATTTCCTGTTGCATAATCAGTTAAGACAACAAGAAGTAGTAGTTGAGCTTTTTTTTTTTCTTTTAATTTTAACTCTTAAGACCTGAAATTAAATCAGCTACTCCACTTACTACCACACAACTTTTGACAGTTCTGTTATGAGTGTGTTTGTGTTTAAAGGTGCTTGAGGGGCTGGCCAAAACAATGATATTTAAAAAACAAAGAAAGCAGTCATCTCTAGATCAAGAGTGCAGTGATGAACTTTGTTTAGGATACCTAATTAATCATCCTCAATTGCTTAATGGAGGGCATATGAAACATGAGTTCAGTGTATTTGAAGTCCAGTAGATAGGAACTCTAAGTTAAGAAAAATTATTTGCCAATATGTTTATTATTAGTATTTGCTAACAATTATTTTAGTGTTTTATTGAACTCTTTCCTTCTGATTCAGTATCCTTTCTCCTTAATGTTATTCATTGGATTTTTAAATATCAGAGTAGGATTAATTTGCCTTCTAGTCTGCAAATGGCATTAAGTGTTACATTATTGATTAATAACTTGGCTTAGTGCAAAATTCTAGGTTGACAATTATTTTCTTCTTCCATTACTCTGAAGATATCAATCAATGGTGTCATGCTATGTGTTAATGCTGGATAGAAGCCTGTCTTCAAAGTATTTTATCACTGTTATTACTCTGTACTAATCTTTGTCTTGTAATGCCTAATTTTATTTTCTCTTTTGTTTTGATGCTATACATTTTCACAATGACATGTCCAGTGTAAAATCCACCCCCCCCAGGATTCAATGTACTCTTTCTAAATCAAGAGTCATATCTTTCTTTACTTCTAGAAAATTCATAGTCATTATATATTCAAATATACAGGGACTTCATTAGATCCTTAATGTTTCATATTCCTTCATATTTTCTCTTTCATTTTTCTGAACAACATTTTGAGATATTTCTTAAGCTTTACCATTTGGTTTAATAAACACCTTTAGGAATATATTTCTGGTATATCTTTTAAGTCATAATTTAGGTTGTTATTTTTTATGCATACCTATATATTTGGTCTAGAAGTTCTGATTATTTTTAATATTTCCTGATTTTTCCCATATGATGCTCTTCCTTAAGTTTATGTATTTTTAAAGAATTTATTTGAGAGAGAGAGAGAGAGCACAAGTGAAGCAGACTCTGCACTGAGCACAGAGCCCAATATGGGGCTTGATGCTACAACTTTGAGATCATGACCTAAGCTGAAACCAAGAGTCAAATGCTCAGCCAACTAAGCTACCCAGGTGTCCCCTTAAGTTTATATTATCTTTATCTATTTGAACACTTTAAAATACCTTTTTCAGTATATTAGTTCTATTTATATTGTGAATTCTTTTTTAGGTGCTGACTGATTCTTCCTCCATATGCAGTGTTTCATGTTGTGTTTGTAATTTTTTATTGTACCCTGATCTCTCGGAGTTTTAATTTTGTTCCTGTGTGAATGTATGCACATGTATGTGTATGTGGTTTTTTTGTGTACATGTGTGTAAATGTCCTCTATCCTGAGTTACTAAAGGACAGCTTTTTTATTTGCCTCAGCTTAGGGCCTTAAGTCTTCATCAGTTCTTAATCAAGAAAATGATCTTTTTTTGCATTCATCTCTTAGCTTCTGGATATATATAGGAGAATATGATAATTTTATTTCCAAATAGGACATTTATGAAAGTGAACAGGAACTTTAAAACAGTTATAAACCAGAACTGTCCTGGACCAATAGAATATATGATCATTCTACTCATGCATTACAAGAACAATGAGAATGTGGAACTACAACCATGGATGGATCATAAATACTGAAGAGCTTTCTTTTTTAGGTGACAAACCCTGAGGCAATGGAAAGGTCCTATCAAGGTAACTTTAGCTCTCCCACTTTATGAACTACACTTAGTTCACAGACAAATTATCTTTGGGCATTATCCAAGTAGTTCAGTTTCTACAGCCTAGACTTGTTACACTATGTGGACTCTGCAGGCCTAGTTTCTAATTACTAAAAGGTCTATGTGTTTGTAAATGAATGATTATACTTCAGATTCTACTAAAGCTCACTGCCCTTATGCATTGTCCTTATTTGATGTAAGCTCGTAGTTATATTTTAATTTTAAAACAATTTGTTATTCAACATTATTATGTATTTGCTTGGAGTACAAGTAGGGATTTTTCTGTATCAACTTACTCCACTATATTTCTGAGTACAATTTTAGATTATATTAACATATTTTAAAATAACATAAGTTATGTTCTATTTCTTTCCACATATACTTGTTTAACTATCTCTTCACCAAAGGACTTTAAAATTTTAAAATTTCTTTACTACTTCACTGATTATAACCTCTACATTCTTCCCTATTCTTTTTTGACTTATGGTTTCCCCCAAATATATACCAGTTTGGGTATAAGCCAAGATTCTCTCCTTAAATGTTTTATGATAGTCTTAAAAAGAGGATCACCTGTATCAAGAGTCAGCATATCAAATCTTAGGAGCCAAATACTGCTCACTGACTCATTTTGAGACTATCAGCTAATACTGATTTCTAAAGTTTAAACAATTTGAAAAAAAGATAAAGAATGATATTTTAACCTATGACTATGATATGAAATTCAGATTAGTTGTCCATTTAGAGTTTTATTGAACTTAGCCACACTCATGTATTTTCTATGGCTGTCTTTCATTATAATGGCAGAGCTGAGTAGTTACAGTAAATATAGAAACACAATTCTAAAATATTTACTATCTTGCACTTTATAATAAATATTTGCTATCTTGTACTTCACACTGACCTCTGGCCTACTTAATTAAATGATCAAAATAATGGCATGTTCTTTTAAAGAAATCTAGAATTTCTATGATCAACATCAATGAATCCATTGATGAATCCAAATGAATGAATCCAAAATGAATCCATTTTAATTGAATTATTGGGGTAAAAATAAGTTCATGTGACATTGTGCTTTAGTGATTGGAGTGAAAGAGATGGTGTGAACGATATTTTATAATTTATCATAATGTAAAGTTTGATACTACATAAAGCAAAAATAAAAACAGAAAATGACACATCATGAAAAGAAAGGAATAGTAAAAATGGTTGTGTGTATTTACAAAACAGTTTTCTAATAAACTTCATTAATTTGGAGCACATGTATAAATAAATAAGACTAACACTGAAAAAGGAGAACAAAATTCATCAGGCAAAATGTTGATGTTTTGAATCTATGACTTCATGAAGTTCATAGGGATGAAAAATTTTTGACTACATTAAATATAAATAGACAACAACTGTACTAAGAGAAACGAGAGCCACATGCTCTTCTGGAGGAAAAACTCATAAAGACAAAAAAGAAAGAGAAAACTGGTATTAATAAAGAAGATTAAAATTTCCCTCTCCCAAGAAAGGGAATGAGTTTCATCTAAAATATCAAGGGGACTGATATACTGGGAAAAACTGGTTGCAACAAGAGAAATATAAATCAAGTATGATAGAAAACTAAGGAATACTTCTATATAATTAATAAACATACATTCTTCTATATTCATCATTTAGTGGAAAAAAATATAGCAGTGCTAACTTTTTTAAATAATAAAGGACCTGTAATTCCTAAGGTGGGTACTGGAACCAAATTTTATTTTAAAATCCGAAGAACTAAATGAAATTAAAAAAATATATATTCTTATTTTATGTGCTCTGAATTTACAAAGGTATTTTTAAAATATTTAATTATGTTTCAACTCTTGAGGAACTATACTTGTCTATACGAGTGTGGACTTTCAAAGAAAACTACTTTCATTGACAAATGTTTAGTAAGTGTCCAAAGAGAAATTTGTATCATAATTAGACCACAGTTCTAGAACTGGGATTGAAGAAGCCTGTAGGAAGTGATCACTATGTTGTAGGCATTGTACTAAATAATTTACATTGATTATTTAACTTAATATTTATAAGACACTGAAAAGTTACTCTTGCTTTATACATGAGAAAATTGAGACTCACAGAAAACAAGTTATGTATCTTTTGTCTAGTTAGTAGAAAGTGGTAAAACTGAACTTAGAAGTTACATGTCTGTCTAAAGCTAAAGCATACCATTCTCAGGACATTACTCTGCTTTTATTTATTTCAGGATCATCCCGAGACAAACTATAACTCATAAAACATAGCTAAAAGGTAAAAAGAACAGGCTTTGAACCAAATAGACCTAAATATCATGTTCAAATCAGATAATTCCAAGTTCTAGCTGAGAAAGTATTTAAGCTCTTGAACTTCAGTTTTCTTATCTGTGAAATGGGTATAATATTATCTATTACATAGAATTGTTGTGAAGGTCAAATAAGTTAATTTTTTCTATGAAGTTCCCCATTCTTTCTCCAGGTAAATGGACTCTTTTTACTTGGTGAACCTTATATTACTGTAGCATTTATCCAATGATCTTTAATATTTATATCCAGCATAACATGTAGCAATCTAGCAGATCTGACTCATTATTAAAATAGTAACAATTATTTCATTTTAAAATTATTCTGTTAACTTACTCAACAATAAATGAATAGCTTTGGTAACAATTTTGAAAGGTTTGTTTTTTTATTTTGCTTTTGTTTTTGTTTTTATTGCCCTCATAAAGCACACAGATAATAATTCACAAACAAAGAACCAAAAGATTTCAGGTAATGATAAATGGTATAAAGGAAAAAACAAAATAGGGTAACGGGATAAAGGAGATATGTTTTACATATGCTCCTCTGAGAAGACCCTTGAGAAAAGTCTTAAATGAAGGCAAAGTCTGCCAACCTTAGTTCAGGAAAAGATATCACCAGGCAGAGAAAGAGCAGATGTAAAAGCCTGTGTGATGCAAGAGCAGTAAATTAGAGAGAAGAGAGTAGGAGATGACATTCAGAAGACAGTAGGGTTCACACTTAGGTGTCTGGACTATAATCTAAATGTTATGGGAAGTCAAAATTTATAAGAATGTATCAAACTCAACACCCAAAACCCAAATAATCCAGTCACGAAATTGGCAGAAGACATGAACAGCCATTTTTTCCCAAAGAAGACATACAGATGACCAATAAACACATGAAAAGAAACCCAGTATCACTCATCATCAGGGCAATGCAAATCAAAACCACAGTGAGATACCACCTCATACCTATCAGAATGGCTAAAATTAACAATGGGAAATGACAGCTATTAGAAAAGACATGGAGAAAGGGGAACCCTCTTACACTGTTGGTGGGAATGAAAGCTGGTGTAGCCAGTCTGGAAAACAGTATGGAGGTTCCTTGAGAAGTTTAAAGTAGAACTACTTTATGATCCAGCAATTGTACTGCTGGGTATTTGCCCTGAGGGTACAAAAATACAGATGTTTATAGTAGCATTAGCAAAGACAGCCAAGTTATAGAAAGAGCCCAAACATCCACTGACACAGACAGACACACCATACGACACCACACACACACACACACACACACACACCCATCAAAAGAATGAAATGTTGTCACTTCAACAACATGGGTGGAGTGAGAATGTATTATGCTCAGTAAAATAAGTCAATCAGAGAAAGACAAATACCATATGATTTCACTCATATGTGGAATTTAAGAAACAAATAGGGGAACATAGAGGAGGGGGAAAATAAAGAAAGAGGGAAGCAAACCTTAAGTCTCTTAACTACAGAGACTAAAACTGAGGGTTGCTGGAGGGCAAGTGGGTGGGGGTTGGGCTAAATGGGTGATCCTATTAAGAAGGCACTTGTGATGAGCACTCAGTGTTTTATGTAAGTGATGGATCACTGAATTCTACTCCCGAAACCAATACTACACTAAATAAAAATTAAAAAAATAAAAATTAAAATTAAAAAAAAAGTTACATAATGCCACTGGAGAGTTTTGAGTAGTAAGAGGAATGGTTTAAGTTGTAGTTTCAAAAGCTCCTTCCCACAATTCCCTAGGGAGTAAAGGGGAAGGAAGGAGGTCCGTCAGGAGGCTATATTGCTCTTGTTGAGGACATTGGCATTGTGGTTTGGATTATGGACAAAGGGTGGTGAGTAGTGCTCTGATTTAGGAAAAGATTTTGTGTGTGTAAATAATAGGACTTCTGGATTGGATATGGGATTTCAAATGTGTATTTCTTTGTTAAAAGAGCTATTGATCTCATTGTGTATACAGTAACAAATGAAAATTTTATAAAAGCAACACACAGATAACTATGACTCAGAGCTAGTTTGTGAAAAATAAAATTTTTGTTAAAACCTGATCCTGTGATAGATACAAAACTATATATACTTTTATATTTGTATGCTTATACATGCACTTATATACACATATATTTATATGCTCATAAATAGCTTATATGTTAAGGTTAAAATGCTTAACATTTATAAGTTGAGTGCAATAAGAGCATTGTCATGATGCTTTGAGAGGTGTTTTATCACCTCCCCCTACATTACCTAAAGTAACACTCCATCTCCTACTATTCTTTGAAATGATCAATGAACATTTTTTTTTAATCTTCAGTAGTGATATACTAATACTCTTAGAAGCTCCTTTCCCTCTTCCTGTCAGATTGCTAGGCAGACTAAGCACTCCTAAAAATGAATGCAAACATCTACATGCTAGCCAGGGTGTTTAAGTTTTTATTTTTCCTTTTGCTTTTTGTATATAAAACACACTTGCTTAGTAATTGGCTCCCATGATCACATGAAGTCTATATTCATTATTATCTTGAGAGGAAAAACTCTTTAAAAAAATGATTTTATTTATTTATTTGACAGAGAGTGAGAGAGCACAAGCAGAGAGAATGGTACATGGAGAAGGAGAAGCAGGTTTTCCACTAAACAGGGAGCCCGATATGAGGCAGGATACCAGGGTCCTGGGATCATGAGCTGAGCTAAAGGCAGATGCTTAACTTATTGAACCATCAGATGCCCCTGAAAAAGTCTTAAATAAATAGAAAAGATGGAAGATGACTATGTGATCTTTCTCCAGTCCTCTTGTCTTCCTAGGAGATTGGGGCTGGTTCCTGGTATACTGGGGCTAGTCAATGTGTTCTAGCCTGTGAGTCTGTGGAATGGCGATGGTGGCAGCAGATACCATGCCTGGATGGAGAGCTGTGCCTAACATAGGATCTCCAGAGCTCCTCTGATTCCCATGGAATTGGCTTTTACTTTGTATGCCTTTGTCTGTTGTGCTGCGCTTATTATAGCTGTGGTTCATTACTATTAATCAGTTTGATCACCATATCTGGATTGATGAGTCCAGGCATACAGAGCGTCTTCAAAAGTATGCTATTCTCAGACCAGGGTAAAGTGCTCCAGCGGTCTTCATGGCAGCATGGAAACAGAGGTTGGGGTGGAGGGGTTGTTGGCTGCTTGTAGGACCTGGGGTTTCCTTATATCAGAGGTTTCCATCTGGTTTCATGGAACCTGCCTTTTAAAAGGTCCTGAGGGTGGGAGAATCAAAGCACAAGCTTCCCTACCACCATCCAGTTACTCCTTTCAAACTTAGATGCCACACAGGTAGGATATTGGAAGTCATCTGACATTATGGGTGTGGACTTTCCCTCTGTCCAGACCACAGCTTGGCTGACAGGACACTCCCTTTCTCTTCATGGTCCTCTCTGAAGCTATTACAGACTGCATGGTCTTGCCATGATCAAGGGCTCCTGAGAACTATATTTTCCCAAACTCAATACTTCTCTTCCTCCAAATACTACGCATTGTCAGAGGCAGCATATGGAATAAGAACCTTGCAGTTGGCCATCCTGATGACTTAATTTACCTTAGGTAAGTGACTTAACTCCTGTGATGCTCAATTTCCTCATTTTTTTTAAAAGATTTTATTTATTTATTTGACAGAGAGAAATCACAAGTAGATGGAGAGGCAGGCAGAGAGAGGGGGGGGGAAGCAGGCTCTCTGCTGAGATGCGGGACTCAATCCCAGGACCTTGAGATCATGACCTGAGCCGAAGGCAGTGGCTTAACCCACTGAGCCACCCAGGCGCCCAATTTCCTTATTTTTGAAACAGGTATATCATTATTTCTGTAATCACAGAGCTTTTATAAAGAGTAAATCCACTCAAGCATGTAACTCACTTAGCTCATGTCTAGCATAGTGTTGGTGTTCAACAAATGATGAACATTATCTTTTTTTTCTGATTAAAAAATGATTTGGTGTACTTTTCCTAAGTGCACTATATAATTTTCATGACAACACTATATGCATTTGTTCCTACTGGAAACAAATGAAAACCAAGTCCTTGAGAACCTTGAGCAACAGTCAATTACAACATTTAAATTTAAGAATCATGCCTAAGAAATTTAATAAGAAAGGTGTATTTACACTAATGCTTCTCCTTTTGATAAAGAGTCTTACAAGCAAAGATACCATAGTTGTTCTTTTAAAGTATTTGAATACACTCAAAACTCACTCATAAACCACACTTTAAATATCGTTCAAAGATTGTATGAGGCAATGAATAAGTGCACTTTTGTTCTTTAACTGACCTGCAGGTCCTAAATAGCAGCAAGAGTATTTTCTTAGACAATATGAATTAGTGCATATATTTTGTTTTAAATATATTTTTACTGAGGTATAATTGGCATACAACATTATATTAATTTAGGAATAAAACAAGGATTTGATATTTGGGTATATTGTAAAGTGATCACCACGATCAGTCTAGTTAACATTGATTACTATATGTCATTACAAAGAAATTTTTTCTCTTATGAGGACTTTTGAGATTTACTCTCTTAATATTATGCTTCCATCAGAAAGGAGGAATACCGAACTTTCATATCAACATGGACAGGACTGGAGGAGATTATGCTGACTGAAAGAAGTCAAGCAGAGAAAGTCAATTATCATATGGTTTCACTTGCTTGTGGAGCATAAGAAATAACATGGAGGACACTGGGAGATGGAGAGGAGAAGTGAGTTTGGGGAATTTAGAGGGGGAGACGAAGCATGAGAGACTGTGGACTCTGAGAAACAAACTGAGGGTTTTGGAGAGGAGGGGGTAGGGGTTGGGAAAGCCTGGTGGTGGGTATTAAGGAGAACACGTATTGGATGGAGCACTGGGTGTGGTGCATAAACAATGAATCTTGGGACACTGAAAAAAAAAATAAAATAAAAAAAGATTTACTCTCTTAGAAACTTTCGAATACATAGTATAACATTACTAACTGTAGTTCCCACGCTGTCATTTTATCCCTATGATTTATTCATTTTATAACTCAAAGTTTGTACCTTTTGACTCCTTTAACCCATTTTTCCCACTCCTGCTTCTGGAAACCACAAACCTGTTCTCGGTATCACAAGCTTGTATTGTTGGTTTAGGTTCCACATATAAATGAAATTTTATGGAATTTATCTTTCTCTGTCTGACTTATTTCACTTAGCTTAACCCCTCAAAGTCCATTCGTGCTATTGCAAATGGCAAGATTTTTTTTTTTTTTAAGGCTGAATTATACTCCTGTGTGCGTGTGTGTATAACCACATTCTCTTTATTTTCTTTATGCCTTCATCATTTGTAGTGTACATACATTAAAATTATTTCTGAAAGTGTTAGCTGACACATACAAATTCTCAATGCATGCCTTCTCTAATGCTGTGTGAATTAGGTACTCCAGCCCTCTTTATATACTACCTGTTTGTATGTCTGGTCATTGACAGAGTAAGCAATTTAATCACAAAATCTGCCTATCCATGTTTTTAAATGTCGATTTTGGAAAAATCAACTGTCCTCAAAAAACTATTGTAGTAGTTTGATACACTGTAATTTTAAAAACCCTCCTTGCCTTATGCCCGATGTTGTTCTCAATACACTGCACTAACTAGCACATAACTAGCAAGCCTATAGAATGAGGCAGAAAAGAGATGAACTATTCTTGTACAAGAAAGAGTGAAAAATCAGTAGCGATGGTGACACATAATGGCAAAAACACAGTCACAGGCAAACAGAGGTTCAGATGAGAGCTAGGGCTTAACATCTGTGGCTACCCTAAAAAGAAGATTTAAGAAAAGACAATGATTTCTTATGACCCAAAAGATAGTTTTGTGCAAATTAGAAAAAAAAAAAAAACACAACATTTAAATTATATTTTTTCATATCTTCAGCATCAAGCCTCAGGAAAATTTTTCAGAATCCAAGATTGAAATACTGACTGTACACCCACACATGCCCAAACTTTAGCCTTCCCCCACACACCCTGCTACTCACGCCACTACTACAGAACATACTCAGTGCCGCACCACCTCCTGACTCAGGCTCAGAGGACGGTGTCAGATTCAGAATAGGATGAAGGAAAAGAATTCAGCCTCACAGACCAGTGGGCAGGTAGGATAAAGCCATCTCAGAGTACATTTGGAAGCACAGCTGGACACGAAGTAGCTTTAAGGTAGCTTTAAGCAGGTTAAGGTTTACATCAGTTTATTTATTGTTTCTCTACAACTTGATATATCTATGTCTAAGATGTGAACAGCATAGCTCTGAGTTGTGTCTTCTTTGTGTAGTACACTCAAATATCCCAATGTGACAGATATGCCTGTGAGAAAGCACTTAACATTTGTACACTTACATCTGATGTCCAGTGCAAAAACTATGCCCAGACGCAAATATAGCTTGGTTTAAGAAAAAGAAGAAGGAATCCAAGATTGATTAATAGACACAAATTGTGCACTTGAGAAATATCTGCTGTTATGTAAGAGTATGTATTTCTTCTGAAATTCTTTTCATTTCTATTTCCACTTTGTTATACTTGATATAACTGAGTTACTATTGTGTCACACGGAATGTTAAAACTACAGAGGGATTTAGAGATAATTAAGTTTTAGTTAGTTAACTTCAGGGGTGAAGAACTTGACATCCTGAAAAATTAAGGGGCTTGTGATAATATAGCACCAAACAGGAAAGCAGGACCAAACTCTTAGCTGCCTGATCACTGGTACTGTTTTCAATAAACATCTTTATCAGTCATTTAAAGAAAAAAAAATGTTAATCAATTTTATGTGTGTGTTTAATTATTTTGCTTTTTGCTAGCCATACCTTTTGTCTTCCCCCTCCACTTTAGCTTTCATACTACACTTGCTGCAATCATTCTAAGGCAGAAATAACAGAAATAGGATCATGCAAATATCCTGCATGGGATATTAATCTGTTTTTGTTCTGTATATATTGATTTATTCATTTATTCTAATTATATCTATCATATATATGAAAGATGCTGGTTACACTGTAATGAAAATACACATGGTCTCTGGCCTCATGGTATATCTGGTGAGAGACATTTAATATGGTAAAGAAGCAAAGTGCCATACGAATATATGCGTAATTATAAATTTTGCTTAGTGACAAAAAACAAAAAACAAAACAAAACAAAACAAAACAAAAAAACTACCTCCTCTTCTGACAAAACCATAGGCAGAACTCACCATGGTCTACCCAGGGCTCCTCACATGCTTTGTATAGTTCCAGTTACCACTGGGCACTTTACTGATTTATTTACATTTGTTTGCACCAGTTGACTGTGAATTCAAAGAGAATAAGAACTATGTTTTACTCATTTGTCTGAATGAATGAATGAATGAATGTGTTAAATTCTTCAAGTCACAAAAATGTCACAATGGCATTCATGACAAACTTGGAACTAGAACCCAGAACTCTAATTCCCAGCCCAGATCCATTTAGCATTCTAAACACACAAACTGGGTGTAACATTACAACATGACATGGTATCAGAAAGACAAAGGCAATTTATCCAGAGTTTGAAGAGGGAGATAATATTGGTTCTCTCCATGCAAATCTAGGAAAATGTGTTTGGAAAATGACATTCAATTTAGAGCACTGCCGAACTGCATAAACATGAGGACACAGAGAAGAAAAACAGAACGTGTTAGGCAAACGAACAAGTTGGCTGAGCAAAGAACCACAAAGATTCACACCTGAAATGGCTACTCGACATAAAGGAAGAGAACAGTTTAGTGCATAAACAAGAGAATGAAATACTGGATGCTTTATCAAAAGGAGAAATAAAATCAAATTTCAAGCCAAAGTTTATTATAACTAATTATTGTAATAAGTAAGTAACATAATAACTATATATTTTTTTCTTTTAAAGATTTTATTTATTTATTTGACAGAGAGAGAGATCACAAGTAGGCAGAAAGGCAGGCAGAGAGAGGGGGGAAGCAGGCTTCCTCCTGAGCAGAGAGCCCAATGCAGGACTTAATCTCAGGACTCTGGGATCATGACCTGAGTTGAAGGCAGAGGCTTAACCCACTGAGCCAACCAGGTGTCCCATAATAGCTACATTTTTAAAAGCATGTTTATAGTCACTGCTTCAAAACTGCATAGTAAGGTAAGGTTAACTTGTATTATGACCTCCGTTAAACAGCTTGGGGACAGGGGTCTGACTTGCCAGAATCATACAACTGGAATTAGAATTATATGTGAGTCATCTACTTCTCAGGACAGTGTGTTCACTGCTACATCACAATGGAATCAACCATCTGTAAGTGCATGCATGGTGGACTAAACATGAGAAAAATATTCAGGAGTGAGAGGCCCTGCCTTGGGAGCTAATCATTTTTCTGAGACATGTTGATGCATGTCCCAGTGCAAAATATTGTCGTATCTTTCTTTAGACAACAGATATGTATCTCAACAGTTCTTCATAAATACGTTTTTTTTTGTAAATTCTATTATATTATAAATGTATTGACACCTTTATATTAAAAGGAAACCTAAAATAAAAACTTCTGCAACATAATCATTTAAATAAAATAGTTATTATTCAATCAATTATATAGTATAGGCAACTTGTAACTTTCATACAGTCAAAAGTAGGAGCAATTTTGGTTCTGGTATTTCGTATCATTTTTGTATCCCACCATTCAGGAAAATCTTACCTTGTGCTGCCTTCCCATTTGTACCTTCATTTTTTTTTTTTTCCTTTCATTGTCTTTTCATGGATTTCTCATGTCAACAATCATAGGATTCTTATTCTTCTGTCATTAGCTATTTTAAATTCTACATCTTTTCCAGATAATTTTAATGATTTCAAACAGAGAGAGGACATCATAGTGTCCGCCCTGGATGCTGATCTTTGGCTCCAACACAAGATGGAGGATACAGTTGACTAGTGCAGAGGACTGGGGAATGGCGTTGTCATAGCCAATACCCATATCAACTGGTGACATAACCTTTAGCAAATTCAGTCATGTTTTGTACTTCCTTGGGAGTGGTTTTCTTAACCTTCAGAATGAAAGAAGGTTAAGCCTTGATATAAATAACTTTGGGTCACCAGGTATTTTTCTGATTGATGTTCAAACACTGAATCCCACCTCCAGGACAGGACTGGTTTTTTTGGCACTCGGTTGAAGGAACGAACAGGAGGTAACAAAGTTGTCATTATTTGAATTTCTATTATGAGACATAATCTTCTCTGAACCATGTCAGCACTGCAGAAATGAAGAGAATTCTGCTTACCAGGGTATTTGATTTGTAATGACCGCTGTCAGAGGGCTCTACTAAGGCCCAGGTTTTAGAATGCAGAGTTGGAGAACAGCTTCCCTATGCCTTGTTTGCTTCCTTTTTTTCCCCCCTGATTTTAATTTGAAAGAGCAAATTCTAAATTGCATTTCATGGTTCATAGGAGACAGAAACAGAGCTCAATTATCTATGTTTATTTATCATTTGTACCAATTGGATAAACTGTCAAATTCTACACTACTAAAACTCAAAGCAGAGATTTTAGTCTATTTTGCAGTACTTAGTAAACTCCACCCAATTAAATTAACTTCGGGTCAGAAGAATCTGGTGCTATATGGATCTCTTGGTTTCTTAAATTCCTTGACACTTGACAAAGCTCAAGGGCTATTTATATATTTTTCTTATTAAAATATTGAGATCTGGTATTGAACTTCTTAGAGAATGACGTAGCTGTAAGAAAATTTACAGAGATTTAACAGTGAGCAAAAGAATATGGTACTAATGATCCTGAAGCTTATAATCTAGGAAGAAAGCAACATATAAATAAATATACACAATTACATATTCAGTTTTACTGAATTAATTGATGTGAGGGGAAATATCTGGTGCTGGATAAGAATATAACATGAAAATCTTCATAGGTGAAAAATCACATCATTTCATCGTAGTAATGTTGTTCAAATTGCTTAATAGCAAGCCTATTGTAGATAAGGAAAGATGGCTAAAAAAGGCTTGAGAAAAAAAATTAGCAAGTCACCATGAGAACTGATTATCAAGGCAAGATCTTTCCTCAATCCCCAAGTCAATGTTTCTTTTATAGTCTGTGTGAATTCCACTTCAACACTGTGATTTTTTTTTCTAATTTCTTTGAGGTAAGGCTACAGTTCTCAGACATCCAAACACTAAATTAAGTATTGCTGTAAAGATATATTGTAGATGTGATTAAAGTCCATAATCAGTTGACTTTAGCTAAAGGAAATTATCCTAGATCTTCTTGATAGACTTGACTTGATCAATCAAAAGCCCTTAAAAGCAGAACAACTCTCAAACAAAGAAGGAATTCTACCTGAGAACAGTAGATTCACCTTATGTCCCAAAATTCAAGCTCCTCCCTGACAATCCACTCTAAAGATTTCAGGTTTGCCTAGCAAGCCCCTCTAAGCATGGAAGCCAGTTCCTTGCAATAAATCTCTCAATATAATATCTCTTCCTGGTTCTTCTCTTGTTGAAGTCTTACTGGTTTAAACCTTCAGATTTTACCTGATACAAAGAAAATGTAGATAGCTCTTCAAGTATCAGTAAGCTATTTTAGAAAGAAGTGAATGAAAATAAATATTTGAAACATTTTTAGAAGAATTTTTAAAAGTTATTTTGAAGTGTCACCTTCCCCCCCCCCCCTTTTCAAAGACAATTCTCCAAACTTCCATGGCACCAAATTGAAGAAAGGAGTGAAACAATGGATACCCTTTTCTCTCACTGCCTTGGGAAAAGGCATTCAACTGGAAAAAAGATGACTTTGTTTCAGGTCACAACCCTGTTACTTTCCAGTCCATCAGGTTTTGTGAACTTCACTTTTCTCAGTATCAAATGAAGCTCACCACTGCCGTCCTGCTTATCTCTGGGCTTGCTGTGAGCATTACAGAGAGTACAGATGTGAAAGCACTCTGCTTAGCATTAATGCTTTTAACAAAATAAGGCATAGAGTGACATGGTAAGTTCAATTCTGATTCTGTTATTTGCTTGATCTGCAGCAATGCCTCAATAGCTTTGCAGAGTGTAGGGGCACAGATGCTTTCTTCTTATTATGACTTACATGGATGCAAATTGTAGGCAACAGAACAATGTTGGTATTACATGTCAAAGCACAATAGGAGACAGAATAAAAAGGTTATAATCAAGCTGCACAATCTATTCAGTCAACTCTCTCTGAAATACATCAAATGCTATTTCCTGGAATTTGAGGCCCTTGATGAGTGAGATCATTAGTAAATTCATGCACTTCATGTAGGCACTACTTATAAAATTTTAGTACTAAAACTGTAAGCACACATGTACACACAGAAACACATACAACACACAGTTTACTATGAATTAATTCCAGAATTCTACTTGTCACTATGTTCTGAGATATATAAAAGAATATTTTATATATGTCTTTGCTCTGGCACTGAGAAACTTTTTACATTAAGGTTTTATATTGTTTTCTGATCAGAAAAACAAAGGGTTAGGTAAGAAAGGTCAATGAATTATTTTAGACCAGTAGTGTTCCTATGGCTTTCCTTTAATTTCATCAAGGAAACAGAAAAGAGATGTGAAAATGGTACACAAAATTTTCAGAAAGCATTCTTACAGAATTAACAGCTAAAATTTTTAAAGTTCTTAAAATTAACAAACAAGCAGAAGGACATATTCTTCCCTACACTGTCTTTGTTGATATAATGATGTTATATCCATTCATCTTAAAAGCACATGTGTTAAGTAAACAAAATGTCATAGATGGTTTTGCTAATGAGAGAAATGAGAGGGAGGGAAACTATGTGTCGTATGAGACTTCATTGTTTTATTTGATTTTCAATAATCCTAAAAAGTTGTAGATTAGAAGTTAAGTGGCTTGTCCAAATTCAAGCTTACCAAAAAATCTATTCCTGGGGTATCTGGTGGCTCAGTCAGTTAAGCAAGGACACCTGAAAATCAGTGAGGGAAAACCAAGAAAAGCAATATATATAGTCAAAGAATTGAAAATAGGTTATTTATCTACTGGAAAGCTTGTATGCCTAATAAAAATACTAAGAAGTATTCAACCTCACTAGTAATAGCAAATGTTTTAAAAATTAGTCATTTACTTATGTGCATTAGAACAACAAAAATCAAAATGCTTTTTATTAGAACTAAGTACTTGCTAACGTGGGTTAAAAGTGATATAACCATTTAGAGAGTAATCTAGAAAAACAAAATTAAATATGAGCCTTCATCCTGAGCCACTTTATTTCTGGATTTATCCACCTAAGATAACCCAACCAACCAGTCCAAAGAGACATGTGAAGATGCTCTTCACATTGTTAGCAGTAAGTTTTGGAGACAACTTAAGAGATTTTACCAGAATAATATACATGAGGAATTCTAAGGAGTGATCTGAAGGACTGACAGAAGACTATATAGAGAAACAAAGGGGAGTAGGAGATGCAGGCTACTAGTTAGATTGTAGCAACTCCTGTGTGTGGGTGTGTGGGTAGGTGGGTGTGTGCATGTACATGTGCAGTGTGCAGGTGTGTTGAATTACCCGTTGAACTGGTTAAATGGAAGTAAATATAATTTTGTCACATGAACATTTATTTAGAAGAGTAGAGAAAACATGAGGGAGTTAGAATAGGTCTTTTATAGAGATTTAATTGGAATGCTGTTAAAAATTATATTTCCCTGTAATAGTCTCTAACATAATTTGGAGATCACACTTTCACATTTCAATAATGCATTTTTGACTCATATGGGAAGAAGGGCATTGATATATTGAACTAAAATTAATAAAATCAAATAAACTAAACCACCTTCTTGAAGAATAAGAGAATAAACTTTCAACTTACCCCTTATAGTCTAATTAATTTTATAGACATATAAGACAGGATATAGAAATATCAATTAGGGATCTTATCAATAATCATAGAAGGACAGGGGCACCCGGGTGGCTCAGTGGGTTAAAGCCTCTGCCTTTGGCCTAGTTCATGATCTCAGGGTCCTGAGATCGAGCCTTACATCGGGCTCTGTGTTTGGCAGGGAGCCTGCATCCCCCTCTATCTCTCTGCCTACTTGTGATCTCTGTCAAATAAATAAATAAAATCTTAAAAAAAAATCATAGAAGGACAATTCATATGGAAGTAGTCTTCTGACATTTAAGTTGCAAATTCTAATACTTAAGTGTATGTGTTTAAAATAAAATTATCTGAACTGCTATATATATGGATAATTGAATTCTATAATATCATTCTAAAACAAATAAACAAAAAAACAACAAATATTTCAACCTCCTTTCCCCAAGCTATTTAATTCCTTTCTCTATTCAAATGGAATAAAGAAGCAGAAATTATCTTGTAGAGTTTTAAGCCTTGCTGTTCCTTTATGTCTGCTCCTAAATCTTTTTGATAAATTGTTCTGTTCCTTAACAAAAGAGAAAAAAAAACTATAAGAAAAACAACAAAAACACATTTCTGAGGATGAAAATTTAGTGTTTACAAATGAATGTTTGGATAATCTGATTATAAACATGAAGTCTTTTAACAGGGCTTGCTAAAATGTTCTTCTAGTAGATAATATGTAGAAAAGACACTGGGCACTGGGACCCAAGATACCTGGTTTGAAACCCATGCTCTATTATTTGCAGGATGTGTACTACTTGGCAAATGTCTTAGCCATTGAACTTCATAGACATTTTGCTTAGGATTAATCAGATGATGATTTCTTATAGTATAGTTCTTGGCCATGGAATATAACCAGATGATGATGGTTAATAATAAAGGTAATGATTATAATAATGGAGTTGGAATTGATAATAATGAGGAGGATGATAAAGAATGGAAGCTTCATGATGTCCTTTTGCTAAGGAGTTTCTGCCTCATAAATGAGTCAAATAATCAAACTGTAATGTAAAGAAAATAGAATATAAATCCTCACACTTTCTTCCTATCTGAGAGGACTTTCATCCCTTTTATTAATTAGAGAAGACATAGATACTTGGCTCTATAAAAACTTAGTTTCATGCCCTTTAGAGGAAGGCCCAGAATTGGTTTCATGGGTATGTGATCTGTGTACGTGCACTTGGCACCATATTCACAACGTCTTTACCTTTTATTTTTTTTTTTAAGTTTTTATTTTAATCACTTGGTGCTCATCACAAGAGAACTCCTTAAGCCCCATCACCCATTTCACCCAAACCCCAACCTACCTCTCCTCTGGTGACCATCAGTTTATTTTCTATAGGTAAAAGTCCATTTCTCACACTCTCTTTCTCCCCCCACCCCTCATTTTCTTTCTCTTTCTCTTTACCTTTGCACATTTGTTTTGTTTCATAAACTCCACATATGAGTGAAATCATATGGTGTATATCTTTCTGTGACTGATCTATTTCACTTAGCATATACTCTAGTTTTCATCCATGTCCTTGCAAATGGCAAGATTTCATTCTCTTTTACGGTTGAAAAATATCCATTGTGTGTATATGTGTGTATGTGTGTGTTTGTTCTTTATTTACTCACCAGTCAATAGATAGGGGCTGCCTCCACAATTTGGTTATTGTAAATAATGCTATAAACACAAGGATGCATATATCCCTTTGAATTAGTATTTTTGTATCCTTTGGGTAAATACCCAGTATTGTGATTCCTGGATCAGAGGGTAGTTCTTCTTTTAACATTTTGAGGAGCCTCCATACTGTTTTCTACAGTGGCTACACCAGTTTGCATTCCCACCAACAGTTCAAGAGGGGTCCTTTATCTCCACATCCTCACCAACACCTGTTGTTTCTTGTGTTGTTGATTTCAGCCATTCTGATAGGTGTGAGTGAGTTTGGATTTGCATTTCCCTGATGAGAAGTGATGATGAGCATCTTTTCATGTATCTGTTGTCCATCTGCATAGCTTCTTCAGAGCATTTTTTTTTAATTTTTTATTTTTTATAAACATATATTTTTATCCCCAGGGGTACAGGTCTGTGAATCGCCACACTTCACAGCACTCACCAAAGCACATACCCTCCCCAATGTCCATAACCCCACCCCCCTTCTCCGAGCCCCCCTCCCCCCAGCAACCCTCAGTTTGTTTTGTGGGGGCTTAAGTGGGTAGGAGAAGAATCAATGAAACAAGATGGGATTGGGAGGGAGACAAACCATAAGTGGCTCTTAATCTTCAGAGCATTTTTAATGGAGTTATTTGTTTTGGGGAGTGTTGAGTTTTATAAGTTCTTCATATTTTCTGGATACTGATCCTTTATCAGATATGTCACAAGTTCTTTACTCTTGATTAAATGTTCTGTTGGGTCTATCCTGAAATTATTAATTTTTAAGTAAGTAACTCTACATTTTCATTTTGTGTTGGGCCCAAGAAATTATGCAGCTAATCTTGGAAAGAATTAAACAGAAGAAGTAACCCATTGCTTTAAAATTTGTTGGATGAAATTCAGAGCATACTTCCTAATAAAAAATAATGATAAAACTTATTTTCTCCTGGTTGGGCCTTCATCATGCTCTGTGGCCCATAAACATGCTAAACTACCAAATATGCCTTCTAGTTACTAGCTCTGTATTTTGGGATACGTTGGTTATCTGAGATTAACACCTCAATGTTTGACTCTGTAAGTTGGGGATAATAATGTTCATCTCAAAGATTTGTTCTAAGGATTAAAGAGTACAGTGTATTTAAAACTATTTTACTCATGACCTAGAATATGGAAGTGGCTCAGTGTTAAACATAAACATGTGTATATAAGGTTAGATAGGTTATATAAGCTTCTATAAATATGTTAAATAAGTCAAAGCTAATGGTTTAACGTATAATAATTATTTATAAAAAGATGTTTGTGAGCACAGTAATATTTACATAATTTTAATAATTTCTGTAGAAGAATTACTGGAAGTCGGTTTATAAACTTTTGACACAGCAGTTTACTATCTTGTATTTGTCAAGTCTCTTTTTTGTCTAACACCTTATCCCCCAGTTTTGAAGTTCCAAAGAAAGTAGCATGTTTAGTGGTAGTTACGAACCAGACCTGAGGCTGGTTCTGTAATGTCAAATACAAAGTTCTTCACTTCAAACCAGTCAGGTACTTCATATGCAGAATGATAGGTTGTGTAACATCCAAAAGGGCAGAAGACTTAGTTGCTGTGTTTGAAGAGCTTACAATTTTGTTTGGTAGAATAGAATACATGAATACCAGTACACATGAAACAAATAGAGATTAAGACAATATAAAAAAGAAACGTTGCATTTCATGATCTGGGGATGACTGAAGATTTGAAATATCCACCTAAGTAGATTACTTCAGGCATACTGAAGTTTGATTCTAAAAGTTGCTGAAACTTCTCAACCCTATGTTACTGAAATGCTCTCAGGCACTGGGAATTTCAGTCTTTCCTAACCTGTCTGCCTCATAGATACACCTCTAAAACATATTATTGCATCTTTGGGAATTTAAGTAACGGAGTCTGAAACTTTCACATTTCTGCTCTCAAATTTTGATCAATAGGTAAAATATATTTTTTGCCACCATTGAATATAAACATGAATATTAATGGCCTAATGAAGACATGGAAGCATAATGGACTCCCAAATAAGACTGCCTATAGTCAACTCCTAACTCCACTACCTACTGGGTCTTGACCTTCAATGAATTCTCTAACCACAATAAAATCTGTTATTCTTATTTATACTATGGAATTAAGATAGTACCCTCATAAATGTGGTAATGAAAAATTAATATGGTAATTCATATAAAGCATTTGGTAAAGGGCCTGGCAGATGGCAAACACTCAATATATGTTAGAAATGATGATAAGAAGAAAAAGAATGATGACAATAATGGTGATGGTGATGATGATGATGATGGGATTATGACATTAATGTTGAACTGAGTAGATTCCTAGAAACTGTAGGGTTAATCACTTCCTATTTAGAAGTATGATATTTACACAGAATCTGCCTGGCAACACAGAAAGAACTTTCATGAACTTATGTCTTGAGTAGGAGATATGTTTATGAAGTGAATAGTTCTACATAGGGAATGATGTTAACAGTTCTACATAGATAATGAATGATTTTATAAATGTTATATAGACATGGCACTGGTTTTTTGTTGTAATTAATGCCAATATACTAACTATTGCTTTGAGATTTTTAGTTACTTAAAATGTTAAACACAAGAAAGCTAAACAATGTGTAATTTACGTTTAGTAAGGGGACAGGGAAGTGAGACATACTATTTATTAAAAATCCACTCTATTACAGTACTGGACTTGGTTTTTCTACAGGTTTCAGATCATCTAATCTTCACAGTATTATATAGTCTTTGAGTCAATAGATGAGGAAATTGGAGAGATAGGTTACCTAACTATAGTCAATAGATGAGGAAATTGGAGAGATAGGTTACCTAACTTCTCCAATATCATGAAGATAGACATGGAGAAAAGATCCAACGTTAGATCTCAATTCCTAAGTCAGAATTCATATCCTTTCCATTAACATCTCTTATTCTTACCCCATAGGAGTAATCGCTATCAACTACAAAAAACAAAATCAAGAGTTAAGTGCAGACAGTTCTTCGATAAGCAGGCTGCTTTAAAGTGACTTGATAATTCCCCAGTGAAAATGGTATCTATCTTGGAAGAAAGGGGCTCAAATCTACTGAATTTTTGAAGATTGTCATGGGGTTCAAAAGCACGCTGCGCAATTACGTTACAAAATCTGCAGATGCCTAGTATGCCACAGTAGAAAAATCTTTCTATTTAGGGGTTGAGGGAAATCTTGATTAAATTTTGGGTCCATGTGTGACATGGGCAATTTACCTCATCTTTCTCAGTAACAATGTCTCCATTTACAAAATAAAGGGAATTACATAATTTAACAAATGATTATTAGGCTTGAAATGCATAACAGAATAGAAAGTACTGATAAACTCTTAAGCATAATTAGAATGAAAGCTATTATGATCACATCAGCTCAAAATTGAACTAGAAGTTGGATATACTCTTATAAAAACCAAGAACAATTAATTATATTTATCAATCAGGTGCCAAAATATCATCATCTTATTTGTAAGTTTTATCCAAGTTTTTTTTTTCAATACCACTATTCTTATTTGACAAAGTTATGCGTTATCTGTATGCTCCAAATACACAAATGTGCCTTGAATTGCATTTCCACATCTGTTTGAACAATTAATAATTACTTGTACATGAGTATACAATAGTTTGCAGTACTGGCTTATTACTGTATCTTCCTAAATTTCTTAAACCCTACACAAATGCAAATATTCATTTCCATGCAGACTTATTTATAAAATACAATTCCTACTATAATACTGTAGCCCAATAACAAAGTAATTTGTAGTAGGTAGTGGAGAATTGTTCTAATTAGTATGAATTGGAAACAGAGGTATTTGGGGGTTGGGAAGAGAGAAGAGGACTGACGGCAGAAAAAGACTGAGTATTTTGGAGTGACGCGTTGGAAGAGAACTAATCAGAGATAAAATGCCTTAGAGTCTTGGGAACACATTTCCAAATATATTCAGATTGAATTGGCTGAGATGTACAATGAGGAACTAATGAATATAGTCCAGAATGGTCTGTTCCATCCAGTTATCTTTCAACATGGCATTACCATGGCTGCAGCTAAAATTAGAAACAACCTATTATTCTTTGTGATTTATGTAATAAAGTTTATTCTAAACTCTTTTATGGTTCCCATTATACTCATCATCCATAGAATCTCAACAACCTGAATATATAACAGTCTGCTCTACAGTTTAAAAGTATAAAAAAGTACTCATTCTGACCTTGAACTTGGTTGTGAACACCAACAGAATTAACAACTAGATAAATTTGCTGGAGGGGAGGAGAGGGGGATGGGCTAACTGGGTGATAGACATTAAGGAGGGCATGTGATGTAATGAGGACTGGGTATTATGTAAGACTGATGAATCATTGACCTCTACCTCTGAAACTAATAATATATGTTAATTAACTGAACTGAAATAAAAACAATAAAAAAGAAATATACACAGTTTACATAAAAAACTGCATGGAGATTCATTAAAAATCTTAATATCTGTTAAAAGGAACTAAATAGGCTTTTGGTCACATCAGAGTATGTGCGGGGCATATGGGGTAGGAGATGAAACATGAGTCAAACATGAATGTAGCAGGAATGTTTTAGAATTCAAGGAAAATGCACCCTTTAATCATCAATCAGGACTGTCATATCTTATTGAATTTTACTGTATTTTTATTTCCGAATGATTATTTATGTGATTTAGTGTAGTGTTGACCAAATGAAGAAAATAAAACAAAAACACCTCTCATAATAACTATTAGTCAGATGATCTTAAAACTGAAGAATCTGTTAACCAAATATGATTGCTTAATTAGCCCTTGAAAGACTGTATTATTTCAGTGTAGTGACCCTGCTCCTGGTGTAATGTCTTTCACCTAACAAATGCTCATTTTTGTTCATTTTGTTTGTTCACCTAACAAACAAAAGCTCTGGAGAGTTTTTCCCTGGTAAATACAACGATGGTACATAAGCACTTGTAACACTTGCATTTTTAGGAGAATCTTACATGAGAGTGAATTTTTTTTAAAGTTACAATGTGGCTCCTTTATTCTACAAAACTTATTCCAAAGTCTCCATGTTACGTATATAAAGCAAAAGGCATATAGGAAAATATCACTGAGGCGCAATGCAGGAATGACTGATGGAGGGCAGAATACAGATGAATTGTCATTGTCTTCTCTTTTTGCAATGACTTTTTATTCTCTACCTAAAACCATTTGCACCCATATGTATAAACTGCATTACCATGCAATCTATTTGTATATAGTGCCCTTCTTTAAACAGTTAAATTTAAAATCCAAGAGAAAATTATAATGAAATATAAGAAAGAAGGGATTTGGGGCACTGGGTGGCTCAGTTAGGTAATTCCCTGCCTGCCTTCACCCCAGGTCATGATCCCAGGGTCCTGGAATAAAGCCTACCCCCCAAATCAGGCTCAGCAGGGAGTCAGCTTCCCCCTTCTCCCTCTGCCCACCATGTCCCCCACCCCCACCCCAGCCCCCTGCTCAGGCTCACTCAAGCACTTTCTCAAATAAATAAATAATAACTTAAAAAGAAAAGAACAATTCAACTCTAAAAATTTTTGAAGAAAATTTACCAAACTATCTAAAATATAATCACTGCATTTCCCTATCACATTCATGCCCTGTCTTTTTTTTTTTTTTTAAGATTTTATTGATTTGACACAGAGAGAGAGAGATCAGAAGTAGGTAGAGAGAGAGGGGGAAGCAGACTCCCTGCAAAGCAGAGAGCGCAACAGAGGGCTTGATCCCAGGACTCTGAGATCAGGACCAGAGCCAAAGGCAGAGGCTTAACCCATTGAGTCACTCAGACACCCTCATGTCCTCTGTATTATCTCCCTTTGTCCTCCATTCGCACAAAGACAGCTCAGGCCTGAATTCTTTGTTAACAATCAGTTGGGAGAGTAAAGTGGGGTTTCCTGCCTGAGGTCACAGAGGCACTAAATGCAGGAATTAGTCTCCAAACCTAAGGTTCTCTTCCTCCAGGGCTGGAGACTTAACCAATACATAGGGCTTCCTTTTTAAAACTGAGAGAATACAATTTGTTTCTCTTCTTTTTGAATTCACACTGTAATGAAGGTTTAGTATAGTTTTTTCTATTAATAAAGCATTAAAATGATTCTGTTAATTAAAAAGCTAACTTGTGCCATCACTTAATCTAACACATTTAATTTCCATCTAGTAAAGAATATAAAAAGTCTTTTCAAAACTTTTTTAAATTGTCTTTTTTAAATTAGTAGACTAAAGTAAATTGAGATTGCACGGTGTTTTGTTGTTGTTTTTGTTTGTGTTCTTTTGTTGTTATTTTGTGGGTTATTTTGGTATTTCTTTATTTGATTTTTGTTCTCTAATGGTATTTAAGTGATATAGCCAAAATGAAAATATGTATTTATAAAAATGCTAACAATACTACTGCCACTGATGAAGTTCTAGAACCTAGGTGAGGTTTGGTGGGCTGAGGTCCGGAGCCGATCACCAAGAAAGAATTCTTGAGACATCTTTGGTGCAAAATGGTGGTTTATTAAAGCACGGGACAGGACCCGTGGGCAGGAAGAGCTGCTGCCCCGGGTTGTGAGGGATGGCAGGTTATGTACCCTGCTGTTGGGGGAAGGTGAGGGGAAGGGAGGTTTCAGTGGAGTTTTCATATGCTAAAGAGGGCCTACAAGGTGCCAGGATGTTCCAGGCCTGCTGGAGGCCTTGCCCTTGCTGCTGGATCAATGTTGTCTTTAGACCAGCCATTAACATTAAGATCTTTGGGAGACTTTTTGGTAGGGTGTCACAATCCTGCTATCAATCGTCTTTGTTAGTGAGATTTAGGACATTTGTAAGCCAAGGGAGACTCCTGTCTAGCAGGATTGTGAGCTCTGCAAGTTAACTATTTGCTTATTGTTCATGGCAGTCAGGGGTGCCTGAGGGATGCTACACTTATGGAGGGGAGCGGGTGAAGAGGGGGTGCAAGGCGCCAGCTTTTGCTTTGTCCTCAGCCAGCCTCCTGCTCCCTCATCACCACCATCACACAGTCTTTATTTACTATTTTATGCTGTTAAAATGTAATTTCTGTAAGACACAGGTGACCTCATAAGCATAGATAAGGATAGTGTAAGGACCTATTTAGCCAGAGCCATTCCATCTGGTTTAACAGTGATTTTGTTGTTTATGCAGTAAAACTTAAACTGACCCTGCCCCCACCTCAGGGAACTTACTTAAAAGCAAGTCTGGGAAAATAATCTCAGGTAACAAAGCCCAAATATAAGGGCAGGTCAGGCCAGGTGGAGACATCCAATCAGTGGGGTGCTCATACTGTCTCCCCAGCTCTTAAGGAGTGTGGGTCCTGCCTTTTGGACGCCAATTCTGACCAAGGTGATAGGCTAGTTCAAATATCTACTAGCATAAATTATAATTCAATTGTCCACCCGTGTGTGACCTAGCATGACTGTGCAGCTTTCTCTGTGTGTTACAATCTCATTGGCCACCTGTGTGTGGCCAGGCTTAACCACATGGCCTTTGCTCTATAAAAGTTAGTCTATAAGGCAGAGAGGGGTCGCACTCTCTGTAGAAGGCGACCCTGACCAGTCGGTTTGATTCTTGATGCTTGGTGTGAAATAAAGCTTTGCTTGGCCTTTGCTTTGTATCAGTCTCGCTCCTTTGATTTCGGACCTAACCGATAGGTCATCTTCATTTTATATGTGAGGAAACCAAGCTCCTGAAATTTTCAGTGATATAACGAAGACCCCCTGTTTTAGCAAATTATAAAGTCTAGACTAGAATTTATGTCTTCTTTATCCTAGAATGGTGTTTATTCTGCCACATTAAGTCACCTTTATATATTTTCATAAAGCTGTTAAATGCAAAAGTAAAATGTGGTAAAATGAGCAGCCAGTTCAAGGAGGTAGCTCTAGAAACAAGAATGTTTGGGAAAGAACAAAGATTTCAGATATATTCCTTATGTTAATCACTGCTAATTTTTGTAATGATTAATTTCTTGGGGGACAGCTTTAAAAGTGAGCAGAAGTTACAGAGATTTCCATATATATGCCTTGCCCCACATATGCAAACCTCTCCTTTATCAACACCCCCCACCAGAGTGGTACAGTTGCTGCAACTGACAAACGTATATTGATGTACCATGATCGAGAGTGCAGAGTTAACATTAGCTCTTACCCCTGGTGTCTGTACATTCTATGGGTTTGGACAAATGCATAATGACATGTATTGATCATTACAGTGTAATAGAGTATTTTCGTTGTCCTAAGAATCCTTTATACTCTGACTACATGGTAATTTTTAATACTGTAAATCAAAATATATGTTATATATGCTCATGAAAGTTAACTCTTCAGAGTACTTATAGTTTTACACACTCATCTTGTACTATATTGTGCATTTAGAGTTTAAAAAGAATCCCTCAAAAATATGGGCTCATTTGTGCAACAGTACATGCTTGCTTAGAAAATATTTCACAAGAATAGAACTCCACCTAAGAAAAACTACTGCAATGGGGCACCTGGGTGGCTCAGTGGTTTGGGCTGCTGCCTTGGGCTCGGGTCGTGATCTCAGGGTCCTGGGATCGAGCCCCGCATTGGGCTCCCTGCTCCGCGGGAAGCCTGCTTCCCTCTCTCTCTCTCTCTCTCTGCCTGCCTCTCTGCCTACTTGTGATCTCTGTCTGTCAAATAAATAAATAAAATCTTTAAAAAAAAAAAAAGAAAAACTACTGCAAGACTAGGGCAGATAAGGAATCACACTGAAATTTAAAATACCACACTTTCTTTAGGAAATTGTAGTAATATAAATAATGTATAAATGTGCTTTTCATAGATGAATGGCATCAGGAAGAAAGAACTATAGATCTACTCCATGGTGGGATACGGTCATTTCAGCCTAAGAAAATTTAGGTTGAAAGGAGACACAAGGTTTATTTCTTTTACTCTTTCAACTAGACACCCTATATTATATAGGTTTATATAGATACTAGCTTAGGATTTATAAACCTGTACTTTAATCAATTGAGCTACTGTTTATTATTTTAGGTGATTTGTTAGTACTTGTGTTTTAAACATATATGCATGTTTTATTTTATATTTAAAATTCCTATAAATTTAAAAAGTTACAAAGTAGATAAAAATGTTGTTTGACTGTATTATTAATTAGTGTTTCTTTATTATTTTGTCCCTTAATTTCTGCCCAATACATGATGTATGATTAATTCATTTATCTTGTGATTTAACACATCTATGTTCAGTTTTAGCTCTACTAAATCAAATATGACTATTAGATCTTCTGTACTTATTTCAAATCCAGAATGTTATGTAGTTTTGCCTTAAATACATAAAATGACAAATTCTTCCTTTTGCTTTGTCATTTCTGCTCAAGTATAGGGTATGCAAAGTAAAAACAACTAAACATCTAATTGAGAATTGAACCAATCATGGCTTATGATTATGATCTTACCTCATCACATAATTATATTGCAGCTACCTCAGGAACTGAATAAAGAATCAGTATTTTTTTATTTTTAAAAAATATTTTCTCAAATTTCCCATTCAGATGTTGGTAGACAGCAATGCTAAAAATTCTTCCTATGTGGAAACACACTCATTTATTTCATTCCATAATATTTATTATTCAAATTTCCCAATGTTGAAGCCATTGATACAAAGTATACTTACTAGAAGTTGAACACAAAACTAAATTGTGAACTTTCTGACAGTCAAAGAAAAAGGAAAACTCATTGGGTTTTACAGCTTATTAGATGTTAGGTATACAAATATGTATAAAAATGTCTTTCTGTTACAAGGATCTAATGGTCTATAAAGAAAAGTAGCTAAATCAATAGATTCCAATAAAACATGGTAATAGATTCAGAACAAGTTTGTGGGCAACTTGTTATTATTGCATGGAATGAAGAAAATACTACTTAGTGGGTAACCCCAGGAAGCATCCCTAGAGGAAGTACAATTTGAGTTTGGCTTTAAAAGGTACCAGATAGCCAGCATTAAAAAAAAAAAAAAAAGGTTATGTAATGGAAATATCAAAGGAATCTTGCTACTTTATAAAAATATTAACACCCTTCTCTGTCTTCACAGCAGATGTAGTATGTTAGGACACTGACTCATGGTAATTAATTCTTTTAAAGCACAAATAAAAATGAAGGCAGAGTTATTTTTATTTGATGATTTAGATTGTTACTGGGTAAAAAAACTGATGACATATTGTGGCTGTCACTTTTTAAATTGTAAAAATGTAAACACATACACTTAGTTGTGCACATAGGGTCACACACAAGCAAGTATGCATGCATGTCTCACCTCAGTCTTTCTCGTAAATTTATTCATTATACTCTAGCCTGATAAAACTCTCAGAAATGCTATCTTTACCCATTCAGACTCCAAAAAATTAAAAAAATTCAGACACTCAGAAATAAGTCTTTCTTGTCCATTACTTACTGATTACTGCTCCAGTTATCTATTTCTGTGCAACAGGATATGCCAAAGCTGAGTACCTAATAACAATGACTATTTAATTTTGCTCATGATTTTGTGGATCAGGAATTCAGACTTAGCTTCATGATATTGCTGGTGGACATTAGGCAGTATTCACCTGGCAGTTAGGATCTAGAAAGTCCCAGACATATTTACTTATATTCTTGGTGCTTTGACAGAAATAGCTGGAAGGCTGAACTCTGGGACCATCAACAGTAGCTTCTCTAGCTTAGTGGCTGCAGGGTAACTGGACTTTTTATAAGGTTGGTCAGGGCTCTGAGCAAGCTTTTGGTGAGTAAGTCAGAAGCTTCCAGGTTTTATGCAACCTAGCTCTGGAAGTCATTGGTGTCAGCTCCATTGTACTCTACCGGCTGAAGAAGTTACAAGCCAATCAGATTCAAGGGGTAGGGAAGCAGAGATACCATCTCTCAATGGGGGAAGTTTGAAAGAATGTGTGGCCATGTTTTAAAGCTACCATAATGGACTGATTCAGATTAAAGTAAGACTTAAAAGACTGTCCTGAAATACACATGTAGAATATTGGCCTGTGTCTACATGTTCTAACAGACTAGCCAAACCCATTCTTCTCAATCTCCCTGATTAACCATCATGAAATTAACTACTTTGAAACTATTAAAGTATTAGAGCTTATATCTCAATGTATTCTTATGTCTTACATATACACCTAATATCCATGAATACGACTTGACATAATCAAGTTTTCCTTAACACAGGTGTCTATATCATTACCTGCATCATACTTCAGAAAGTATGCCCCAGGTTTTAAAATTCCACTGATTTTTGGAAGTTCTGGGGCTATATTGAGAATATAGGACATCTATCAGATGTTGACAGCTAATTATGACTGCAAGAGCATTCTTGGCTCCCCAAAATCTGGCCCAAATGTTTTCATATGGTGACATCAAATATTCACATCATGGGAATATCCCTTTGATCTTAAAACCAAAGTGAGGCATACTGTCTGTTAAATGTTAAATGTAAAGGAAATATATCAAGTAATTTTCAAACACCATGACAATCTGGAACACAAAACAAGGGAAGGGTAGTATGTATGTGGGTTGCCATGGTGAAGCTATTTTGGGTGGCCAACAGATAGACGGCTGTGACAAAATAGAAGAGGGCATAAAAGGAGAGGTCATGGAATAAGAATAAGAAGAGTTGGAAAACAGAAGTTTAAAGGAGGAATATTTTTCTTAAGAATAATGAGAAGGAGAGGAGGGAAAAGAAAAAGAACACCTATTTAATAGAAGATTATTACTATAGGCATTCATTGTGTGCTAACATCCATGGTTTTCTTTTTTTTTTTTTTTACAGACATATGGTGATTCTCATCATGTTTTAACGGCAAGAAAGAAAAGTATGGAAACACTAACTTGTTCAAAGTCTTAAAGCTGGAGATAGAAGCACCAAGATTCAACCTCAGGTATATCTGATTCCTTAACCATTCTGCTTACTTCAAAAATCTTATGCCTTTGTAACTCTCAAAAGACTAGTAAAATGAACAGTTGAGCAGCATATGCTGTTACTAGGACTTGGGGAAGATTTTCTGGAAGTTAACAATTTAACTGCTTTTTACAGGCTATCAAGATTTTTCTATGTGGAAAAAGAAGGGCAACATGGACAAAGGAAATGAATGATGCAGTGGTATAAAGTTCAGTACCTTACAGAATATGATGTGTATCTAAATACAGCAATAAGAAATGAGTCTTCAAAAGGCATAGAGTATTTTAGAAGGTTCTCAGGCTTTGGAATCCAATAGAATGACTTAAAGTCATAGTCATATGTGATCTTACATATTTTACACACTCAATGTGAAGTCAGTTTTCTCATTTATTCCATGAATGTATTTATTATTGTTTCATTATTTCAGCAAATATTTATTTGGATGCTTATTATATACTAGGTACTAGAGATCAGCTGTGAACAGAAAAGACATAATCTTGGCTTGTATGGAGTTCAGAGGCTTGATGGAGGAGACTCATGACTGGTTGCCACTATTGAGCTTCCAGCTTGCATGTATGAGACACAGTTGTGGGAATAGCTGGTTGGGGCTATGGTAGCTTCTTGTACTCTGGATCACAGCTATTGTGGGGTGTCTTTGAACTCAACAGTCCAGTGGCAGTGATTTGGTAAGTAGATTATATATATACATTTATTTATAATGTTTTTGTGCTTAAAATACCTAGAGTATTTCTTTTGTTTCCTAAATTAAATCATGACCATAGTAGTGAGTCAGAGATATAAATAAACAACTTATACAATATGTTCAGTGCTCTGACAGCCAAAAGCATAGTGGCAAGACAACCAAACTGTACTTTTAATTGACCTATAAATTGTAGCACCAAATACCACCAAAGACTTTATGAAAAGGCTTCCAGAGAAATAGGCATCAACAATAAGAAGAGAGTCATTGAGACCAAGGGAGGACATGAAATGTCACTCTGACCAGCCTTGCCAAGATTGAGGGCTTTTCTGAGTCTCTATTCCCATAGATGCAAAAGCCTGAGATTCAGTTAAGTTCCCTTCCTGGTCTAAAATTCCATAAATCTATTAGAACAACTTTGCTTATAAGAAAACATTTTCAAACATGTCAGAATTTCAAAAGATATTTTCTTTCATAAGGAATATAATTAGTCTGTACTTGACTATTACAAGGATAAATGTCAAATTAGTTGTTATAATGGGAGGAGATCATTTAGCTACTTGGGAGTTTGAAGATTCTAATAAAATGAAGATAAATTCATATATCTTTTGTGTGACCAGTGGTACACAGGTGTGAGCAAACTATACCATCAGAAAATATCAAGTGAGATATCTGTGGTCTTAAGCATTTCATCATGACACAAGCTCCCTGTTCTCAATGCCAATTTATTATTTAAACCTGAGAAAATGAGCTTCTCAAATTCAGGAACAATTTATATCTTTATTATAAGACAGGAAGACTGGGAGCAAAAAGATACTCTTGTATTTTCTAGGCATTATAATTCCTAAGAAAGGTTGAAGAATAGTCAACATGTCAGTTGTCATCATCCCCAACCCTCAATTATAAATGATTCATAAGTAGAAATTATTATTTAATAGCAAGCTCTAGAAGCACCAACATATTATAGTTCCTCAGTTCAAATTCTCACATTGCTAAACATAATCATACAACCCAAAGACATTCTTTTCCTATGCAAAAGGCATTCTTCAAAGTTGCTGCTGCTACTGAACTTCATTGTTTGGTGTTTTTTTCTTTACTATCCCCCAGCCTGCATGCATCACTATCTCTGAAACAAATGTAACCTTTTGTTGAGAGAGTAGAAAGATCTTTCTACTTTCAATGGTAGGTTTCTTTGAAAACAATCAGTGACCTGTCGATTGGGTAGCATGGCAGGGAAACATATGTTTGTTTGTTTGTCTGTTTTCCTTCTATAAAATAGGCAAGTCACCACATTCTATTTAGAACAGAATGACATTCCCTATCTTAGAAATCCTTTCCACGCACTGAATTTTTTTTTTTTTTTTTGTAGCTGTTGTCTAACAGAAGTAGAAGAAAAAAGAGCTTCCTAAGAGCAGAGAGAAAGAATCTCTATTTTTTTTTCCCCTTCACTTTCTCTAGCAGCTAGCTCAATGCTTGACAGTTTGACAAAACAATAAATCTGGACTAAATCATCTTGAAATATATGCAAATGCTAATTTAAAAGATCTGCCAAATTCAGTTTAAGCCTAATAAACCTAAAGGAAAAATAAATAAATCCTTACCCATAAGTTGTTACATAAGGAATTACTAGGAGGCTAGTCTTTGAAGAATGATGCAGTTTCAAAAAACAATTTGTGTTGATGTATAAGCAACCGGGATGATTCTGAGTATGAAAATGTAACCAGTTAGAAGTATATGATTATAATAACTCTGATTTTTAAAACAATGAAAGTGAAATAAAATCTAAATGCTGTATTACAATAAACTTGGACTTAAAAACAAACAAAATTTTGTAAACCTCAAATCAAGCGTGAGTCCTTATGGTGATATAATGGCTAATTTTATGTATGAGTTTCATTAGACTATCCAGACAAGCTGTTTGGTCAAATACTAGTCTAGACACTGCTGTAAAAATATATTTTAGTTATATTTCAAGTTTAAATCAGTTGATTTTAAGTGGATTACTCTGTATAAATCGGGTGGGCCTCATCTAATCAGTTGAAGGCTTTAAGAGCAAAGGTTTCCCAAAGATGATGAGATGCAGCTTCCGGACTGCACCGTATAGATGCTGTCCACATTTTTAGCCTTCAGAATCAAAACTGCAATATCAACTCTTACCGAAGGGCTCATGTACTCTGATGTTTATAGCAACATTATCAACAAGAGCCAAATTATGGAAGGAGCCCAATTGTCCAACAACAGATGAATGGATAAAGAAGATGTGGGAGATAGATACACACATATGTGTGTATACATATACATAGATACATACATATGTGTGTATATACACACATATGTATGTATCTATGTATATGTATACACATATATACACATATGTATGTGTATATATACAATGGATTATTACTCAGTCGTCAAAAAGAATGAAATCTTGCCATTTGCAACAATGTGGATGGGGCTAGAATGCATTATTCTCTTACCTAAATCTTTAGCCTGCTTGCTTACCCTATAGATTTGGAATGATAGCCCCAAATCATGTGATCTAAGTCCTAATAGGTGATAACATAAGCCAGGAGCAGAGAGCCTTAGGTTACACTGCAGACCCAAGCAGCCTATGGACCTGAAAGTTCATCAGTTTCTGGTTACAACAGATCTGTATTTTAGGTGATTTCTGAAGCATTCCTTCTTTGGATACTGAGAAGCGCAACTCTTCAGAGGGTTGAAGCAATAGGCATTCTTTCTAGTGTTCCCCATTCACTGTTCCCTCCTGTTCTTTTCCATTCCTACTGCTATGTGTGGTGTGGGTACATAATTTTCACTAAAGCAATAGAGATAGCCTCAGAATTCCTCCTCCAAGTCACAACACCTTGCAGCCTATCCTCACAAGACAGACTTCCAAAGAGTAAATCTGGTTTATTTCTCTCCTGTTTAAAACCTCTCAGTGGTTCCCCAGCTCCTTCAGAAGAAGGCTAAACTTCTGTAATATGACATCCATGGTCCACTGCAATCATGGCCAACCTCTTCCTAGCTTTATCCTCAAACCTGCCTTATCCTCTCTCCCTGATCAAGTGTCAGTGGGCTCTCTGGTTCCCTGCAGTGCCTTATCACACCTCTGTCTTTGATCCAGAAACGCATACACCTCAGGCTCACATACTTCAGGCTCACATACTTTTCAGGCTTACATACTTCAGAGTTGAGAGGACAAATTACCCAGGAGTGAAAGGCCTCCTTGACTCCCAGGTAGAATTAGATACATATCCTCCCATGGACGCAAAGCTTCTCAAAGCACGCCGTCTTCATAGTAGCGATTATCCCAAGAACATCGTTGACAATTTCCACATACATTTCCCTTTAGACTTTGTCCTTCTTGAGGGTAGTCTCCACGGTTTCAGAGTTGTATCTGAGTGTGTGTCCTAGTGCATAGCAAGCATATAGACAGTGAATAACTGTTGACTGAGTAATGATACAAATGTGGAGTCGGTGCTGGTAATTGGTTTCAGTGTAACTACTCAGCATTAATTGTTGTTTCTTTACAGCCCAGGACCGTTTCCTTTATTTCCATTTAACAATATGGACTCTGAAAACCTAACAACAAGTTTACTTTTCAATAGCTGAATTGCATCGATTTGGTGAACTTATAATGGGTTTGTTTTATTCATCACCTTGTTTTATTCACCATCTTCAGTTGTAAATTCTTTTCATGGGGTTTCTATGGTTTAATGATAACCAGAAATGACTCAAGCAGTTAAAGAATTCACTTCATTAGTGCAGAGTGTACTAATTTGCATCACAAAACAATTCATTTAAATACAGAAAGCTGCTCTGCATGTCTCTTCTTCATGCCTAGTATAATTGTACCTTTATTAATGCAATCTCTCAAGGTATCCATCTTAACTAGCTTGTTCTCCAGCTGTCAGGGAGGTGAAGACCAGTATTTTCTCTGATGCTTTTAAGTAGTGAAAAAAGGCCAGTGCTATAAAGTAAAAACTTATGCTAATTAGGTATATTGTTTTCACTTTTGCAGTAAAATAGCATGCATGACCCTTGTCTTGCAGTGGGAGGACAATGAAGGGACCTAAATTCAAATCCTAGTTCTATTTTATTTTTAAATTTACATAGATCATTCCAAACACCTCCAACTTCTTTCTGTGTGTGTGTGTGTGTGTGTGCACATGCACTCATGCCAAGTTTTTCAAAATCACAAACTGTATGTAAACATACCAGGAATGATACCACTAAGAATAATATTATTATATTATAGAAAAGGCATGTGTTTTTGAGTCAGCAGACCTAGAATAAAGTTCTTCTCTAGCATATAGTATCTGCACACTTTCTAAAGATTTTTATTTATTTGAGAGAAAACAAAAGAAGGAGAGCACAAGCAAGGTGGGGGCAGTGCAAGAGGAGAAGCAGACTCCCCACTGAGCAGGGAGCCTGACTTGGGGTTTGATCCCAGGACTCTGAGACTATGACCTGACCTGAAGGCGGATGTTTCACCAAGTCAGAAACCCAGGCACATCTGCACATTTTAAACTCATTCTTCATTGGGTAGTTATGAGGATGAAATGAAATGGTAACTATAAGGCACATTAGTACAATATTAGAAGCACAGTAGGTGATGGATAAATGTCGGGGGACCCTGTACTAATGAGTCAAGCAGTATATGCTATACTTCTTTCTCTTTTTTCCTTCCTCCTTTCTGTAAAGATCTATTAGTTATCAGTGGTTATAAACCCTCACAAAGAGAGATTCATGTTCAAAACTGTAAAGAAATTTCTGTTTCTATAGACTTCATTTCTGCTGTCCTTCCTCTTCCTCTTCAGAATTAGCTGCTATTTTTCTGATACATAATCCTGTTATAGCTCTGAATAGAAAGTTATCTGCTGCAATCATTTATATCTTGATTGATATTCAAAGTAATTTCAGACTCCTCTCCGTGTTCTGAGTGCTTTTGGATAAAGTATCTGATACAATCAAAGCCACTGGAGGGAATTGCAAGGAAGATGGAAACCAGGGGTAGCAGCTGAAAGCAAGTGTTCCTGTATATAAACCAGAAATGATTTTATTTATTTATTTGACAGAGAAAGACCACAAGCAGGCAGAGAGGCAGGCAGAGAGAGAGAGAGAGAAGCAGGCTCCCCGCCAAGCAGAGAGCCCGATGCGGGATTCGATCCCAGGACCCTGAGATCATGACCTGAGCCGAAGGCAGCGGCTTAATCCACTGAGCCACCCAGGCGCCCCAGAAATGAGAAACTAAGGGTCAGAGAAATAAGTGACCAAATACCTCTAATTTAAAAAAAAAATCTGTATTTTTCATTTGTTTTAAAGCCAACACATTTTCTAATTCATTCTATTTGACTATTACACCTGAAATTATCTTATGATAAAGAAGATATGTGATTACTTTAGGAAAAATAAAAGCTGTCTACTGGACTTGGACATCTGTTTTGTAAAGCTGCTGGACAAAACGTTCAAACATCATTTGTTTTATGTCTGGGTCTCTTCTCCCCTCTTCTTTAACATTTACTCAACCTTATTATCAGACACAGGGAAAAGTTACAGATAGAGGCCCATACACCATATATCTAAACATTTAAAAATTATTAATCAATGATGAAATAGCTAAAGGTATAGTATCTTTCAACCAGAAAGGTCAAACCTAAAGTTTAGAACTATTGCACTTCTTGGAATTCTGAGCTAAATGTGGTAGTACTAAGAGATATCCTTCTCAATCTCCAATCACCAATCAAATCTGCAGCCCTGTCCATTTTCTGCTATGTCTGGCTCATTCAACTGAGAAGGGTCTTCAAGACACATGTATGGGTCTTTTTATCCTAGCTCTGTCCATTACCTGCCCCCCCCCCCCCAACATACACACAGCCTGTGGCCACATGGGCCTAGGATATGTTTCACAAAAGTACAGAGGGAGAGACCATGGGAAAAAAGAAAACAACAACAGTGAATTCTGGAATCCCAAGTACCCAGAGCATACAGATCCAAGGGGCATTCAAGGGCTCTAGGCAGTCAGTTATGTCTCTGACTCCACAGGATCTTCATCGAGAAGAAGGTAAGGTGCCTTAGCAGGGGACCCTCTAGACCTTGTGGTTTTTTTATGTAAATAATGAAAACCCAGGGTCAGTTCTCCTTGAAGTCTCTGCATCCTGTGTTCCACCATCCTTAGTAGAAGTTCTACCTCCTGCTGTAACTTGGCAATCATACAGATTTCATCCTTTTCCCTTTCTCCTCTGTCTCTCTCTCCCTCTCCTTTTTCCTTCTTCCTCTTCATTCATTCTCTTTCTCCTTTCCACTCACTGTCTCTAAGCTCATTGCTTTAGGAGTCAGAAAGCCTGAGCTCAAATATTGGCTCTTTTACTTGCTGTTCATAAGGCCTTGCTGTCTCCATGCAGCAGGTTCCTTATCCCTAAAGCCTGGAAAATAAGAGCTCCAATCTTACTTGAGTGTGGTGAGGGTTATAGGAGGCAGTCACTGCGTGTGGAGCATTTAACATGGTGCCTATCAAATTTAGTGTCTTTAAATGTTGGTCTCCTTTCCTTCCCCCACCCCTTCTTCCCTCCCTCCCTTTTTATCTCTTTCCTTTCGTTTTCCCATGATTTTTTTTCCTCCCTTGCTTGCTATTTTTGTTTTCCATGTTTCTGATTCAACCACTGACTAATCTGTAACTGCCACAGTTTTAGGTCTAGAACCACAGGGTTTCTCCAATGGGAATGGTTCTAACTCATGAGAACATTTACCAATGTCTGGAGGCAATACAAACTTTGTCATAACTTAAAAAAAAAAAATGCTAATGCATCTGGTGGGTAGAATGAGTGGTGCTGTTAAATGTGCATAATGCTAATGCCCTGGACAGCAGTCCCTCCCCCCAATAAAGAATTATCTATCCCCAAATGCTAGTTGTGCTGAGCTTGAGAGCCCTGTTCTAGAGGTTTAGATTCATATCTTAAGAGTCTCTCAGGTTTCATAGGAAAGAAACAAGATGTTAACAATGTTCTCTTTTAAGCTGCAAGTGTAGGTTGCTGGAGACATAAAAAGGAGAAGTCAGTGAACTTCTTACAAAAGAAATGATATTTTCAATGACTTTTAAAGAATACTAGAAATACAATAGGAGTTTCCGCCCACTGAGTGCTTTTTATACACTAGCATTGGGCTAAGCCATTTCCATACATTATGAGAGAATGTGTTGTTTATGAGCTTTGTGTAGGGAGGAACAAGATATATATCCTCAGCATCTGTATCAATGTCAGGTACATATTTAGCACTCAATAAATACATGTTGAATGAATAGATGGATGCAAATATCTTAGCTCCAAGCTTAGAATATAATAAGAACTCAGTAAATAATATTTATTATTAATGTATCTTTTATTATTAATGTATGTCATATTGAATATAGTAGGTCATATACTAGTAAGTTTTAATACAAATCAGTTTATGATTTCAATGTTCACACTCATAACAATTAAGCCCCAGAAATTGTGTAGGAAAACAAGTTAAGAACAGATGAAGGATAAAGCATTACAAATGGAAAACCATAGGACCATCATGGAGAAAATAAGGGCTGTTGGGAGGTAGTAGTGATGAGACCACAAAAGGACAGCAGAGATGACAAGGTAGAACAATAGCAATGAGGCTGCCAAGGTCAGTTGCAGTCAGTTTGCAGAGGCCCTTGTAGGTCCTGCTATGGTGGGCCTTTGATGTGGGTATTGATAGATGCATAGACAAGTATTTCTTTTTCAGTTACTCCTTCAGTCTTTAGACAGAGGGTAACATGCAGAAAGATGTCTATCCCTATGGGAGACGTACTGAAGAGTTTTTAAAAGAAAAAGACAAGTGGGGAAAGAGATGGATTTGGGAGGTCTGGCAGATGAAATGTCCTAAGGAGCAGAGAAAAAAAAAAAGCCAGTGCAAAATAATAATCATAATAATGTACACAGGAACCTGATTATACACAATATCAAAAGTACATGATGACAGCCTCATTGTCTAACATCTTTCTTGCAATTAAGAATTCAGTAATAAGATTTTTCTAAGTTTCCTGTCATTATCACCTTTTGTGCTAACAGTGTTTTTCCATCACACAGGTGCTACAGGTGCAGACATTTTGGCACCAAATAGTTAAGACTGCTGCCAGAAATTGTTGCCACCCAGCAAGACTTCCAAGCTCAATCATGGCCTAATCTTGATTCTTAGCAAGTTTCTTCTCTGTGAGACTCCTCAACTCAGCTTCAGAGAGGAGAACCTAAAATAAATTTCATTCCTGTTTCATTGAATAGGGCCAATGGCCAAAGAAAATCAACCAGTAAGTCTCTCTTTGAGATTTCTGTCTTTATTTATTCTTTAAGGACCAATTTAGGATAGTGAGTGTTACTATGTGTTATACAGTTACTATGTAACATGAGCATGATACATAATTGAAATATACCTCATGTAAGCTCCCCTAAACCCTATGGCTAGATAATCTTCATTTTCCAAGTGAAGAAAATAAGTCTTAAAAATACAATAATAGTTAACATTTATTGAGCAGACATATTTGACAACAAACATTCTATATACTTTTTTATGCATTATCTTATTTTATTCTTATAAAATGTTTTCTGTAGGCTCATCCTGACTCTCCTTTTATACATTTGCATCAAAGAAATGAGCAAAATATTCACCTTCTACTTCCATACTCCTTAACCTCAAGTGCTAAGGAATAGTTGCTTAAGGAATGTGTAATGAAGAAAAAGATGAAAACAAAAAGGAATAAAGAAGGAAAGGAAGGAGTTGCAGATAAGGAAAGATGGAAGGTAGGAGATCATGAAGCTCAAAACATTCCAGTGAAAAATAAAAATAGCTAAAATAATATTTAAGTTCAGGTTAATCAGCTCTACAATGGGAGTATTCTCAAGATAACAATAAAGCACAAGGAAAAGGTATTTACAACAGTCTGGGGACTCCTGGAATGCTTCTGTGAAGATGCTTTGTCTCGGCTAAGTTCTAAAGGATGAAGAATAGTTGCCAGGGCAAGAAAGAGGGAAGAAGTCATAGCCCACATGGGTGAACAAAAGATTCAGCTATAAGGTACTCACTACATCTTAGAGAATTACTCCTGTTGGTCAAATGAAGGCATTGTTTTTACATGTCTTAGAACAAGTCCTTAACACTAGCAACCTAATGAGTATGATTTAGTTGTGAGGGACATTTGGTAAAGGACTTTGGGTGCAGATATACACACAAAAACCCCCCAAACAGCAACAACAACAACAAAAACCAATCCCACGATATCAGTTAACTGATTTCGTGGGATTGTTCACATCTGTGTGTTTCACATCTGAGTGTGAAACACACAGATGTGAACACATTCACACTGAGACCCTTAATTTTTTCACCTTCTAGCTCAGATCAAAGCTTGAAATGCCGAGTGTGAGTACAGCAGGTTCCTATCATAAATCTCCCCAGTGGGCTTGGGGTTATCATTGTGACCTAGTGGAACGAGCTGCTTTATGAAGATACTTATTTATGAAGAATCCAGGAAACTGTGATTCTTGTCAATGGTCTAAGATTTAATAATTTATTAGAGTTATTTATGAAGACGTATTAACTCCTCAGCAAAACAATAGAGACCTTGAGGCTTGGACCATAACTGATACATTTTGTTTCCCTATGAAATACTACTAGTGCCATGCCCTAGGTGAGCACTCTCAGAATATGTCCTCAATTAAGTAATGAAGGGGCTAGTTCTTCAGAGCTTACTAAAAGGGTAAAGTCTGCCTTCTAGTCAGTGACTATAAGGGCTGTATAAAAAAGATTGTAGAAAAAAAATGCACTAAAAATAGACTGTGGAGAAAAGACACAGAGCTCAGAATCAGGGCAAAAATGGTAGAGGGAGGGAAATATTAAGGCAATATGCTAATCACAGAAATAGGCAAGGCTAGAACATAAAACAGAATAGCTTAGAAATCAAGAGGAAGAAGAAACAAAGAGAGTCAGTTTATAAGAGTCACCAAAAGATTACTGTAATAACTGGACACTGAAATACTTACTGTGGGACTCACTACACACTCCCACCTTGATAAAAACATATTTATGCTCAGGACAAAACAAGAGACCACAGTCATATAGGAGCCTTAAGAAAAATGCAATGGATCAAAATTTAATTTAGCAATTCAGCAAACATTTATTAGGTATCTACTCTGGACCAAGAATTGAGTTAGGTTGTTAAAATAAAAAGATGAATGGGACAAAGACAAATGAGCCCATGGTTTACTAGGGCTAAATGACATGCATTATAGCTTTTTGTTAGCAGTGTGATAAGTGTTATAATAGAAGTATATGTGCAGTGCTTTGGAAACAAAGTGAAGAGAACAGTTTAATCTATCTGAGGGATTCCAAGAAAAAAAAAATAAGAAAAAAAAAATTCGGAAAAGCTAGGACATTTGCAACTGGCCTTCAAGGTTGCTAAAAAGTTTCCCAAGCAGACAAGGAAGAGTAAAGGACAGATTTTCTAGGAAAAATCAATCAATCAATCAATCAATCAATCATGAGCAAAGGCAATGAAGCATACACATTTTTGGTTTGTTGGGGGGAAAAAAAAAACCCCTTATAAAATAGCAGAATGTGACTAAAGTATTAGCTACTCAATTAAGGATCAAAAATAAATAACTAGTAGTTGGGTTATAAAAGGCTCTGAATTACATGATAACAAATCTCGACTTTTTTCTCTAGCCAAAATATTATAAGCTTTAAAATGAGAAGATGTGATCAGAGCATGTTTTAGAAAATCACTCTAGTGCCACGGTAAAAATAAAATGAGCTTGCTGAGGTTTTAAAGAGATTAAGGCAGGAAGGTCACTCAGAAGGTGATTTTTAGTAGATTCAAACTGAGAAAGAAAAAAAGAAATGAATGAAAACATCCACAGAGCTACTTCTATAGCATAAACTATTGCTAGCCTCCTAAGAGTCTAGATATCTAATGCTATGGATATTTGTAGGCAACATTATCTAAACACACTTATGGCCAACATTATACAAAGTACATCTGATTTGAATATTTTATAACATGGTTGTGCTTGCATCCTATTATTACGCAGCACATAAATAATCAATAAATATTTATGTGGATGAATGAAAAGTGTCCTATGAAATTATACTCAAAGGTTTTCCTCTGTGAGAAACAGTACTAGGCCTCTATAAGGGACTGTTTATATCAGAGGTACCTGTACCTGGAGGACTCATTGGTGATATAGGACACCAGCAATAACTTAGTTTTCTGATTTTATCAATAAAAATATTTTTAGTCTGAAAATTAAAAATGTTCACATTTATAAAAGCCTAGGTGAATGGAATGGTAAACATTAAAAAAAGAAGAAAAGAACAACAACAGAAAACCCATCAACTTAGTAAGTTATTTCTCTGGACATAAAAGCCTAGCATTATATTTATATATATATAAGTAATGAAGAAAAGATAGTGTTGCAAGTTAATACCTTGCTCCATTGTAGCATAACACGATGGCATACCCCTTTAAAATAGAAAAAGAAAATACTTCCTTTATTTTCATTTTCATCTATTAGTTAAAGTGGCTTTTTTGGTGTTAGACCATTTAAAAAAGAGTATTCATGCTTGGCATAAAATTTCCATATCTTATTTGAAGGCAGATAGAACTGCTTTCAAATCTTAGAGCTTTTCCTCAACAGTTGTGTGACCTGAAAAGAGACTAAATCTCTTTATCAATAAAGTCAGACAAATGTTTCATACCCATTTTTGGAAATAGCAAATAAGAGTACAGAAATGGCTTCTTTGTCTTGAGGAACACAGAAGGTCCAGAATTCCTTCTTTTCTTCTCTCATTGCGCTCATTTCCCTTCCTATCTCCCCATAAACATGTATGTCTAAGACAGACAAACAAAACAAAAATAAGCCCCATAGTAACTGGAAAGCAAAGCTGCTACAAAGTTCAGAGAAAGTTCAAGTAATTAGATTGCACTGGTATTTGATCTCAAATTAAAATCCCTGACTCCCTGAGAAGAGTTCCAGATATGTTGGCAATAATTCAAACACCCAGAGTTTTTCCTGTCACAGGTAATAGCCTTTACAAAGTGACAATTTTAAGGAACAAAGTAGTATGACTCTTTGCATGTGATTGAGCAATAAATACAGTTAAAATTTTGCATTTCAGGGAAAAAACAAACTTTAGATGTCTCAGCTCACACAGTGCTTCCAAACTATCCACAGCCCAACAAATTTGCTTTGTCATGTTCTAAACAGGAGAACAAGTATGTGGTCTGCTCAGTTATGGGTAACTTTCTCTCTGACCTAGAGAAAGCAGGGGTCTAAAGCCAGACTGAATGTCTCCTGATTTCTCAGTGTATTTGGCGTGCCATGTTTGTTTCATTTGCTGCTATCTCAGGGTTAACTAATGGTTTTGTTTCTGTCCTAGTGTCTTGAATCCTTTAGCTAATCTTGTTTATCATAATATGTCTGTGACTTTGTAGAGAATCTCTATGTAAAGTAAGAAAGTACTGGATCTCATAATGGAATTGCAATTTACTATTTTCAACTCTCACTCTGAAGTATCTAATTGGCATTTTCCTAATGTCACACAGACAGTAAGTCCTACACCATCACTGGAGATTAAAAAGACCTTGAAGGTGTATTGTGTAACCTTTATTTCTAGAAACACTTCTGCTCCTTTCTGGGGGAAAAAATGTGGATTTGAAGAAAAGTTGAGTCAGGAAATGGAAGAAAACCCGGCTAAGATGTATTTGTAATTATCAAAAGAAACAGGATTAGAAGGGAAGAAGGGAAGGAAAGGAAATGACAGAAGAAAATTATCTGTGGGTGCCTGAGTGCTTCAGTCAGTTAAACATCTGGCTCTTGGTTTTGGCTCACATTCTGAACTCAGGGTCATGGGATCAAGCCCCAGGTCAGGCTCCATGCTCAGTGGAGAGTCTTCTTGAGATTCTCTCTCCCTCTCCCACCCCCTCTGCCCACCCCCTTCACTTGAATGAATGAATGAATGAATGAATAAATAAATAAATAAAAGTTTTAAAAAAATAGTGAAAAAATATCCTAGGGTTAGAGAGAAAGCTAAGGAGATATATACTTCCTCTCTGGAAGACAGTTGTTTGTAGGGGAATGAACTGACTATGCCATCATGCAGAATGTCCTTGTTCAATTTTTCCCAGAATGGACTTACCATAGATACCATTATGGCTGATACAACTCAACTTATTTGCCTCTACCACCTCTCTCTACAAACATGCTCCTCCTCCAGTGTTACTCACAAGGGTGAGTAGCAGTAGTATCTTAGTAGGTGCCCAAACCAGAAATCTGAACACATCTCTGAACTTTCTCCCACTTCCTCTCCATCCTTCCATCAGCAAATTTTGTTGGCACTACATTCTAGAACATTCACATAGTCCATCTACTCTCTGAGAAGTTCCACTGGACCTGGGTACCACTACTCTTTGACTGATTGTATTGCCTAAGCCTTCTGAGTAGCTTCCAGCTCTGATACAGACTCTCCAGAATAGCCCTACTTAGTACAAAAAGAATCATATCATTTCTATAGTAAAATCCCTCAGTGTCTTCCATTTTACCTAGAATAAAATCTTATGTCCTTAAAACAATTCAGCTAAGACTTTCTACCCTTATCATCAACCTTCACAGTAATTCACACGATACAAATTTCTTTCACATCTTTTGCTTGCACCTTGAGCTTTTTATTCTCTTTGTCTTCCTACACACTTTTCTCTTTGCCTGAAAAAAAATTCCTCTTTCCACATCCTTTAGGTCTTAGCCTAGTCATCAATTTCTCAGGAAAACTTTCCCTTAAAAAAAAAAATTACTGATTTGAGAGCATGTGTACTTGCATGTATGTGCACACAGAGCATGAGAAAAGAGAGGGGTAGAAGGGGAGAGAGGAGGAAGCAGACTCCCTGCTGAGTGGGGAGCCCAATGGGGCTCGATCTCAGGACCCTGAAATCATGACACAAGCCAAAGGCAGACACTTAAGCAACTGAGCCACCCAGGTGCCCCTCAAGGAAACTTTCTTGACACACCAAATCCGGTCAGTTATTCTTCTAAGGTGTTCTCACATTACTTTCTATTTCTCTTAATTAGTATGTAATGGGCTTTATTTACTGTATTAAAATTTACTCATCTGTATCTTTCACTGACTAGCATGCTTTTCAACAAAAGAAGCTAAGTCTATTGTATGCTCAACAACTAGAACAGTGTGGAACAACTAGAACAACAACTAGCTCTTATATCCTCAACAACTAGAACAGTGCCCAGCACAGAATAAAACCCAATAATTTTTATTAATTAAATTATTGATTAAGTGAATCCTGAGTACTGCCTTCATAGTATGAAAACCTACTTGGATTCATAAGATAATTTCTTTTTTTCGTGGTCTAAGTAGACTATAAGTTGGTAACTTAAAATGCTTATTACCTCAAACAAACTTTTAGATCACTCTGTAGCTGTCCCTAAACAAGCATCTAAGTTACCAAAATAATCATATTTGATCCTTAAAAGATATATAGGCACATTTTAAACTATTCTACTTTCTTCTGTTAAACTAGTTGTCATAGGATCATCTGAAATTCATTGATAGATTAAGAAAATTATACCCAAAGTTAGCTATTTTAGAAGTTAAAAAAAAAAAAAAAAACCCAAACCCTCCAATTGGGGTTGGAATCTAAGACTCAGTTATTGGCATGACATAAACAATCCTATTGTGAATAAGACATTTTAACTTTTGGTTTATCTCCCCTGTAAAATGGGGCTGTATGCTTTACTTTTTGTAACCCATAGGGTGTTTGTAAAGCTCCAACAATAATAATGTTGACTCTGATAAAGACTCAAGTAGTAAAGATTTGTAGTATCTCATAGAAAGAAGACAGCAGAGAACTGTATGGTAGAACTCAGTGACCCCCATCTAGTGAAGGTTGAATGATCATTCTTCACTGTCTCTTCCCAGAAGAAACTGCATTATGGGAAATCACAAGCAGTAATATTCTCCAATTTCTGATTCTTATATAGTGCCTATAAAATAATGTATGCTCAATTAATACTTGTTGAAGAAAACAAAGTTCATATGTATATTTTTCCTGATGCAGAAATATCAACAAGTATTGTAAGAGGAAAGAATAATGATCTAAATTAAGCAGAGTACATCTCAAGGAAGAGGGAAAGAGAGCTGCTGTGTCACTGCTACACATTCTATTCCTGATTCAATGTTAATACTGTTACATATTTTGCTCCACCTGAACCTCTCATCTCTGGAAGGAAATTGGCACCATTTTACTAATGAGAAAACTGAGGCTCAAAGAGTCGAAAGAGATGTTTTTTCATGACTAAAAAGTGGTAGAACCAGGATTAAAAGCTGAATTTACAGCTTACAAATTTCATTTTCTATCAATTTCAATTACTGACAGAGGTAGGACTCTTGTGCAAGAATGAATATTTTCTATATCTTCCCCTTAAAGATTCTGTACCTACTTACATTTCCAAAAAGCAAGGAGATCTCATGATAGTTCTCTATAGCTAGGACTATTTTAATCACCCCCAATAGAAAGAATGGTGAATCACACTGTTTGGTCAGAAATCGGAAGATAAATTGGGTTCCTTGCTGCAGCACATTTCCTTGATGCATATGTAATATCAATCAGAATCTCTCTTGATGACTCAGTGGGAAAGAACAGCAGGAATGTCTTCAACATCCAGCGGGAAGCCTGGTGTGTAGCCTGTTCCAAGTATTATTTGAGAAGGAAAAGTTTGCAGGAGGGCACAAGATTGGTCCTAACTCAGTATTAACCAAACTCTAGCTGGGCTGAGATCAAACTTCCCCAACTTGCTCTGATGCCTTGCATTTCCACGTCACCATATGAATTCAGTTAAATCCATTCTAAAGCACACAAAATACACTCTCAATATTCATATGCAGCATAAACATCATGTTCATCCTAAAGAACATTTTTTTTTCTTATGAAGAGAGATATCAGAAGGCAAAGGATGACTCTAGAAGTCTTTTCTTCCTGTAAATGACATACAGAAATTAATTCGAACGCTAAATATGTCAGTGTGCTCAGTGACCTAGATGTAGTATAGCTCAATCTTGTCTTGTCTGTGGTCTCTCACAGCAGCGTGTTGTGAGAAGATACTGAAAGACTCTGTCAGGGATCCTAGCATCCAGTCCCAGACTTGATATTTCTTTGCTGGGAGCCCTTAGCAAGTAGTTAGTAACCCTAAATGATAATATAAAGCAGCCATCAGGCTTTGCACTTTCATCTGGTCACTAATGATTCATCCTCTAAGACTCAACTTTAATAATCTTCTTTTAACAGTATATGGACAGAGGTGTTCTTATCTGTTTCTTATCTTTACCAGAATCCATATAGCATAGTGCCTCCCTTATACTAGGTACTTTTTAATATTTGTTAAATACATTAATGGGAGGCAAGCCCTGACTTCTGAGGGTGACTATTCCTTCTCTGTGGCTATTATTTCATTTTATATTTATTGGTGTCAAAGCATCAATAGCAGGGAACAACCTGTATTTGCTTAGTTATTTGTCCCCCTTATTAGACTGAGATCTTATTTATCTTTGTGTCTCCAGTTCTTACACTTCTATATGGCTTATGGTTTTAAATAAACACATCCTTGCGGACTGTGTGGTTTTATGACAATCAAAGCTAGTCTTGCTCTTGAAAGTCTTTGCTTCCACTGGAGCCCATTCTGATTTCATTTTTGTTCAAACTTCTCTTGTTTTTCTTCGGTAGTGCCTTGTAGTGATTAGATATTGAATTTCTATGATGATAAACATGAAAGGAAACACTCATATGGTGGTTCTTGTTATCTGCCAGATGCTGTTTTTATTACACATATTACTGTTATCAATATTACATATATTATATATAATGTATATTTATTTAACTTCTCTTAATACATAAAGATGGCTACTATTACTATTTCCTTTTCCTAGATGAGAAAACTGAGGCACATGGGGATTAAGGGACTCACCAGAGATCACACAGTAAGTGTAAGGATCAAGATTATAAAATCTGAAATTCTAGCTCCAAAGTCCATGCCTTTCTTTAATCATTATTCCATATTGCCTTTCTCTGGACTAGGTATTTATGTATATGTTTTCTAATTATTCCCTATCATAATTTTACAATAATGTTATTACTATTTCTCTTTAACCAATGAGAAAATAGAGACTCAGAGAAATTAGGTAACCTAGTTTCAAATCTCACATATAGTAACTAACCAGGGTCAGAATGTACCAGTATTGCAGCTTTTAACTCCATGTCCTGTATTTGCTCTATGTTATAGCAGAGAATTTAATTAATTACCACTTGTTTCATACCTTTTGGTCTGTTTCCTCCAACTTTAAATCTCTATAGAAAAACTGTGTATGTTGTTTTAGTATGTTATTCTCAATACTGAGTATGGTTCCTAGCATATAAAATTAATATTAACTGTTGCGCTATTAATTAATATCAACTGGACTTGCAGAAGTAATTATGAGCCTGTGCATGTCAAAAGGTAGAAAATGAGCAAGTTATAAATATAAAGATATGAGCTATGCAATGAGAATTTTAAATAAAATGTAACTAGAGATTTAAAGAAAATTTATGGCTTTGGATTATTATTCACACAGCATGAAATTGAGAAGTAATTTGGTCTTGTGGGTAAAACAGAAGAAGTCAAGAATTGTGGGCTCTCTGCTTTAAATGCTACTTTATATGACTTTCTTTACATAGCTTCTCTGTCCATGAAAGGGGGATGACTTACATCTTTTTTTTTTTTTTTTATCAAAAAGAAGAGACATATTTACTGCTGAGCAATTCGTACAAAAAAAAAAAAGTTAAATAAATATCCATTACTCTTAAAAAGCTCAAGCCATCTAACTCTTCCCTATGTGGATGTGTGCTTTGTCCAAAAACCAGCAGGATCACAGTATTACCTGAGAGACTGTAAGAAATGCAGGATCTCTGGCTCCATCTCAGACCTAGTAAGTCAGACTGGACAACTTGAGCAAACTACTCAAGCAATTCATGCACTCTGAAGTTTGAGAAGTTTGTTCTTTATATTCACGAATCTGTTTCTTCGTTGTTGTCATTGTTCATTTGTTTTGTTTTTTAGATTCTGCATATGAATGAAATCGTATGGTGTTTATATTTTTCTTTCTGACTTATTATATTTAGTAGAACACATGCTAGGTCCATCAATTTTGTTGTTAATGTCAAGATTTCATACATTTGTATGGCTGAGTAATACTCCATGGTGCATATGTGCCGTACGATGGAAACTTAGGTTGCTTCTACATCTTGGCTGTTGTAAACATTGCTACAATAAGCATAGGGTACATATATTTGCCAAAGGGGAAGGGGTGGGGAGATGGGTGAAAAGAATGAAAGGGGTTAAGAGGTACAAAGTTCCAGTTAAAATAAATAAGTCACAGGGATGACAAGTGTGGCACAGGGAATACAGTCAATATTATAATGTACTTACCTTAGTGAGTCTCTCATCACATATTTGTTGAATCACTATGCTGTACATCTGAAACTAATTTGGTATTATATATTAACTATACTTCAGTTAAAATTAAAAATGTCAGGACTATTGTAAGTTCATCCCATATGGAATAGTTCCTAGGATTTTTTTTTTTTTTTAATCTTTTCCAGGATTTAGTTTAGAATTCTTTTGTTTTCTGATCTTCCAATCCATCTTTCAAGTACTGGAACTACCAGTAAAGCCATTTCCTACTCAAGATTCCTTTTTCTTTTTTTTTAAATTTACATTTTTTACATTCTTTTACTTTGGGTCACTAGTTCTTTCTAATAAACTGAATGAACAGGTTCATCACTACAGCTCTTCTTAGAAGGATGTTCATTGCTACCTTTTGGGCTCACTCCTCACTGGAGCTATGCAGCAGCAGTCTGTTTTTGGCGTGTGTACACATACTGAGATACCTTATCTTTGAAAATGTGTGTCCTTTTTTTTCCCTCTGTGAGCTGGTCTAAGAGTCTCCCTTCACCCTCAAGAAGCCATAGATGTAATCTGAAATAATTACACCTATCTCCTATGGCTAAATGCCACTACCTGGCTTCTATTCTTTGAGGATCCTATTATCTATGTTATTTTCCAAAAGCCCTGGTCTGGGATAGAATTTCCCATCATTTGCCTTATTTTACAGAGAACAGCCACCAATGAGCTTCTCAGTAATTCTGGTTCCACATTAATGAAGACAATCCTCATTGGCAAATGGATTGTCCCCCAGGCCTTCCTTGCTGTGTTCTGGACATATATACTCTATTATGCCCATGGCTCTGAACCATTGGATCATTTTCCCCCACCATCTTCTGTGGTATTTCTGATATTCCTATTTCACTCATCTTTTCTCCAAGTTTCTAAGAACTTCCATAGCTTCCTAGACCTCTGGCTATCTCCCAGGTTCTTGCCAAAGTGTTAAATCTTCATTTATGGGATGGTACACCTATATCAATAAAGATTTATAAATAAACTTTTGCTTTTCTAAATTAACATTTCATCCTCCCTCTGGGGCATCATATCTTTAAAATCCACACATTCTCCTGGATCTAGCTAGCACTTGTTGGCTAGACATTTGGGCTTTTTCGTATAACCACTGTCTTCCTATAGAAATATTACCTCTCCAGTCTGATTATATTACAGTTTGATCCTAGTTGTTGGTTTGGTAGCTAGAAGGGAAGTAAGAGGTAAATCCTGAAATGGGTGCCTACTGGACTATAAGGTAAAAATCTTTATCTCAGTCTCAGGCAATGAGAGAGCACTACCCTTTAACAGAAAGGGTTGGGCCACTTCTATAGGTCAGAAGTTAAAGTAGAATTTAGGGATTCAAGCAGAGAAAGACAACTATCATATGATCTCCCTGATATGAGGAAGTGGTGATGCAACATGGGGGCTTAAGTGGGTAGGAGAAGAATCAATGAAACAAGATGTGATTGGGAGGGAGACAAACCATAAGTGACTCTTAATCTCACAAAACAAACTGAGGGTTGCTGGGGGGAGGGGGTTTGGGAGAAGGGGGTGGGATTATGGAGGGTATGTGCTTTGGTGAGTGCTGTGAAGTGTGTAAACCTGGTGATTCACAGACCTGTACCCCTGGGGATAAAAATATATGTTTATAAAAAATAAAAAATTAAAAAAAAAAAGAATTTAGGGATTCAGAATTTAAAGCACGCCAACCCCGGTATTCTCATTGCAAGTTTTAGAAGCTCACTTCTCCCTATTCTAGGTCCTGACCTTGGTATAGCAGACTTACAGTGTCTGAGAATTTAATCATTTTTGAAGCTCTAAGACCCATACAATGGAGTCCTAGATCTGATTCTCAACTTTGCCCCCACCCCCACCCCCTGCCGGTTGCAGATGAGAGTTTCTTTATATGCTGCCAAGGAGGTCCTCTGTCTTTGACAGTTTGCCCTTAATTGGTGATTAAAAATCTAGTCTTTCATTATCTTTTCCAATCCATCAATCACACCCAGCAAGAGCCATTTAATTGCATAGTCCTTATAATTGCTACTCCCTCAAATCTTCCAAAGGTCTGAGATATTGTACCAGTCAGTGCATTACCTTCTGTGGTATCTCATCCCAGTTCATCACCAGAGAGTTTCCAGCACTGCCAGGGGCTATAAGTACTCCATCTATCACTGCACTACCAACTGCCTGGAGGGTGACCAACTCAAAAATCCCATTTTACAGTCAGATTCCTAGAATCATTTCAACTACCAATCATCCTAAAATTACATTTCCCAGGCAATAATCTATTCGGCAGATATTTATGTGCAGGAGCTTTATTGGAGGTTTGGGAAAATATACCTGAATAGGAGTACGGGAACAGGTTTGGGCAAAGGGAGGAGCTGAGCTGTGAGCAGCAGTTCCTACTGAGTCCTCACCATATCCTATGTGGAACTCTTGAGCCAGAAAAGTCCTTCCAAGTTATCTTGAATTAAGGCAAGAAGTTAAGACCTTTGTATTTCCCATCAGCCCATTTTGGATGTGGTTATTGCCCAGGAAGGAGACCTAAACTTGGTTGAGACAATGCACGTCAACTGAACACAATTCCTGGAGAAGGACTTATATGATATTTTAGCAGCAACACTCCTGGCAGCCCACAATTATAAAGGTGGGATGATGCCTCAATAAATACTTTAATTCTTAAAAAGGGGGAATATGGGCATCATGCCACAGTTCCCACGGCAGGAGATAATGAGATAAAATTTCTATTAAGAACTTCTAATTTAGTTATACAGTTTGTTACAGAAATCATAGATTTTTGATGCACACTGTAGAAACACAATTTTCCCCACTAAGTTAACTTTTTAAAACTTTATTAACCAAGTGAGGGTGTAATCTCTAAAAACAGCTTCAATTCCACTTCTTTTTTCTTGATATTGTGACTATATTCTTCTAAATTTATTTATTAACTATATAATAAGCATCTACCAAACAATCTGCTAGATCAGGAAAATTAAGATGATCCAGACCTAAACTTTGCTCTCAGAGAGTTTATAGTTTCATATCGTATTTTATATGACATTATATAGATGCTGTAGGTAAAAAAGTCACATTTCTTTTAATGAACTATAAAAGACTTAAGTTAGTTATTGTAAATGTATTCCAGTTTAAATATTTTTGTTCTGAAGACATGAATAAAATTTCCCCACCATTTTTTTCAAGAAATAAGAAAATAAATTTGTATATTGGAAAATGTGTGTCTTTTTCAGATGGCAGTTACCATCTGTGGTTTAGGGTAGCATAACATATAAACTTTTGAATCACTATGTATGCACCAGAAACTAAAGTAACATTGTGTGTCAATATATGAAAGAGAGAGAGAGAAGAAAGGGGGGAGAAAGAAAATTAGTGTTTCTTTAACTCTGAAATATTAAACCAAACAAAAGGACAAGAAGTGACTATTATTTCTTATATGCCCCAGTTTTGTTGCAAGATCAGAAATATAAGGCAGAGAAGAGGACCTGGGAAGTGAACAATAGTTCACTTCATCAAAGAGAACTATGAACATTAAGTTCTAATATGAATTCTATTTTTGTTAACCCCCAAGTCTGCCTTTTTTGTCCTCCCATGTCTTGTATGGGGTATGTCCAGTGCTACTTTCTGGAGGGAATATTAACATTATTACAATCCCATAGAAAGATAAAATATGATATTCCTATTTTAACCTTGAGCAAAGTTTTCATGAATATTTACTTTTTTTCCCAAAATACATTAAACAAATCAACTGAGGCACACCACTGATCAGACTGATCAAAATGTTAAGACTTTGGTATGTGTCTCATGCCAAATTAATACTTTATATCTTGAATGATTTCTCTAGATAAAGAGGAAAGGGAAATTAAAACAAGTGCATAGGATAAAGAGGCCAAAGCTAATGAAGATGAAATCAATATCAAATCCCTTAAGTATTTAAGTAGAATACTCAGACCCACCCTTGATAAATAGACACCCCAATCTGAGGAAGAGGCTTTGAGCGATGTTTTCTGCCCTAAATGGAACTATATTTTTAACAAACAAGAAAAAAAGTAACTAGGCTTGTGATGAAATGATAAAGTACCATATCTCAGTAGATTAGGGAAAAGCTCCAGGAACTCACTTGCCCTTTACAAAATGGGAATATTCCCATAGGATTTCATAGGGCCTGTATCCAATAGTCATAGAAAGCCAAAGCCAAAATGTGCTCTGTAAATAAAGCCAGCTTGAACACAGAGTACCAATTTGGACAAGATGGAAGCATAAGAATCCAAAGATACGAAGCCAGAAGATCTTAGTTTAAAGTGTGGGCCCCTATCTGTTGGCCTGTGATTTGGGACAGAAGAAGAGCTTATCTGTGCCTCATGCTCCTCATCTCTAAAAGGGAATGAACGATCCCATCAGAAGCATAAGATTATCTCAAAGATGCAAAAGGATAATGGGTGCAAAAGGACTTCTAAAATTGTGTATCTTCAACCTTTATTCATAATTATTGTTATGGCAGTGATTTCAAATTTTCTCTAGGCTGATGAGCTCACAACTTTGGTGGCAAGTGCTCAGAATTAAATATAGGCTTGGCAAAGGCAAATCCAAGTATTTCAAGCAGAATGGTATCAATATAGAAAAAGAGGGAAAACTTTTTTTTTTTTCTTAATCTACAATGTGATCTGGGCATTTTTTTCTGCTGTGATCATTTTCTCTATATTTGTTATGTGTTTTGGTGATTGCAAAATGCTTAATAATAATTACCAAACTTTGTATAAAGAAAAGCCCTACCACATTGCTACAATGCAACAGATATGTTTTAGACCTAAGTAGCTGAAAGCATTAATACAATAAAATACAATTACATAGCTAAATTATTCCTTGAATTATTGATGCAATATTGACTCATTTAGTATCTCTCATAAGAAATGGGCAGAACATACACTTACAGGTTAATATGCCCTACCAAGGGAAGAAATGCACCGCAGCTGAACCCATAAATTCAGTAATTTTATAACCCCATGTTTTATTAAAATCCATTAGATTCCTTCAGAGGCACAAGGTCAAGGAAGAAAAAAAAAAAAAAAGGTGTTCCATGCTAGTTTAAATGAGTTTAAACAGATACAAAAACAATGCTGAATATGTAACATTTGTCATTTTAATTACCAACATCCATTTTCTGTTAATTCTTTGTAATGCAGAGATGTGGTTAAACAATAAAAACTGTTAATAGCTCATGGACTCTTTGGCCTCAATTATCTATCTCTACAAGGACTGGTTATGTCTTTGCTGGAAATGTTGCTACATTTTCTGTATTTCTGAGACACGGAGACAACCTGGAGATGACTTTAAATACTGGTGACCCCAAGAATCATGGTGTATATACAGTAAGTAATTGGTGAGTGCTTGTTTGTTTTTTAAACTACAAATGACTCTCATGATCTTCATTTTTAACAGTTCAAGTATTACTTGCTTCTGCATATTCTTCCTAGTTTGTTAACACCCTGAGAATAGAGCCTATCTTTTAAGTTCTCTCTGAATGTCCTGAAGGTTCTGAAAATGCCTTAAATCCAGAGACAATGAATATGTACCAAAATTACTTAAAACGCTCAAATTCTCAGTTGCCAAATGCACAAAAGGATAGAGGCTGAAAGGATAATACTGTCAGAGTAACAGTTGTCTAAATGTCAAACGACAGGCAATTCTTACATTCCATTTAAATATGATAAATACTTCCACAAAGAGTAGCAGTTGAGTACCCTCAAACAAGGCTTTTTTTGATCAAATATCATTCTTTGGGTAGTTGTTATGTAATGAGGTCTGAGTCTTGATAGCTTTTGGCTAAAATGTTGAACTTTACCAAGTTTTCAGGTAATTACTTTGAGTAAATAAGAGCCTTCTGAGTTTTTAGATCTAAGGGTGAGTGTTTGGCATTTCTGACATTTCAAGGGAATGCCTCAAACTTTCATAGAATTTTTAGGACTTGCTCTTTTTTTTTTTTTTTAAAGAAAACAAAACTTGGCCATATATTACCAATTAAATAAATCTATGAAAATTAACAAAAATTTTTTTTTTCCTTTCAGGTAAGTGTCCTGCATTCCAATGAATGGCATCTTAAAATGTTAGAGTTGAGGCACAAATAAAATAAAAACAAGCTTGATTTCATTAAGGGAAAAGAAACTGCCTACATAATTTTATCATCTGCCAAAATAAAAGTCTCTGCCAATGAGAAAAAGAAGTCTTCAATAATGCCTTCTAGAACTGACTAAGTATTCTGCATTGCTCTGAGCATGTAGTACACATGCTGATGGAAGAAATATCGGACTTCCTTCATAGTCTTGAGATCTTCTAGGCAGTGTGAACAGTATTTCCTGAGTATGATGGCTAACAAAAGGGTCTGCATAGCTTAAATGTCTATGCTAATACAAAATGTACTCTGACTTTTAATCTGGTCAGAGGTAGGAGATTGTGGCACTATTTCTAGATGGCGAAAGTCCATCCCCCTAATCTCTCTAGTATCCCCTTTATCTCTCTGCCATTCCCAGAGTACAGGTTTTTTAGATACCTTGACCATTACAACCATCTCTGGAGAATCAATCACTTTTTTATCTGGCTACCTCTCTACTGGGTACATACTTCCACATTTGCACATACCATACATGAATGTAATGCCTTTCTGGAATGTTTGTCACCTCCAATAGACTGTGAACTTTTGGAAGAAAGGAATTTTGTCTTATGTATCTTTGTATTTCCAGCACCAAGCATGATTCTTGGCATTTAGTGAATTCTTACCAGTTGGTCTCTGTTATTACTAAAGCTTCAATAAATATGTGTTATTGAATGTTTTCTGCCATACAACTGCTTATATGAATCCACATTCTTCAGTTGAATAAATGTAAGGAGTAAAGCTAACCATTTTTCTAAATAAAGTCTATAAGGCTCATTAATAGAAAAAGAAAGGGAACCATGAAAGGAGTATCTATGAAGAAAAGAATAAAGGAGAAATTAACCTTAGGAACTTTGGGCTAGAGAGTCCTTCTTTCCTTGATCTTGGCATGTATAGATGCATTCTGTCATGAGGATCTCAGTTTATATTTTAAGAGAGGTCTCACCCCTGATTACCTAATCTAATCTCTTCTCGTGTTCTCTTATTTTAATTCTCTGCATGGTATTAGTCATAGTCTAATTGTTTTTATTTATTTATTTTTATGTATGTATTTACTTGCTGCATGCCTACTCTCCCACTGTAATGTAGGATCCATGAACCAAAGCTACAATTCACTGCTTTTATGTCTAAAACACTACTTGGCTCAGAGTAAGTGCTTAGTAAATATATGATGAGTAAGTATATGAATAAATTGATTTGAAAAGCAAATCAGTTGCAAAATTTGATACTTTTTGCTAAAAGTAAATTGCTTTCAAAATATCTAACATGAAAATATTCCCTAAGCATATGTTTCAAAAGTCTCAGGTAAGAATAGTAGAAGTAGAAAGTCAGGGAGACCAGAACTTATTGGTCTCTCAGTCATCAACCTGGGTGAGAAAGGAAGGGACAAAAGTAATGGGTTCAAAAACACCTTCAGAGGAGATAATGGTAATGCTTTAGAGTAACAGTCAATGAAAATCTATAAGGAAATAAACGATAAGTGGATTCCTTGATAGCAGATTCAATAAGTTATATACATGTGGAGAGACTCTTGACAAAATGAGATGAAGGCTGTTAATCAAATGGGGTAGCCATTAAACTGAGGTGGTTTTAATGCCTAAGAAGACTATGTAAGCAAACCAAAACATATACCTATAATGCCTCATGATTAAGAAATCAAAATCTAAGGACAACAAATCACAAACAGCCCACTAAGCTTCCACAAATAAAGCAACTGTTTAAGGTATAGCCAATCAAATAATTTCCTTACTTTACCTCCACCTTTTCTCTAATAAAGTCTTTCTTCTAGCTCCCATCAGTAGAGTGCTTCTAACCACTTCCAGTTTGCGCTGACCAATTTGAATCAAGTTTTACTCAGTAAACTCCTAAAATGTTTACTATGCTTCAGTTCACCTTTCAACAAGTTCCATTTGAATTGGACATTGGAAACACCATATTCATATGGGTTCGTATTTATATAAATGGCAGAGAAAATGCTATCAGTCCACCAATGCTACTTCCTTTGTTTTTTTGTGCCCACAGTCTACATTTAGCTATAGTTCTTTGGTCTGGATAGTGGAATGTGGATGGAAGTGTTTACCACTTTCAGGTTTGGCCGCTAAAACTTTCAAGAGATCTTCCACAATTTCTCTCATGCAGTGAATTCTGTAGATCGTTCTAAGGTGTCACTGAATAAGCGACCTAACAATAACCCTCTTGGACTCTGAGGTAAAAGAGAAATAAAGTCTGCTAAAACACTGCAATGTTGAGATAGCATATATTGACATATGTTTATTTTATTTCTCAAAATACTCCTGCTCTCCCCCTCTCTGTAATTTTATCTGTGTGATTCTATGGTAATTAGAGACCAAGGTATCCTGTCTCTGGGTTGATTTGTACAAGTGTAGAAAAAGGCTGAGGTCAGGGCAATTGTAATCCCACGTTAGGAATTTTTGATTAGGAATCTAGGGAAGAGTTGGAGGCCCTCTACAACAGTGAAGTTGGAAGATGTGCAAGTAGAATTTCTGAGAGACTAAAGCAAATAGGCAAAGGAATGCAAAGATGAGCATTCTAGAAGCATTTGAGCCACTGTTTTCCTGAATCCCAGAGATCTAGCTAAAATCTTGCTTTTTCATAATTTTCAGAGATATTCCATTATTCTTCTTGTCAGTTCTATGTTATTTAAAACCAAGAATACATGTATAATATCAAGACTTGAGTATCACTGTATTTTAACAAACAGAATTACATGGGATTCATTAAAATCATTTATTCCATCCTGTCCTCATTGTATGAGCAAGCATGAACCATAAAGCACTACTCTTCATTCTAGGCTATAGTTTCTCAGACAGAAGGCAAGTTCATCTGCTATGGAACAGGAAAAAGGAGAGGAGGAAACAAGTGCAAGTTACCAAATGATTTGGCTATTCTGTACTTGAATAGTGTGTCTAAAATTCTGCTGAGTATATGAACTACCTAGAGATTCTGTTAAAATGCAGATCTGGATACAAGTCTGGGTTGGGACCTAAGACTCTACATATTTGAAATGCTTCCAACTGCTGTTACTGCTGGTTACTACTACACTTTGAGTAGCGAAGTTCTGGAGCAGGTTGTATATCTCTTGTGGTTGTTCCTTCTTTGTGTATGACTTTCATTAGGGAAAATTAGAAAAGTTACATATTGTTCCTCAGAACTCTTATAGAATTCAAAGTGTAGTCCTCAGAAATCCAGCATTGGTGTCATCTAGGATGATGCAAATTTGGGAGAAATACAAATTTGGGAGTTCTACTTAGATCTACTGAATCAGAAGTTCTGGGCATGGGGCCTTCAAAATTGTATATATAAACTCTCTAGGCAAACATTATGCCATTTTATGGCTGAAAACCCTAGAAGACATGGATTGGAAGCTGACAAAGTATCTTCAAATAAACATCACTTTCATTGGGCTCAGAAGCTATGTTAGGACTAAGAAAAAAGACACAGACCAAAGAGTTTTAGAAAGGCTTAGTCAACCTGAATGACACTTCAACCCGTTATATGTGTTATATCAAGAGCAAGGCTCATTAGTGCATGAATGGGATGGTCTAGCAGGAGAGGCTGGGCAACATGGCAGACTGTAGGAGATCCATGCTTCTGTCTGGGCTCCACATGCAAGCCATAGCTTCTCAGAAGAAATAGTTTCCTAATATGTAAATGGGCATATTACCATTTTTCTCTACCTGTCAGAGAAATTGGGAGAACTAAATGTGAGGTTTTATATACTGCCCTTTGAGGATTCTAACCAGCAAGTATTTGTTACTAGTTGATATTTATGTGAAGAAATATTTTAATCAATTCTAAGGAGTATGTTATCTGCCAGGAAAGAAAGCAGGAGAATTTATCAGATGGGGGTAAGAATAATTTAAAAAGAAAAAGAATAGTTCTAAAAAGAAGATAATATGTATATAAGTGATCACAAAAAAGGCTTTATGCAATTGAGAAGAGCTGCAGCTAGATATATGAAATCTGTATTGATATAGACTAAAGAAAATCTTTAGTTACTCTCTCCTGCACTTCTTTCTTCTATTAACCCATGATAAGTACAAACAGCTACATTCAGACTATCACGCTGAAAGCTATGTATTTATTTTGATCTTTAACACAGGACTGTGAGGTCTTTGAGAAAGGGTCATTTGTTTTTGATGAAATATATTTTTGATGGATTTACTTGACCTGGATCTATGTAGGGAAAGAAATGTCATTTTGAGAAAAGAATACAACATTAGAAAAGATATTTTGCACAAGGAATATACCTGCCTGCCTAGTACTACTCTTTTATTCCCAGACTAGGCCATGGGAAACTGAGAATCTGAGTGGATATAATCACAACACAATACGCCAAGGAGAATGATTCATCATCAGGAGCCTTTGACCTAACTTGGACAAAGCCTGGATGAAAATAATTAAAAGGAAATGAAGATAAAGTAACTCAGCAGTAGAAAACAGTAAGGGAAATGTTTCATACCTTGTGTTTCTGGGCAATGATACTCAACATCCCTGAGCTTTCTGTTAAATTAAGCTTAATGTTTTTTCTCATCCCAGATCACACTGTTCAGAGCTCCCACACCCATCCCTGCCTCTTTTGCTGTCCACTCCAATTTAGTTTGTACAGGATGTGTAATTAATGCTCAATTTATGTCCTACTCTGAAATGTTCGTGAAGACAAACAGAGATGGTCCCTAGAATGACCTTTGTTGAATCCCTTGATACCCTTCCCTAAAATGGATGTTTTAGCATTTACAAATCACTTTCATTTTCTCTTCGCCTGCCAGATGGGTTTGAATCTCTGTGGTGGCTTTCTTCTCCAAACACCACAGTTTTCTAAAGGATCAAATAAAGTTCATAGGGGCTTATCTCAATTTCCCTGGGATAACTCACATTTCGAGATGAAAAAGTCAGAATAAATCAACAGCAGTAGCAAGCAGTTATAGGGGTCCATGCAGAGGGCAGTGCCTTCTCTCTACCTACAGTGAGGTACATGTGAAGCTTGGTCTCAAGGAGAGAGTCAGGGTAGGTAGGGAGCAGCAGCAATCAGAAAGCATGATGGAGATGATTAGCAGGTGAGCAAATAGAATGTGGCATCCAAGAAAGGCAAATACATTAAAGCCCCATAAGCTTATCAATCCTCTGCCTGCAGAACAGTTGTTACAGATGCAAAAACCAGGATGAAGAAGGTAGGGAGGAGCATAAACTACAGCCAGAATACCCTGCACTCAACACTGTCTGGCAAGCAAATGACTCCCTGAGCAGACAGGAGACAGACATTATAATTGTTTTGTGTTATTGATAATATTACAAACACCTTCTTTTAAAAATCATTTATCTGGTGCCTACTATTGTGCTATGTACTTTATGTGTGTATGTCCTAATCCATACAATCCAGAAGTTATATCATGATTATACTCATTCTAAAAACATAGAAACTATGGGGACAACTGCCAGGCCCAGTACACCATGCAATTCTTGATCTCTGGGTTTTAAGTTCAAGCCCCACGTTGGGTATAGAGATTACTTAAAAATAAAAATATTTTAAAAAACATGAGAACTATGGTTCCAATAGACTTTACATATCCCATTGATATAGAACTAAATTTCAAAGGAAATCTCTAAAGCTGACATTTAATAAAGCCAATATATTTTATTTATTTATTTATTTTATTTATTTGACAAAGAGAGAGAGATCACAAGTTGGCAGAGCAGCAGGCAGAAAGTGAGGGGGAAGCAGGATCCCCACCCTGCCCAATGATGTGGGGCTTGATCCCAGGACCCTGAGATCGTGACATGAGCTGAAAGCAGAGGATTAACCCACTGAGCCACCCAGGTGCCCCTAAAGTTAATGTATGTTAAACAATTGCAGCTTGCTATACCATTGCTCTCCCTCCAATTCCTACCATAAACATATATGACTTTTAAACTTACCTGTGAACAATGGAGATACATTGTTCATTATTGATTATGGTAATATCTCACAAATTAAACTATGGTGAGAGTTTAAGTTATTTTTATGATATGCCTTTAATTTTGCATTTATACACTTTTTCTAATGCATGGCAAGAACCATGCCTGTCACATAAAAATCTGTAACTTTCTCCTGTTTTTCTGTTTTGACACCAAAAGTCCTTACTTGCAAAGGAGTGAAAGGTATGCAGTGGGGGCCTGCCATTTGAAGGGCAATACTTACTGAGTAGCAAGGAAAACAGAGGGAAGTGAGCTTCAAAACAGGGCCATAAAAGTGTTCAAAGTGGAAAGTATCTCCATGCTACACAACTCCAGGAGATATCTCTCATACCTTACTCAAGTAAGTCAAGAGCACCCAAGGGAGGAGCACCATGTGACTGCTGCCTTGGGCCTGTACAATAGTTGGGCCTGGATGAAGGGAAGACACTTGCAAGTACTTTCGCAGCAAAACAGCAATGATGTATTCCAAGATGCCACAGCAAAGAGTTTTAACTCAAGACTCACTTGCATAGGAAATGCTACAGGAGCTTCTCCAGGATCTGCTAGTCATTCCAGATTTAATTGAAAGAGGTCACCTCTTTCATGGGGCTTTTCCTGATGCTTCTGGTTAACTTCAATATCATTGTCGTCTATGTTCTTTAGGTAATTATTTTATAATTCTAGTTTAGCATGTCAAGCTTATGTTACATGGCCTTCCACTGTGTAGGGCTATGAATTCTCTGGTGCCAACAGCTCTTTGGGACTGGTACACCTCAGAGTCATAGATCTGGGTTCAGATCCTGTATGTACTAATTATTAGCTCTTATCTTTTTGAATGTTTTTTTCCCTCTATCTTTAAATGGGAATTATTTATGGAATCTATTTCATAGAATTTTCCTAGGATTACATGAATGGCAAAGTTTGAAAATATTGTTGAATACTTTATTAATAGGATTTCTTACCTAAAACTAAAGGGTCCTAAAAGTATAGTAGAAATTCATGTACAGGCTAGAATGGATTTTCTACTATGTCTTTAATTTTTTTTAAGATTATATTTATTTATTTGAGACACATAGAGAGAGAGCACATGAGAAAGAGTACAAGCAGTGGGGAGGGGGAAAGGGAGCGGGAGAAGCAGACTCCTTGCTGAGCAGGGATCCTAATGCAGGGCTCAATCCCAGGACCCTGAGATCATGACCTGAGCCTGAAACCAAGAGTCGGAAGCCTAACTGACTGAGCCACCCAGGTGCCCCACTATATTAACTCCTATTCTACTGTTTTTATGCATTTGATTATTGGAAAAAGCAAAAATACTGAGGCAGTAAAAAGATAAGTGGTTCCCACGGGTCTGAGGGCTTTTCTTTGGCTGAGGGACGTGGAAGGAGTCCCTTGGCTATGCCTGCCCATCTAGAAAAGGTAAGGAAGTTTCTGCTTCCTGTTCTCCCTTGCAAGCTGCTTTGGTCACAAGCAGGTGAGGGAATCCTTTGCCAAAACAAGCTCATGACCAGCCTCCCAAGCTGCAGGCTAGGTGTTGCAAAGATTTTCTCTTCCCTGACTACAATACAGAGTACAAAGGATTTTTAGGGCATTGAAACTACTGTATATAATACTACAAAGGTGGATGTGTGTCATTATATATTTGTTCAAATGTACAGAATGACCAATACTAAGAGTGAACCCTAGTATAAACTATGGATTCTAGTTGATTGATGTACCACTCTGGTGGGGGATGTTTGGAATAGAGGAGGCTATACTTATGTAAGGCCAGGGTTATATGAGAAATCTCTGCTTCTGCTCAATTTTGCTATGAACCTAAAATGGTTCCCCAAAAAAGGTCTATTTCAAAAAGGGAAAGAAAATTCTGACACATGCTACAGTATGAATGAACCTTGAGGACATTATGCCAAGTGAAATAAGCCAGTCACAAAAAGACAAATGCTACATGAGTTCACTTACATAAGGAAGCTAGAGTGTTTCAAAATTATAGAGATGGAAAGTTTTCCTGGATTTTTAATTTTTTAAGAATTAAATTCAATTTATCATTACTACACAAATAACATAAGTGACATTAAAACATCACCCACAATGCAGTATTTTAATCCTAACAAAACTAATCAAATTAATCTTTTTTTGTGTATTGACAATTATGTATTTTTTATACATAAAAGTAAAATGCTATAGTCAAACTCTTTACATTAAGTTGTTTTATGTAAGAATTTACTTATGGGTGCCTGGGTGGCTCAGTGGGTTAAGCCGCTGCCTTAGACTCAGGTCATGATCTCAGTGTCCTGGGATCGAGTCCCGCATCAGGCTCTCTGCTCAGCAGGGAGTCGGCTTCCTCCTCTCTCTCTCTCTGCATGCCTCTCTGCCTACTTGTGATCTCTTTTTGTCAAATAAATAAATAAAATTAAAAAAAAAAGAATTTATTTGTAAGCATTAATTATGTATCTAATGTTATATAATCTTTTTCAATTGAGATAGTTTATAATCTAATCATCTATTTTGAGGGTTTTTTTTTCTCTTTATTTATATTGATAGTAAAGACCAACTCAATGAAAATCTTTATGTCCATGTACTTTTTTTCCTTAGTTTTGGAATGGAAGCATTCAGACCAATAACCTTTCAAAGACACCTCTCAAAATTTTTTATCACCTTATCTTGTTTTACTTGATAGCATTCATCCCATGTGCACTTTCTGTCCCTGTATGTATGTGCATGTATGTGTGTGCATGTGTGTGCACACAACTACTCTGTGTGCATGTGCACTGGCTTTCTTCCCCGGCTACTATACTGCTTATTGACAAGGACTTTGCCTGCTTTTTCACTATTACATAGTCAATCACTGAACCATTTCCAGATATATATTAGGTACTCATAAATGTGTATGAAATTAAAGTGATAATTACATGAATAAATAAATGGATAGTTTTGAATGAACAATAGTTATTTTTTCATATTTCAGGGTAATATTGGCATCGGTGTTTGGAATTTTTTTATAAATTAAAATATGTATGAAATTTCAAAGTGAAACTTATTATCTTTAATACGCTCATAAACATAATATCTGGAAAAACAGAGAGAAAAGGAAAATTCTTCACATTCTCATCACTCAAATACTGAGCTTTTCAGAGACTTTATTTCTGCTCTTTTGTGTTCATACAGATTTACATGAAATTATGAGTTAATTAGCATATAATATATACATAGATTTCTGAGCATATTTCTCTTCATGTAGTGGATATATTCACAAAGTAACATTTTGAAGACTGGTTTTATATTAGGTATAAATAGTATTATGTATATCTTATTGAAATTATGGTTTATTTATGCTGCATTCAGGGAAATATGCTGAATGCATCATGCTACCAACAAAGGAAGGTTAAAATGCTAAAGATGGAGAATGTTATTTATAGGGATTTTAATTGTTGTAGAAAAATATAACCATAAATCTACATGTTACACTGAAAGCTTTATGAAATGAAAAAGGTTTTAAATGCCTATTTCAAGGTTGACAGTGTCATACTATTTCAACTAAAATATCTTTTAGTGTTCAGGGTGCAATGCAAAGATGCCAATAAAATCGCCCACAAAAAATCAGACGGAAAGATTAAATGAGCTCTTAGAAATCTACTCCAGTGTCTCTAAAATTATGAAGAAATAAAAATATCACCCAATGTCAATGTTTCCTATTTGCTGGAAAAGTATTTTTAGAAGTTAAAGGAAAATTGTTTTTAGTTATTGTTTATGCATCAGAATAATCTGGTTGTATAGAGAAGAGTAATTGTTGAAGTCAGAGAACATTCAAATTTTGGCTTGATAATCAAAGCAAGTTACTTTTTTTTCCAGGCTTCAGATACCTCCTTTCTAGCATTAAAAATAATATAACTTCCTTTATGAGATAATTGTGAGGATTAAATGGAAAACACATTATATGCCTAGTATACTGCCTGGCTCATGATAAGCACTCCGTAACTACAGTCATGTAATGATAATGGATGATGGAATCTATTCACGAGGTGAGGGATGAACCACATTCATCCTTTGTGGTTCAATTTACACCCAGGTTACAAATAGAAGCCAAGTCACCACATCAACATTTGTTTGGGAAGCTGCGTATTTGCAAGACACTATTTGTTTTTTTTATTAGTAAGACTGTAGTTGAAAATAATAATGAGAAAAAAATTAGGTGTAAGCTAAAGCTAAAGAAGTTTGTGTTTTTTTTTTTTTTTTTAAGATTTTATTTATTTATTTGATGGAGAGAGAGATCACAAGTAGGCAGAGAGGCAGGCAGAGAGAGGGGGAAACAGACTCCCCGCTAAGCAGAGAGCCCCAATGCGGGACTCAATCCTAGGACCATGAGATCATGACCTGAGCTAAACCCAAGAGACTTAACCCACTTGAGACACCCAGGTGCCCCTAAGCTAAAGAAGTTTAAAACCAAAATAAATGTTTATTAATTCACATAGTTAAATTTCAGGGGCAGTTCTAACTTTAAAACATAGCTTAATCACAAGCTAAAAATCTGGCATCAAGAGGAAAAATGGCTCTACTCTCCTTCTCCAAAACCCAGCACCTTAAAATTAGACTTGTTGGTTTCTGACTGGCTTATTCTAGGGTCAATTACCTACACATTCCTGAACTTGTCATTGTGGCCGACAGCATGGGAGATTCTAACTGGCTCATGTAAACCCACATTTTTTGGATGGAGCTTCAAGGACTAAGAGCTGAAAAAGTGTGGTACCACAAATATTCTTTTACCTCTGTAAAATCAGGGTGCTACTCTCAGGAACAGAATAAATAAATATTTCAGTGGACGGACGAACCCAATGGATTTCTACTCCAATGACCTAAAGCAATCTAATGCAGATGAAAGGAGGGCTGTGGACATATACTGAGATTCAGATCCACAATGGAACACACTTCTGTTTTGATGAATATCAGTAATTCTTATCAACAATTTACCTTTAGCATGCAGTAAAGGCTAGCCAACATTATATTCCCAGAAAAGACAAACTATTAATACCAAGCATTTCTTCATGTATCACCAATCATTCACTTGTTCTTTCTGTCCTTTATTTCTTCCTTCCTTTGTTCTCTCTTTTCTCTCCCAGGATTCTTTTTTCCCTCAAACATTTATTGATCACCTCCTATGTGCAGCCTATATAAAGTGATATAAAGTGATAAAAGGCATTTCTGCCTCTAATGAAATTTATGATCTAGTTAGAAAGGTACCACAAAAGAAAGGGTACTATATTGTAAGAAAAGCAATGCCAGATAGGACCAGACAAGTTTAATTTTAGAGTATAACAAAAATGTTATAATGGAATTAAAATATGGCTTGGGGTCAGAAACCCTGGATTGTATTCCTAGTTCTGCCTCTTACCAGCTGTGTGAATTTTAGAAAGCCATATAAACAATCTGAGCCTCCAACTCTTCATCCGTGTCTTAGAAATGATGCCACCTGTCTCACAGCAATGTGGCGAGGATCAAATGAATGACATATGTGTAAGTGCCAGCAGCATTTTCTGACACATAACTGGCATCACAATGTTTCTAAATAAAGTGTTGTAGGGTTTTCATAAGAGGGAGAAATATTTTAAGCTAGCTGCAGGAACCAGGGAAGACTTCACTGGGATGGCTTTAAAATTCATAGACTGGGATAACACATATGGAAGGAAGAGACCACTCAAGTTTCAGGGGGGAAAAAAGCAAAACAATGGAAACAAGAATGCAAAGAGTTTTTTCTAATGAAGATAACATTCCTCAGTAGACAAAATGGTAGATTTTGTTCTTCTCTAGTTGTAGAATTCTTCCCTCAGTCAGTTTTTTGCAGGCACTTAATTCGTAAAACAGCTAAGTGAAACTGCTCTTGTTGAAATAGGTGTGAAAAGACTCCCTATCTCACAATCCCACATACTTGCCACTAAGGAATCTAGGGCTTCACCAATGCAATGTTAATAGAAAACAGGAATAAAACTGGGCTGGGCATCAAAGACAACATTCAGTGACTGAAGACAGATCTAATTTGTAGTTTTACAAATATACCATGCTCTCTCACTGTCATGCCTTTGCACACAAACACTCTCTTATTAGAACGCACCCCTCATGAATTCACCCACATCTTGTCCTTTAAGATTCAGTTCAGCAACACCTTCCTTGATCTTCTTTGGCCATCCTTTAAGCTTCTTGCTGAGCTAAGTGCTAATTCTCTGAGCCCCGGGCTGAACCAAGCATATAATTTTTTTTGATCCTCTATGGATAAGAACTGACTTGCTCATTCATTAAGAAGCTAGTTTCCTTCCTTCCTTCTTTCCTTCCTACCTTCCTCCTTCCCACCCTCCTTTTCCCCTTCCTTCCTTCCATATTTCTAATAGCTTTATCAAGGTACAATTGTCATACTTCATTTCTGAAATATACAATTTAATAAGTTTTGACACACATATGCACCCACGGAAACACCTCCACAGTCCAAAAGAGTTAAGACTGTATTCACAGCTTCCTCACACCAATTTGTAATACCTCCTTTTCACGAGTCTCTGTTCCCCCTCATTCTGTCAACCACTGATCTTTCTGTCATTAGTTTTTTTCCATTTTCTAATATTCTACATTAATGGAATCACAGAGCACTTTTTTTGTTTTGTTTTTCTCAATCAATATTTTGAGATTATTATTTTGAGATTCACCCATGTTGTAGCTTATAGCATCAGTTTGCTCATTTTGGTAGCCAAGTAGTATTTAATTATATGCACATGCCACAGTTTGTTTGTTCTTTTTTTACCCGCTAACTTGTTCATAGACATTAAGGTTATTCTTGGTTTGTGGTTATTTCCAGTAGAGATGCTATGAACATTCATATAAAATATGCATATGGATATACACTTTCATTTCTCTTGGAAAAATACCAAGGAATAAAATGGATGGATCATAAGGTAGGTATATGCTTAACTCTTAGAAAACTATTCTCCAAAGATAGTTTATCAATATATAATATCCATTTATATTTGTCAGTCTTTTAGATTTCAACCACTTTCATAGGAACATAACAAACTTGTATTTCTCTAATGACAAATTATCTTGAGCATGTTTTCATGTGCTTATTTGTCTTCCATATATTTTCTTTGGTTAAGAGTCCATTTTATTTTTTTTTAATTTTTTTATTGGGTGATTTTATTATTGTGTGGAGGGTTCTTTATAAATTCTGTTATAAGTCATTCATCAGCTATATGATTTACAAATGTTTTATTCCTGTCTATGTCTAGTCTTCTCATTCACTTAATATCTTTGAAGATATTAATTCTGATGAAGTACGATTTATCAATGTATTCTTCTAAGGATCACATTCCTGTTGTTGTGTCTAAGAAAACTTTGCCCAACCCACGATTACAGAGAACATCTATTTTTTTTATTTTAAACATGTGATAGTTTCATGTTTCATATTTATATTTTTAGAGATTTATTTATTTATTTGAGGGAGAGATCCAGAGTGGGGAGGGGCAGAGGGAGAGGGAAAAGGAAGAAGCAGATTCCCTGCTGAGCACAGAGCCCAACATAGGGCTCTATCCCAAGACCCTGAGATCATGACCTGAACTGAAATCAAAAGTTGGACACTTTAAACAACTGAGCCACCCAAGTGCCCTCTAAGTCTATTATTTCAAAAACACACTGGGTACAGACCTGTACCCCTAGGGATAAAAATATATTATATATTTATAAAAAATAATTTAAAAATAAATTTAAAAAGTAAAACAAACAAACAAACAAAACAAACAAACAAAAAACCCACACTGGGTACCAAAGACCAAAGTCTAGTTTGTCTAATATAAATATTGCTACTCCACTTCCTTTTGACACCATTTGCATGATAAATGTTTTTCCAGCCACTTAGTTGCAATCTGCAAGTGTCTTTAAGTCTTAAGTGAGTCTCTTGAGGCAGCATACAGATGGGTCTTGTATGCGTGTTTTTTTAATCCATTTTGACACCCTATATCTTTTGATTTAAGTGTTTAGTCCATTTACATTCAAATTAATTATTTATAAATACGAATTTAAGGTCATTTTACTTGCTTTGTCATTGTTTCTGTAGATTTTCTCTGATCTCTTCCTGGTTTTGTCACTTTTGGTCTCTCCTTGCCACTCAAAGAGTCCTTTTTTAAAAAGATTTTATTTATTTATTTGACAGAATGAGATCACAAGTAGGCAGAGAGGCAGGCAGAGAGGGAGGAGGAAGCAGGCTCCCTGCCGAGCAGAGAGCCCGATGCGGGGCTCGATCCCCAGACCCTGGGACCATGACCTGAGCCGAAGGCAGAGGCTTAACCCACTGATCACCCAGGTGCCCCTCAAAGACTCCCTTTTAATATTTCTCACAGGGCTGGTTTAGCAGTCACAAACTTTGGTTTTTATTTGTCTGGGAAACTTAATCTCCCCTTCTATTCTAAATGATAGACTTGCTCAATAGAGTATTCTTGGCTGCATGTTTTTCTCATCAGCACTTTGAATATATCATGCCACTCCTTTCTGGTTTGCCAAGATTCTGTTGAGAAATCTCCAGCTAGCCTTATGGGTTTTCTTTTGCAAGGACTTCTTTTGTCTTGCTACTTTTAAGATTTCTTCCTTATCACTATGTTTTACAAATTTAATTTCAATATGTCTTATTGGCCTGCTTTTATTGATTTTGGTGGGAGTTTTCTGGGCCTCCTACATCTGGGTATCTGTTCCCTGCCCCAGATGAGGAAACTTTTCTGCTATTATTTTTGAAGTTAATTTTCTGCTCTCTTTTCTCTCTCTTCTTCTGCGGCTCTAATAATATGAATGTTATTACATTTGATGGAATCATTGATTTTCTTAAGTCCATTCTTGTACTGCATCATTCTTCTTTCTCTCTTTTGTTTAGCACCATTATTTTCCATTATTCTATCTTCTAGATCACTAATTTGTTCTTCTGCTTTGCAAGTCTGTTTCATGGCATCAAGCCTGTTTTCAGTCTTACTTACTGCATTCTTCATCTCTCATTCTTTTTAAACTATATTATCTCCGTGGTAACGGTCTTACTGATGTCTTCTATTCTTTTCTCAAGCCCAGTGACTGTCATTATCATTGGTGTTTTAAATTCTCCATCAGGCATGTTATCTATATCTGTTTTACTTAGTGCCTGGCCATGGCTTTATCTTGTTTTTTTCATTTGGGATAAATTCCTCCATCTTGGCATGTTGTTTAAGTCTTTGTCTTCTTCTTATGTTATAAAGGCTAGTAGTGTCTCCTTCTCCTGAAAGCAATGGCCTTATAAATAAGAGGTTATGTAGTGCTCAGGACCTGGTGCTTCAGGGAGTACCTCCAGTGTATGCTGTGTGTGCTCTGCTATTGTGTTATGGCTGCTGTATCCCTCATGGCAGTCATTTGCTGAGGCTCATCTTGCCTACTGTGGACAGTGTTTGGCCAGTTTTAACTAGGTGTACTCTGTTCTGCTTGTGAATGGAACCTGGCATCAACTCCACCAGAACTGAGGCCCTTCAGAACTCTTTGGTCAGAAGATGTGGTGTGGGCAAGAGTCTGTGCTGGTCTTCTGCAGGAGGGGCCTGCAGTGTCAGAAATGGTTGACTGAAAAGTGCCAATCCCTCCTGATCACAGGGTGGTGAGGTTTGCTGTACGTAAGAAAGGCTACCAATGTCCGTCAGTCCTGAGCTACTTCCTGTAGGTGGCTCCATATTTCCTACCTTCTTTGATATGGCATCTTCTCTGCCTTTAGTTGTGGAGTTTGTTCTCTCATTTTTTGGGTCTATTTCTGGGGTATTCAGGATGATTTGATAGTCATCTAATTGTGTTTGTGGGACAAGACAAGCCTATGGTCTTCCTCCTCTGCCACCACCTTCTTTTCCTCAGTAGCCATAGGTTTTTAAGATGTCCTTTATTGTTAGGTGTGAAATTTTATTAAAAATTTATGTTAATATTTGTCAGATGCTATATTTCTTTGTTTGAAAAATTTTTTATTCTATTTTTGTCTTAGAAAGATAATTTTACCAAGTATAAATTCTAGATTGACATTTTTTTCTTTCAATAATTTGTAGATGGGCTTCATTATTTTCTCAAGTGTACTTGTTACAAGGGAAAGTCAGCTGTCTGTCTTTGCTGCTCTGTACACAATGTGCCTTTTCCCCTCCAGGATTCTTTTTTCATGGTCTTGTTTTCCATCTCCATTCCTAAGACCATTCTACATAATTTTAGGATTTCCTTTTGATTCCTTGACCTCCAATACCAGCTTAGTTCCATCTTTCCACTATTGTATTCCAAAGAACATTTTAACATTAGTCATATCATATCATATCATGCCCATGGTTAAAGTCCTCCAAGGGTGTTTCCTTGCATTTAGAATAAAAGGAAATTCTACAAACCTGTACTGAAAATGTACATAAACCTAAACTAATAAATCCCAACACAATCGGCTTCTGTCTTGCTCTCTCCCTTACTTTCTAGTATAGCCACAAATTGCAGTCACATTGGCCTTCTTTCCTTTTTTTCTCATATGTTAAGCTTATTTCTGCCTTTAGAACCTCAAAAATTATGTCCTCAGGTCTTCAAGCCTGGACCCTCCTGTAAATAGCTCAGTTTCAGTTTACTTCCTCAATGACTCTCCCCATTTCTGATCTAAAAGAATAATGCAATCACTCTGAATCATCATCCTATTTAAATTTCTGCAGATTTCTTGAGATCCATAAGGAAGCAAAATATGATTTTTTTAATCATTGCTTTAAAACAATTTTATAATTAAGTGCCTTGGTTTAGTTTTCTTCATGTTTCTTGTACTTAGGTGTTTGTTGAGTTTTTTAAGTATTCAATTTTATAGTTTTTCTCAAATCTGAAAAATTTTAGCTAACATCTCTTCAAAATTTTTTGCCACCCTCTATTAGGCCATTTAAGATGTCCCTAGGGGCACTTGGATGGCTCAGTCATTACGTGTCTGCCTTTGACTCAGGTCATGAACCCAGGGTCCTGGGATTAAGCCCACATCAGGCTTCCTACTTGGTGGGAAGCCTGCTTCTCCCTCTCCCACTCTCCCTGCTTGTGTCCCTCTTTTGCTATCTCTCTCTCTGGAAACTAAATGGAAAAAAAAAAAAAAAGTCTGTAAATTCATTGGTGCTGTTTCACCCTACACCTTTTTTTTTTTTTTTTTTTTTTTTAAACTTTAGGTAGTTTTTATTTCTGAATTTTCAAATTTTCTTTTCTTCTGCATTGATTATTTTGTTTGGAATCCTAATTTAGTTTTCCTCTAAAACACTGTAGCTTTGATCTCTAGAAACTTAATTTGGGTATTTCCTTATCTCTTCCATATATCCTAACTTTTAGAATATGTCTAGGTCTGCTAATTCTTTTAATTTTTTTAATTTTATTTCTTTACAGTTCCAGAATTCATTGTTTTGTTTTTTTTTTAAGATTTTATTTATTTATTTGGTAGAGAGAGAGATCACAAGCAGGCAGAGGGGCAGGCAGAAAGGGGGAAACAGGCTCCCTGCTGAGCAGAGAGCCCAATTCAGGGCTCGATCCCCAGACCTTGAGATCATGACCTAAGATGAAGGCAGAGGCTTAACCCACTGAGTCACCCAGGTGCCCCTTAGAATTCATTGTTTATGCACCACACCCAGTGCTCCATGCAATACGTGCCCTCCATAATACCCACCACCAGGTTCACCCAGTCCTCCACCTCCCTTCCCTTCAAAACCCTCAGTTTGTTTCTCAGAGTCCACTGTCTCTCATGGTTTGTCTCCCCCTCTAACTGCTAATTCTTACATCTGTGTCAGTTTTAACTTGGCTTCAAATAATTGATTTTCCCATCAGTATGGGTTGTGTATCCCTGATGTTTTTTTATGCTTGGTGATTTTTTGACTGAAGACTAACTAATATGAATTCTACCTTGTTTGGTGGAGGGTATATTTATTATAAGTATTCTTGACTTTTATTCTAGAATGAATTTAAATTACTTAGAAACAGTTTGATCCTGGGGTGCTTGGCTGGCTCAGTCAGTACAGCATATGACACTAGATCCCAGGGTTTTAAGTTTAAGGCCCAGACTGGATGTACAGATTATTCAGAGAAACAATTTGATGTTTTTTAGGTCTGGCTTTTAAGATATGTTATGCAGAATCAGGGCAGTGTTCAGTCTAGGCCTCTTTTTCTTCCACTAATGAAGTAAAATCCTTAAATATATTCTACCCTGTCCCCTATGAATCACAAGTTTTCCCCATCTGGCTGATGAAAGCAGACATTATTCTTCACCCTGTAGGAATGTTGGGTACTGTTCTTTCTCATCCTTTCTAGATAGTTCTTTCTCTAGCTTCTTGCAGTTTTCTCATATACGTGCCCTGATAATTACTCAGCTGAGATTCAAAAGAACGCTTCATAGTCTCTGAGGATTTCTTTCCATGCAACTGTCTCCTCTGTGCTTCTAGTTTTGTGATCTCACATCATTTTGGTCTCCCCAGATTGTCATGTCTGTTTCCTCAACTGTAAGAACCAAGCATACTAACTGACCTGGAACTGAGAGCATAGGGCAAGTCAGGTCACATTTGTTACTTCATCACTAGGCTTTTTCTGAGTTCGCCTTGCATGTACCACACCCAGAAACTCAAGGTAATAAGTTAAAATAAGCAAAGTCTCCCTAAAAGGTAAATCTGATGCCTGGTTTACTCCATCCTAGCTAGAAGCCTAAGACTTACTAGCCTTTCTTATGTGGAAGATCTCTTCAGGATGCTATATAACACCCAATTCTTAATAAGGACACAATATATGCTTCTTACCTTTAAATTAAGCAATAAATCAGTCTCAGAGTTCCAAAGTGGATAAATTTGAGATGTAAGTTAAATATTGAGGACATGTTTTCAAAATCATAGGGTCTCAAATAAGTAAGACTTCTTCTAAAGGATTAACATTGGAAATACAGAAAATGAGGGAAATGTGAAACTGCTGAAAACAAAACAAAACATGTAACAGATCTCTTCAGTGGACTTTCTAAAGAGAAGCAAAGGAGGACCGTAGTGCAAGGTTCTGTACCCTATCCCAAAAGACATATAAGTCAGTCTCTGAAAAAAAAAAAAATCAAACAAAACAAGAAACAAACAAAAACATATGGAACATCCAGGAGAAAAAAAACAAAAAAAAACCAAAAAAAAAACCTTTGGTGTCTGGAGAATAGTAAGTCCTATAAAACTGCTACAAAAGGTGGGAGAGCAGGTGCAGAAAGTAGATCAGAAAGACAGATTAATCCAGACTGTGAAGTTCATGCTTCCAATGCAATGGTATTAGAATTTTATCCTGTAGGCTAGTAGTTCTCAGCCTTATCTGTATAGCAGAATCACCCATGGAGATGTTGAGAAATGTGTTTGCCCTATAATGACTTTCTGAGTTACTTATGTAGTAGTTCTCAGGCACAGTCCAGGTCTCCAATGTTTTAAAATCTTAGCAGACAGGGCTATGGACAGCCAGATTTTATGACAGCAGTTTTATGACAACTTTGTAGATCAAAGTTGCTATAAAATAAAACAAGATATATGTTCTTTAATATTTGTATTTGTACCTTTCTAGATCTTCAGAGAATAATATCACTGAAAAAAAAGTAAAACATATCCAATTCAAAAATGATCTATAAAATATTATCAATAGCTATTTATGCAAAAATACACATTGAGTGGATATGTTCTGGTGCAACACTCCCCATTTGTTTCACAATTATATGATGTTAGGTATGATTATTATTCTATAGTGGGAAGCACAACATAAAGACTCAGGAAAAAAGAAAATCGATCTCTTTATTAATGACCTCTTCAAACAAGGGAAAGCTACCATGCACGGCCACACATATGTTTGCACCTGGCACTACGGTAACAGCAAGCTGGCCCTATAGAAGGTGGTTTATACAGCCATGTAAAGTGGAGTTAGCAAGGTTTCATAGTTTTCATGTGGATTAGATATTTTCAACAATTCTGCCAGCCCAAGAAGGGGCCTTGCCTGAGGGTTAGGTAATTGAGAGCCTCTAGTATGGGTATGTGTGTTTTATAATCCAGGAATGTTAGAGCCTGATAAGGGAAGTAGTTGGGGGTCAAGGCTTGGAAAAGTACCCATGAAGGAGAATTGAGAATTTTTAGCCATGGCTTCAAATCTAGGTCAAGACCTAGATATTGTGAAATATTCTATTACACTTTAAGAAAACATCCTTAACAATTCTTACATAAGCCACAGATGTTGGAATTATTCTATTTTGTAGCTGACTTTGGACTGTCCAGTAATTAAATCTTTCCATAGTGGGGATATCCCCACTGTATGAATCTTGGAGAGAGACAAGCCTGCCCCCTTTCACATAAAGGCCACATACTCATTATTCTCTACCCTCTGGTAGCACATACATGGCATGTAGCTGAGCCTGAACCTATCAGAACTTCTGACCTAGAAATTTGAATCTGGCCAGAATGACACAAGTAAGTCCAACAAGAAAATAATTTATTTCAGTTGTAACTCCTAATCAGTTTTTGGAATAGGAGGGCAAAGTGTGGCAGTACCAGCCATGACAATGACTGCCCAGTGGCATCAGCACCAGATGGCTCCCATGGCATGATCTGGGCTATGACTCTAGTGCTTATTCAACCTTGGCTCATGGCTGGTCTTAGTTTGGTTCTCCTAGGTTTCTATTAATTCTGTGACTTATTCATGATCCTCTGTAAATTCCTTTACTATTTGTATTAACCAGAATTGATTTGCATTGTTTATAATTAGAAAAAATCTGACAGATAAAACTCCGTTAAATGTATGAAAGATTGGAAGCTCAATGAATTTAATTAACTTGCCAAGGCCACACTGTCAGTATCTAGCTGTTAGTAGTTGGTGGAACTAAAATTTAATTTTGGGTGAGTCTAACTCCAAAGATGATCTCATTTCACTGTATCTCACCATTAGGTACTGTTAAAATATATCTAGAGACTAGGATGTCACTATGACCAAATTAACCTTTCTTCTTGGGAGGTCTTAGTATAGATTGAGGTGAAATTTACCTTCGTCCAACATCTCTTCATAGTCTGTAGTTCTGCCTTCTGACATCACAAAGAATAATTCATTTCTTCCATGTTATGGTCTACCAAATATCTAATGCCATGTCTTATGCCACTGTGCTATACATATGTATTCAGAAAAGACAAATTAGATACTATGTTTGGAGAGCCATACCAGGTACTCATCACAGATGAAAAAGAAATGTTACCTAATTAACTGTATGAAATAAATATTTACCTCACACTCTAAAAAAATATTGTGCAACCCTTAGCAGAGAGAATCAAATTATCAGTTCAATCAGCTGGTTGGGAAAAGTTTACAGAAAAGTGTATGATTTCATGTACGCCACATGCTATGTTTACTATATCATTTCTTCTTCTATGGTAAACAGAAAGACTACTTTTCTCAACCTTTTTTAGAGTTGTTTTGTAAACACATGACTGAGTCTGGCCAATAAATGTGGACAGAATTGTTTTAATCAACTTTCAGACTTTGTTCTTTAAAATTATCACTTGTTCCTCCTTCTTCCTTCTCCTACTACAGCCTCAAATGGTAACATCTTAGGTTCAAAGAGCTAAAAGCTGAGTCAAAGTTTGGAGGAGAGCTTCAAGTGAAAGCCACTCAATCTGCACTAAATTTTGCACAAGCAAGATATAAATCTTTATACATTTAGTACATTGAGATTTAAGAGTTTGTTACTGCAGCAGAGCCTACACTATCCTGACTAATATAGATACACTAAGAAAAGGCAGTTGAAAATTTTCTCGTTGTTAGTGTCTATTACAGTTTCGGGATTTTGTGAAGGTTAGAAAAACTGAAATGAATAAGATAAATTTCCTACTCAACAAGCATCTCAAAGAAACTAAATGATATTGCCAGGATAGCCAAGCTGTTACATTCTAGACTAGATGTGCCAAAATTCCAAAGCATGAAATTTGAACTTTGATTTAATTTTAGAGTTTAAAAAAGGAAATTGAAGTGGGTAGAGAAATCCAATGAGTTACTCATACCATAATGCTACTAGTATTTATAATTTATAAATGAGAATTTTTGGGTTGAGTTATTTTGGGGTTCAGAGTTGTTAAACAACATGCCCAAGGTTACATAGGGCATAAATGGAAGATAATTAATTTGAACTCTGGTCTGTCTGGCCAATCTTATCTATATAAATGCATAACTAAGTTACCTGATTTCTCCTATTTCCTCAGTTCATACATTTAACTATAAAAAATTAATGTGTTCTCCTAGGCTGAGATATTGACACAGGAGACATCCTGGCACAAAAGAAAATTTTACCAAGTTACAGCTACTTCATTTTCTTAATTAAAGCAAGCATAATCTAAAAAAACAAAACAAAACAAATCAAAACAAACAAATAGAAAAACAAAATAAAAATAAAATAAAATTAAAAAAATAAATATATAAATATAAGGTATTTATTAAGGTAAATGTAAATTAAGGTATTCATACATTATAAATTAATTATAAATATATTTATATAAATATATAATTATATATAAATTATATAAAAATATATAAATTATATTATATATAAATTATATGAAATATATTTATATATAATATATAAAAATATAAGGTAAGCATAACCTTAAAACCACGTAGCAAATTATTCATTTTATTATGAAAACTCTGTTCTATATACTTATCTTTTTGCTTTATTCATGTAGATACATATATATAACAGAAACCCAACTTTTAGTTGAATTCATTTTCTCTAATTTACATTTGCTGAAAATTTCTTTTAACAAGTGTTAGTGTTACATGTAATATTTATTTATGTATCTATCATTGATCTTTCTATCAATCTTCTGTCTATTGAAACATTCAGTGTCTTCAGATAATTTTTAAAAATAAGGAGAGACATAATGTATCCTCATCCATATTATTTAAGTTGCAATTTTCTCAACAAAAATAATTCTGCATTATCAGTCTTAAAGGTTTTTTTGTGGATCTCTTTGTTTTTTTATTTAGAGAAAGAAAAAGACAGAGTACGCATCGGTGGTAGAGGGGGAAGGGGGAAGCCCAATGAAGGGTTCAATCTCATGACCCCAAGATCATGACTTGAGCTGAAGTCAAGTTGGATGCTTAACCAACTAAACCACCCAGGTGCCCCTTGAAAGTTTTTTTTTGTTTGTTTTGTTTTGTTTTTTTTAAGAATTAGGCTTTATTCTATTTTATTTTAATTTGAAATTGTGGTGAGGTTGGAAACATAGTTATTTGTTACTGTGATAAATATCCAGATAATCCTCTCAGAGAAAGTGATAACTCATTGATAACCCAGAAAAATGTTGCTTTGAAGCACCGTTCTATCAATGCTGCAAGTTTTGTTTTCTTCGATCCCTTCTTTATAACCAAGAATATTTGCATGAAATGTATGTCATGTTGAGAATGTAGTTTATCCTTCAAGATAAATCAGTGAGATCTGCAGAACTCAAAATACTTTCAAAAGATGGACAAAATCTATAGGAAGAAACATTAGAGACTGATAAACCTATTTAGGTTTCCATCAGATTTTGCTTACTGTTAGATACAGAATTAAGCTATAGTGATGTAGAATGTGTTGCTCTGTAATTATATAGATCTGAAATTCCAAATGTATTTTTAGCACAGTCTAAAAAATATATATAATATACATATGTATACATATATTTTACTATATTTATATGTAAGATGTGTTTATACATGTGCATATATGTTGTGTCCCTATATATACATATATGTGCATATCTTACATACATATGTGCACACACACACACACAACTTCTGGCTGAGTGCCATAGCATGGATAAAATGGTGCTGAAATTATATGCTGTGTAAAAAAAAAAAGACTCCTCAGAAAATTAGTCCAGTTGGAAATGCAAAACCACATAGGTTTGTGTTTAAAATCTCAGAAATGAAAGAATATTTTGTTTATCAAAAGAGCTAATAAAATTTTAAACAAAGATTCTATTTTCACACCATTGCCTTTGATGATAGAGAATTAAAAAGAGCAGGAGGAATTCCTACAAGAACAAGCAGCAGCAACACTGATAAGCAAATCCCATTTAGCCTAGAGGCAGGATTGAACAGAAAAATACTGCACTGTGAGAGACACAAGAGAACTGATTCCAAATTTCCCTGATGTAATTTCTATGATTCTGTCAGCAGTAGTCAGGGTTTTGTTTGGCAGAACTATGCTTGACATGTTAGTGGATGCTCTTACATTGTCGTGTCTGTCTCCAGCCTCCGTAATTGCACAAGATTCACCTAGACAAAAGAAGCACATTTATTCCCTTCACAAATCTGAGGATTCTTTACCTTTCCACCACCTTAATATCAAGTTCAGTCTCCTTACTATGGCCCACAGAGCATTCACATTCTACCCCTTTGGCTTCACTAACATTTCTTCATTGCATGTGCTACTTGCTTCTCTCGTAGTTCCTGTCTGCAGCCACTGTACACAAGCAATGCACAGACCACGGAGGGTCTTTTACACATGCACTTTCTAATACTTGGAACAATGCCCAAACAGGATCTCACTCTGCATTTAAGAGTCAATGCAAAAGCCATTTTCTCTGTGAATTCTTTGTGAAGAAACCCTCCTTGTTACTCTATTCTCCCCTCCTCATTTTGATTTGATATTTCCTAGAAGAAAGTAAAGTATGCGTTTGCATATCTAAGATCAAATATTTAAATTATGGATTAACAATTTATTACAACAGTGACCATAATTGAATTATGTAACTATTCAGAGTTTCAGTTTAGTCACATATAAATAAGTTGTGATAAAATCAAAATTATGGTTTTTTCATGAAGACTTAAGGAAATACACAAGTAAAAGTCCACAAAAGGGCCTAAAGTAGATATCCAAGAAGTGCTGTCTTTCTTCTCTCATTCCTTTCCCCACACTCCCATGGACTTTGCACAAAAACAAAGTAACTCAGCCTAATTCCATATACAGACATACTGATCTCCTTACCATCAACAGCTTGATGGGACAGCCATGAATTTTCATCATAGGTCTTCAAGGATGCTTCTTAAAAATACCAAATAAACTAGCCTCCTTCTCCTATGTTTTTGTTTATTCCCCCTGTATGTGATTATATATATTTAACATATAATAATGAAAAAGATTTCTTCAAATTATGCTTTTATCTTAACCTAATATTTTATTGTCCATTTTGTTTCATAATCCTTTAAATTGTTGCTGGTGATGAGTAATTACCTTATCTTACTGAGTGATGTACCATAAACTTATAGTCTCTGAAATGATATTGAATACCTAAGGGGCTTCTTACCTGTTACTATTACAATGACACTTTAATAAGCATACTAATGTACACATAGTTTTTCTTCAAAATACAATTCATAGTTTTCATTATCAGAATGCATTGAGAAGGCTAAGAAGACGTGGACATTCCTTTGGCTATAGAAATAATATGCCAAATTACTTCCAAAAAGATTTCCATGGGTTTATTCTATCTCCAGTAAGGCATATATAAGCTAACTGTACAGAAATCTACTGAAATTGCATTTAATCTTTCAGTGGACACCTGTTTAATCTGCTCTTCTTTTCTTCCATTTCTTTGACAGCTTCTCCTACTCCCACTTAAGCCATAGGACTCTAATTGGAAGTTATTTGCTCACTTTAACCCTGTCTCATTAGGCAGAGTTAATCGCTCTAATAATAAGCAACAGGGCCAATATTCCTCATGGAGAATTTTCAAATCCTCAAAGGAAATAGGGAGTCAATCTCTCTCTCTCTCTCAGACTAGGAAGTAAAGGTTGTGAAAATAGAGTCTTTGCTTTTCTCTTCCCATTGTTTGAAATATAATATGTTTAGCTTCTTCCCATCATCCCCACCAGTTTCTAGTTTCTCTATATTATTATTTTTTTATAAAAATGTATAAAATTACTCATTGCTAGACTGTTTATTTTTGCTCTCATCCCTCCACAGCCTTACTTCTCTCTGTAATAGACAATAAACTTCATGAGGGCTTGTTGTTTCAGTCTTATTTTGTATTGTATCCCTACCATCTGGAAAATTACCTGGTGTAGAGAAGCATGTCAAGAACAATTTGTTGAATAAATATTGAATTAATATGTGAGATATCCAGTATACTGTCAGTAAGTTTGAATTGAAGTTGATTCATGAAAGAATTCTGAAAGAGACCTAAATTTGAGTCTTAGTCAAAGACTATCTATGCTTCAGCTTCCTTAGTTGTTCAGAGCTTAAAAAGTAAGGTTCAGGGCACACAAAAATATAACTTCTTCCAATGAGAAATTTGTGGAAACTCCACAAGAAATAATAAACTCTTGTAATCAAGGTTTCTCATCAGGTTCCACCAGCCATTTGTCATTTTGTTAATTCTCTGCCTGATTTCATACAGAGGAAAGGAGTTTTACAACAGGAGCTCATTGCAGGAATTAAAACTCAAACTGGCTGTCCTCTGTTCATTTGCCACACGACATGGGTTTCTGGTGACATTCAGCTAATGAATTTTCTTCATGATTAACTACCCGTTATAGGTGGCCATTATAATGGAAATATATTCAGCCTATGCTGTACCCCTTACAAGCAAGGTAGTTGTGTAAAGGGTCATTAATATAAGTGAGCTGGGACAGTCTTCTTTTATGAAGTGAGAGAAAAATGGAGCTTGAAAAATATTGCTCACAATCAAACAAATTGCTGAAACAAAAACTTGCTCTGCTGGACCATAACATCTATTCTTTTTTATTAGGATACAGGGCAAAAGTTATGCAAAATTAGATGATATATGCAATATAGGCATTCTTTATTTCATTCTTCCAGATGCTTTGAAGGGAAAGCAGAAAGAACTGAAAAAAGTTGAACAACTGCCTAATTATTTTTCTTTAAAAATCAACATCTTCTAGTATTTGCTTAACTTGTCAAAGTCCTCTGTGGAATTTATACTGTGGGAAGCCTTTCACCATTGCTTAATCTGTAGTGACATCTGGTGGCCCAAATTACTCCAGTAGCTGGAGAGAACTATCTTCATTATATATCTTTTAAGAAACCTGAGTGGTCCTTTCGTGGTCACCATTAAAAATGAGTTAACCCTTTCTTGGATTCTAAAGCCAAATGTGCTGTGTGATGTGGGAGAGAATGGAGGGATAGCAAAACTAAATTTTAAAAAGACTGTAACAATGCCTCATGTTGAGATTAAAGTATAACCTCATTTTGTTTAGGATTCTTTTTCATGTTCAAAACGATTTGCCTTTGACATTATTTTGGACTAAATTATGAATTTAATTAAATATGTACTGAATATCTAGTAATAATCAAATACTATGGATACTTTACTTCTTGAAAATATCATTAATCCATTCAACAAGTATTTTATTGAGCATCTATTATGAATCATATTATTAAAAAAAATTACCTATATATAGGTTTGATCAGCCTGATTTTATCAGTGGAAAAAATCAATATGCCATCTCAATTGTGATTTCTAGATTCCCTGATGTCCCAGAAAATATCTTAAGATTCTCAAATATGTTTTTACATTTTTGCAACCCTTATCATATCAGGTATATTTCTAGGCATTTAGCAATTATTCAAGTTATGCATGACAGTCAAATGCCTCCTGATCATTAATATATCATGCATGCCTCACAAATTAGCTAATCATTAACAGATAATGAAGCAATATAGTCTTCCACTACTCCCATTATCAATAAATTGGTACCCTTTTCATCTAGTTATACAAATCAAGTACCTAGGAGACATCCTTTATTCCTCTTCTTCCTTAAATCCAATTCATAACCAATTCCTATTGATTTTATTTCCTGAATAGATTCCAAGCCCATCAAAATCTGCCTGTTTACCATAACCTTAATGCCAGTCCCCATCATCTCTCAACAGTATTACTAACCAGACTAACTAATCTCCTCACATGTACTTCCATTCTACCATTTTTCTCCACATTGCGGCCAGAACCATCTTTTCTAAATCAGATCTTGTCATCTCCATACTTAAAATCCCCTACTAGCTTCCCATTGTTCCAATGAACAGATAAAAATGTTTAATCATGTACATTTTACTGAGTCTTATTTTGATCCTCAACCCATCAAAACCCATTCTTTTTTCCTCAGGGAAGCCCTTATCATTTTTCATATATCAATTGTAAGTTTACTTCATAAAAACCTAAGCTGAACTTCCTGTCCATCTTAACCCACCCCCCCTTAATATATGAGCATGTGATTTCCTTTCCATACTTATTGTAATTGTAATTTCATACTACTTTCATTTTGTTCATAACTTCCTCCCCTCCTAGATTGTTAACTCCATAAGGGATGGAAATGTGTCTGCTTTTGCTAATCAATGAATCCTTGGTATCTAGACCAACACCTCTGGCATACCCATTACAGTTGTTCATTAAATACTGGCTAAAAGAATGACTCTCTCTATATTTATGTAAAGGTAATTAATAAATGCATACTCCAACACACTTATGTTCAAATCCTGACCCTGTTATTGTCTAGTTCTATGAAACCTGATACATATTTCTATGACCTCTGTCTTCTCAGCTGCAAATAGGTATAATATTTAACCACAAAGGGTTATTGTAAGAAAAAAAATTAAATTAATGAATGAATGCAAAGCCCTCACTACAATGTCAGTCATGTAATGGTAGTTATTGTAATTATTATTACCTATATTTAAAAGAAAATGCCTCAAATTGTAGAACAATATGGGCCAGTCTCAATGGTCTTTGTGATTTTGTAGGAGGGCTCTAGGTGAGCTTAACTGAAAAACAACATCACCCATTAATTCCATATTAGGAAGTAGAAAGGATGGAAGAAAGGTAGGGGGGAACAAAGTGGTCACCAGCAATGCTCCCTGAGAAGTAGAGTGTAAAAAGAGGGAAGTGCCATAAGCAGGTCAATTATCATTTTACATATGCAAACAGACATACGTGTGTATGTGTGTGTGTATGTGTGTGTATATCTATGTGTATATGTACTTTTAGTAACCATGAAGGGTTTAAAAGACACAAACTTTAGAGAAATGATTTACTAAGAAAGAACAGATGTTCCCCCTACAGGGTAGGAGGGCTCCAAGACATGGAAGAATGTGGTAAGAATACTCTGGAGACACACCGTTAGAAAGAGGTAAGAGGGGCTCCCAAACCAAAGGAAGGTGATAAGAGAACAAGCTACTCTTAAGCTTGAACTGTAAAGTTAGAGATTTGGGTCAGGGGAATCCCCATCTGTTTTCCAATTATTCCTTATTTGTACATAGATATTTTTAGACAAAAGTTCTACATTGTGCATGATTTATATTTCTAGTTTTCCTTTTGAGATTATCTGTTTTCCTTGTCTTCTGTATTGTATAATAAAGATCATGGTCTACATAAATACCTTTTTTTTTTTTTTTAGAAATGCATAGCAAAGGAAAAAAAAAAAGAAATACATACCAAAGATAGGAAAGGCTATGATCTAAGATGTATCTTTTTAAAGTCCTGAGTACAAGAACCATAACTATTTCTGATAAACATATTTGTGCCTGGCCTGGCAAACTTCTTCCCATCATCCATTTCTGAGACATTATTCCTAGTATGTCTCAAAAGTGTATTATGAAAGTAGAAAAGGAGAAAAACCTGTGAAGCCCCCAAAGAGAGACCAGAGGAGAGAGAAGAAACATAACAAAATAATCTGATAATTAAGAAATAGCTAAATTTTTTAATTAAGTGAGTACAACAAAAAGAGATGTCCAAACACTAAAGCCCTAAATGGACTTTCTATGACAGGGAACTAGGATGTATCAGCTTTGAAGAAGTTCCCTAATTGGTTTTAATGAACAACCCCATATAAGAACCCAAAAGTACGTACCAGAAATCAGGGAACTGAGGAGGGATTTTTTTTTCCCTACTAGTTTATTTAGTACTTTTCAAACACATTATGGATTTTCATTTCTCCATATTTTTCCCTTGATGTTGCCTTAGTCTCAGTTGCCGCTCTATTTTCCTCTTACCAGGGATTTACAGCATCCATCCATGGAAACTTTTCCTACATTCTTCAATGAAAATGAACCCCCACTTTCTGTCATTTTTCCATGACTCTTTTGAGGTAATTCTAACAATCATTTTGCTTAGCCTCACAATACTTAAGGTCGTATGCTTTCCTTAGGTAAAAGAGCTTATTCAGTTTTACATCCCACCAGGCCCTTGGCACAGAGCTTTAGACATAAAAGTGCTCAATTTGTATCATTTAAAAGAAAAAAAAGAATAAATTAGTCAATTAGTGATTGTCTCAATTTCAAATTTATATTCAAGAAAGTATTGCGTAGTGCTTTAGATACTAGACTTTGGAATCAGAATGCCAGAGGGCTTATACCAGTTTGGCCATTTATGGAACACCTCAATCCTCCAGTTGCCTTGTTTGGAAAAGAAAGATTATAATAATACCTACAAATAGTGTTGTTATAAATATTAAATGTTAGTATTTGCAATATGTTTAATTGAGCATTTGGCATGTAGAAAGTATTCAGTAAATGCTGACTACATTGATTGAACCAACCAATCTACAGAAACACTGTACTCTGTCATAACTAAAACAGTTGAAAGTATTTACTGTCTTTTCTTTTTTTACTCAGTTTAAATTACAATAAAGTAAAATCTCACATTTAATTGATAGTCTCTTCTCAAGCAGTCCAACCATTTGCAAGAAATACGTTAATTAACTCTGTGAAGCACTATCATAATTAATATTTATTAAGCATCCAGTGTGGAAAAGGCAGCATATAAAAGAGAGAGCGCTTGAATTTGAAAGAGACAAGTCTGGTATTTTAATCAAGCATCCCAGTAGACATTCCACTGGCCAGTTGCAGAATCTGTATGGCTTCTGTGACTGCCAAAAGTCCCTCACATGTCCCATCTAAAGTAATTTTATAGGAGGCTAGGTGTAGTAGAAAAAGTCTGAGTTGCACGAAGATATTCCTAGGTTTGAGATCAAGATAAATCGTCTTTATGATTTTAGGCAAGATATTGGACCATTCTGGGCTCCAGTTATTCTATCTTTAAAACTGGAATTATAGGGCGCCTGGGTGGCTCAGTGGGTTAAGCCGCTGCCTTCGGCTCAGGTCATGATCTCAGGGTCCTGGGGTCGAGTCCCGTATCGGGCTCTCTGCTCAGCAGGGAGCCTGCTTCCTCCTCTCTCTCTCTGCCTGCCTCTCTGCCTACTTGTAATCTCTCTCTGTCAAATAAATAAATAAATCTTTAAAAAAAACCTGGAATTATAATATTTACATGGTGGGGACAGTGGTTGGCAGATATTAAATGTCATAGTTATTATTTTCTGTCAGTTAAAAATGATTTTGAATTATCATTATGGTTCGAACATCTCATGTTCTGGGAGCTTATTCTAGGTCACAAGAATTACTTAAATATTTGCGTGGGGAATTAAAATTGCTCAGAGTCACAAAATTTCATTATCGGTCATAGGAACTGTCGGCAGCCACACAAAAACCAACTTTAAAACCCTTTGCATTAATAGCATAGCATATGATTATGGGGTGAGTCTGATGTATCTCTCATCCATAATAAATGACCTGCAGCGCAAAGAAGAATAATTATCCTTGCAGTCACGGGCTTTGTAAGGTGACTCACCTTTCTGCTTGAGATAGTTCTTTACCATTGCACATTTAGAGGAGTGAGAACTGTAAAGAAGTTGAATGTACATTCAACATTTATCTACAGAGTTTCACTTTCTAAGGATGAGCAGATGTATCATTTAGTTTCTCAGAGGGACAAAGACTTTTCTAAGGTCTCTCTTGGTACTTGCAGGAATGGAGGGCATGGCATGGAAAGCCACAGATATATATTCCACTCAGAGATACTGAGAGTATATTCTCACAAGTCTGAGTCTCAGAAACAGTCAAATTTTAGGACTAAAGGAGAAAACTCTCAGAGGAGACCAACTTAAAATTGATTCAAACTCAATCCAAAATATCTTTAAATCACACTATTGAGAATACTTCAATGATGGTCTCTGAGTACTGTTTCACTCTCCGTCTTCCATGCCTCCACTCCACCACTGATAACAGGCACACCTACATATTCATAAAACCAGAAATAAGATTTAGCACACTGCTGCTGCTAGTTTATTTACTTGTTTTTGCTTATTAAACCATCTTACTATTCAAATACCTAAAAAGGATAATTAATGTATATAATCGCATCTCAAGTGCAGTGCTTTGTGATTACTATTAACAAAGAAAATCTCCTTTCACATAGGTAGAGTAACAATCTTCAAACATAGTTTACCTATGAATTTTCTCCAAATAACAGTTTTAATAGGCAACGTGCCTTCAACATGTGATTATTTACTGGTTACTATTTTAATTTTTTCCATGTACTAATTTATGTCACATCCGAATTTTATGAGGTTGGACTATTATTAGTCTTTTAAAGTAATTAGTATAGATAAAGAGACTGAGGCTGAGAGAGATGAAGTAACCTATAGTTAAATAGTTTTTGAGTGCTGAAACTAATTTTTGATCATGGTCTATTTCTAGAAACCTCACTCCTAACTTATATCTAGTATAGGTTAAATTAAAAAACTATAAAACAAAGAGGATCTGGTAAATTTATTCATTCAACAAATAGTTATTAATACCCACTATGAATCATGCTACCTCTTCTTTTTTTTTTTTTTTTTTTTTTTTTGAGGATTTTTATTTATTTATTTATTTGTCAGAAAGAGAAAGCACAAGTAGGGGGAGTAGCAGAGGCAGAGGGAGAAGCATGCTCCCCACTGGGCAAGGAGTCAGATGAGGGACTCTTCCCAGGCCCCTGAGATAATGATGTGAGCCAAAGGCAGACACTTAACAGACTGAGCCACCCAGGCATCCTGAATCATGCTACATCCTAATAATTAGAAGTAGATGATGAATTTGTCCTTGTTGATATGAAGCTTGCATTATAGTAGAAAAAAGATAATAAAACTAATTATATACAAAGAAAAAGTAAATACATAGTATTGTAATAGTCAACTCTATAGTCCTATTCTACACATGCTCCTTCTATACCCCAGTGATTCCATACATAACATATAGCCCCACCATTCATCAAATTGTTTATGGCTCAAATGTTGAAATAATGACTCAAACCCAACAAAAAAAATTCTATCAGCTATACCTTCAAAATACATTCCCAATCTGATTCTGTGCTTCTATCATGTGGTCCTAAGCGAGGTCACATGATCTCTTACCTCCATTACTGCTCTAACCTCCCTCATCTCCCTGGTCTTCATGCTTCCCTCCTCCCTTCTCCCCAGCATTCCTCTCCCTATCTAACAGGACAGTGAATTCTGCTACTTCTACTTCCTGAATCATTCTAAGTATGCATTTTCATTGTTATTTTCCTAATTCAGGTCTGCATTTTGACTCTACCAGTGCTAAGTCAGGGACTGTGGATCACTAAAGTCTCTGGAGACATATGTGTACATAAAACTTTCTGTAACTTCCATAAGGACATGAACGACTACTACCAAGTGGGTATAAAAAGGAAAAAAAAAAACCCACACTGAAAATAGACTTCTGTAAGAATGTTGACAACATTGGCTCCATTTTTGGCCCTCCATCTTATTTTTGCCTACGCAAGGACTTCCTTCCCTCTTTACATGGTCTAGGCCCCATGGAGGCAATTGTGACCTGACTGGAATGTGGGAAAGCTTGTTCTGATCTTCCCTGTAAGGACTCACAGAGGCTCCACTTTAGATAAACTGGTAAAGATGACAGACAGACAGAAGAGTCCACTTTAAACATGTACCCTATGACCTTAACACCATGAAAGCTCCAGGAAAGCTGGAGTTTAAGGTCTGGACTGGGTGAAGAATAGCAGCAGAGAATGGGGGCATAGAATGGCCAAGTACCCCCGGGTCTTCCCTCCTTCTGATCCCCCACCATAAATTTTCCTGAATAAAACACCTTAAAAATGGTATGGAGTGGTTTCCTTCATTTTTCAGTCTTAAAGTGCCTTCTCAGTCTGGAGGATATTTTACTAACCCTCTGCCACCTTCTAACAATTTCCAATTTGGAAAGTTGGAGCAAGTGACAGATCTCTTGACCAATGGCCCCTGGATTCTGTTTGGCCACATTTTTATACATCAGACATTATCATCACTCCCAACACTGTTCCCTTTCAAGTAAATTGATCTGATCATGTCACTATTATGCGAAGACATTGATGTCTTCCTATTGTTTAAGGGGAAATATTTTAACTTCTTAGTTTGTTGTTTGGGATCTCTCTTTTTATTTTATTTTATTTTACTTTATTTTATTTTTTTAGATTTTATTTATGTATTTGACAGACAGGAATCACAAGTAGGCAGAGAGGCAGGCAGAGGGAGGGGGAAGCAGACTCCCTTTTGAGCAGAGAGCCCAATGCGGGGCTCAGTTGCAGCAACCTGAGATCATGACCTGAGCTGAAGGCAGAGGCTTAACCCACTGAGCCACCCAGGCACCCCTTGGGATCTCTTTTGTACCATATTCATTCTTGTACCATCTGTACCTTAATTACTACTAATTTTATACCTATTAATTAGGTATAAAAAATCTTCATGACTTCTGTTTAAGCACTAATATTGTTTTTGGTCTTTATCTTCTAGACAAAACATGTAAAGACCAAACAAAATTGCTGTTTCTTTGGAGCCTGATTCCTTCTATGCAAAATAAGTCAATCATTTTACTAGTATTTCCATAGTACTTATACAGTGGTCATAAAGTTACACATCATGTTTCCCCTTCAATAGGATGACCTAAGAGCAGGAACTTTAAAAATCTAAAGTACCACCACACTCTAGCATATATCCCACTGTATAGTATGCATGTAAATATTTCATACATGATTTTTTACCTATCTTTCTGCTTTGTTTTCTTTTTTTTAATTAGAGTATAGTTAACATACAAAATTATATTAGTTTTACAATATCTTTATTTGTATTACTTAAATTTAAATTCAAACTGTAAAAGTTTATAAATTGTATACTTTAAGTATCACCTTATTTTCAAGTTTTGCTTACACATTTTGAAAGCAAATACATTTCTATTTATTTATATCAATATCTTAACAAGTCTTTATTCACAACTATACTTAATTAGGGTAAGCAGCCTCCTATTTAATCTTACATCAAATCTTAATCTTAAACATTAGGTTTACCCTTCTCCAGTTCAATGTCTATTTTATAGTTAGAGAGCTAGTTTCAAAATCAGAAATTTGATTGTTTCTCCCTTGTATTACAAACCCTTTCATATCCCAGATAGTCCAAAGTCCTTTCTATGGTTTTCCAGATCCTTCTTTCCTGGTACCTCTTCATCTCTCCTGTCTTATCTCCCTCCATTCTCAATTCTATTCTACCCTAAAGCATCAAAATGACATTCTATGCCCCAGTCATGTCAAATTTGTTTTAGTTTCCCTTTTATCAGGCACTTTTGTAAAGGTTTGGTAGTCTTTGCCTCTACTTATGTATCTTCTCCCTTCAATACCTGGGTGTTCTTTATGATCATACTCAATCTATTTATTTATTTATTTATTTTTAGGTTTTTTTTTTTAAATTTATTTATTTGACAGACAGAGATCACAAGTAGGCTGAGAGGCAGGCAGAGAGAGAGAGGTGGAAGTAGGCTCCCCACTGAGCAGAGAGCCCGATGCAGGGCTCAATCCCAGGACCCTGGGACCATGACCTGAGCTGAAGGCAGAGGCTTTAACCCACTGAGCCACCCAGGCACCCACCCTGGTTATACTCAGTTTAAATGTTAACTAGTCCAATGCCTTTTCTAGCCAGTTCCACAATCTCCCATCCAACAGTACTAGGTAGCTGTCCTTCCTCTCTCTCCCACTGTACCCTGTGCCTGCCACTATCAGAGCACTTACCAGGGCTTATTTTTACTTGCTGTTTATTTATCTGTGTACTTCGCTCAATTTCAGAGTCTTTGAGTTCTTGCACTATCTTACTCATCATAGTGTCTCTAGGACTTGGCACAACCCCTAGCACATAGTAAATATTAAACAAAATTTGTTAAATGGATGAATACAAATTACTATTTAGACCTTGAACTCAGCCAAAATCTCAAGAGCAATGTTAGGAAGATCTTAGGAAAAATAAATCTCAAGATCATTTTAGGGACTATAAATGAGGAAAAAGATTATTCTGAGCTTTTGGCTGGGAGCAAGGGATTTGACCAATAGAAAAAGAGATACCCCTAGTGAAGGTAAGAAACTAAATCTGGCTTAATAAGTCCTAGTTATTTCAGAATGAAAACTTGCTGTCCCCTGGAGAAGCTAAGCAAGTAGGTATTAGTTTTCTTCATAACAAACCAAAGACAGAAGACAGATCTGTAAGGCAGAAACAAAGATTACATATCCAAATGGGGTAGGCAACCTTGAATAAGTAAATTCTCCTTTTTTATCCTATTTCGACCACAAAATAGAGAAAAAAATTGAATTTTTCTTCAGGATCCCTGATGCCTGCTTTCTGTTTAATGAGTCTAAAAGATAACCCTCACCTCTATTACCTACTATTGCAAAATCTCCCTAAAGGTATGTCATTTTCTCTCTGACACACCCTCCATACTACCAAAACTTTCATTTCTGAAATAAAAAAGTAATCATATCGCCAATTATTTATACATCCCAACCACTGTCTTATATATCCTTGATGCTCCAGCTGGAGCATAGATTCATGTTCAATCAATCATATCATTTACCCCCTCCTCCTTGGTTAGTCCCTGAGCCATCAGCTCAAAATTTGGCCAGAATGATTAGAAGCTTAAAATATTGGCCAGAATGATTAGAAAAGAGATAATTTCTTGTCGCTGCTGCTACCAGGCTGGTAACATATCAGCCTCATCTGCATATGGTAAGAGTCAATCTGTAAGGAAGATGGTACAGAAGAGAGCAAGGCAAATAGGTAGGATGAGGATAAGGCGTGTTCCTGATTTCACCATTTGAGCCCTCAGGTCCAGTCAAATATTTATGGTAGCTTGAAGTTTTCAGTTATTATGAGTTGGTTTACTATCACTTTAATACCTCTATTCTTTTATATTTAAGTTTTAAGGTAGATCTCAACATGTATGTTTAAAATGAGAAAAATACCATTTTTTTAAGGTTGTTAAAATAATATATGAAACATTGAATAGCATATTGTATTGATTTGCATGGACTTTCAATACGTGCTACTTTCTTATCTGAATATATATAATCTTGGTAATACTATTATCTTTCCCATGGAAGGTCAAAGTACTGTCTACATTATGAAAGAAATTCATCAGGCAAATGCTTTGTTAAAGTGTAGACTGAAAGGCTTACTTATGTGAACAAGGAGAAGTTTCAAGCATTGAGATAAGCTTGGGCTCTACATTCTTTGAATCCTGACAGTCTATATTGCTGACTGTTCTTTTACACTTACTATCGCAGTTAATCCTCACAATAATCCTACTAGTTTTTATTATGCCTAATTTTAGATGACCAAGCTATATTAGTTTCCTTGCCTTTTCTAGCTTCTTGAGGCTGCCCGCATTCCTTGGGCTCACGCTGACCTTTGCTTCTGTCACTTTGCCTGGGTCTGGTCTCTGACTTCAAGCTTCCAGCTTCCCTCTAATCAAGACTCTTGATTACACTGAGCCCATCTATATAATGCAGTATTAACCACCCGCTCACAAGACCCTTAACTTAATCACATCTTCTAACATTTCAGGAAACATATTCACAGGTTTTAGGAATTAGAATATAGACATATTATTAGGGGGGATTGGGCATTATCTAGCCTACAATGTAACCAATCTCTATAGAAATTAAAAGACATGTCTAAAGCCACACAGATGATTACTGTGAAGGCTGGGTTTCAACTCTATCGAGGGCAGTCTAATTCTAAAGTATGCACTCTCATCTATCATGTCTATGATATGTAGACAGTGCTTCATGGCACACTCTACAATATGATAAAAATATAGAAAACACAGTATAGATTTACTCACTGTCAGTCTCAAAAATAGTTTACTTGGTCCTGCCTGAAGCTTTTTTCCCAGCCATAAGCTGCAGAAAAGTGAATCTGTTACTTGGAAAAGTGCATCTGTGTGCTTTCTCCAGGCGATCCTGAGACGTCCATGTCTTTATGATTTACACTGTATACAAATCTTGGCACCCAGTTAGCTTCCTGTTGGCAAAATGACTTCGCTATATACATCATTCTTACCTTAAACGTTTGAGAAAGTCAGTCAACAAGCACTTATCGAATGTCTAAAAAAAGCATTGCACATAAATCAATACGCTATGAGTCAATAAGATAATCACTCAAATGTCACCAATAAAAGTGGCATTCCTCAAATGAAAGTTTTCAAATGTATAGATTGTGAAAACACACACACAAAATATGACTGCACAGCTAAATTACCCTTAATAAACTGAAGCTTTAGAAGATGTCTAAATGTCTATATGTCTACCTACCTACCCACAAACAATACATGCATATTTAAGCAAAATATTTTCAGTGAACCAACCTATTCATTCTTTTTAGATGTAACACCCAACACATGAATATGTGTGCAGTAAAAAATCAGAAAACATTTGCTGAACTAGGAGGTACTATGAGTTGTACTCTAAAGCATAGAAATGCACTCCACCTTGAGGCCTCTTAGAGATGAGAATAGCAAATGACATGCAGCTTTCCGGTTGTATTATAATCTAATAAAGGAAACTTTAACATGGAGCTCCATCTTACTGGAATGGTCTCTCCATTCTCTTCACCTAGTTAACTCATACAGAAACCTCACGCGTGATCTTCTCCAAGGCACTTCACATTCCCATACAATCAAGGAGATGTCTCATTTACATGATTTCAGAGCACTCTGTGCTTGTCTCTATATGGTGACACAGATTATCATTCGAATTAGCTGGCTATGGATCTGTGTTGCCTATTGCAACATGACATACATGAAGACAAGGTTGCATCTTATCTACTGGTCTGCAGTCCCCAGCATGGAGTCTGGCTGGAAAGAAAGAAAATGCTATGGGAACTGGAAGATGAAATGTCTGATAGCGTATAGAGGCATTTGAATTTTCTGCAGTGCTGGAAATTTCAATGCAATTAATACTCAGAACCATGTTCCTGCTTCCTCCCAGTTGATGAAACCCCTTCACTTTTACTGAGATTAGTTTAGAATGTAGGAATCAATGTTTCTCTCAAATGGAAACATATAAATTATATGTATAATTCTTTATGATAGTAATGAAAACAACAATTATGTAAGAATCATGGCCCAATAAGAAATTAAGCTTCTCAAATCATCCAGTATCACTGGCAGATGCATGCCAGCCCTTACCCCTGAAGTATTTGGAGGCCTAGAGAATGCACACTGAAATAGGCTGCATCTGTTCCAGCTCTGGGTGGCCAAACTCACTTCTAAAAATACTCTCTATCCTTGAAATGGATTAAATAAGTTGATAATCTACAACATTGTGTTGTGGGGTGTGTGCATCTGTATTTGGCTTCTATCTTCCAAACATGAAATGACACAAAACATCAGAGACAGCTTTGGAGTTCTGTCCCGTGCAGGAGTGGGAGTAACGGCCTTCAAGGTAGAAGGAAAATGTACAAATTTACAGTATCTTCAGGAAAAAAGAGAAAAAAACAGTGCTGCATAAAATGAAATTGGACTGGTAGGTGTTGTACTGGAAGCTAAGTTTGGAAAGGGGGATTGGAATTTGACAATGAATGGCACTGAAAACCAAGTTAAAGAGTAAATGCTAGCAAAAAAAAAAAAAAAAATGACATAAAAGGATTTTTAAGAGTGGGATATTTAGTAATTACTGTTTAAAAGTCATTTAAGGCTAATGCTGTTTTGTTGATTTGTCATCTCTTTAGTTTATTTCTTTAGTTCATCTTCCTAGAACACTGTCCTTGCTGGTTTCTGATGCTGAAATATACATGAGAAATTTGATACTTTGATACTAATGTGAAATCATTCAGCGCCAGGCTAAAGAACTACCTCATTTGTGAGACAAGTCCAAATACTCACTCCTTAGGTACTCTTCTAGTATTCTTTCTATTTGAAGTTTCTGGAACATAGCATACTTTTTATTATAATTAGTTTTGTTTATACCTGTTTCTCCTAGTAGAATAAGAACCCCTTAAGCATAGAAGACATGTCTGATTTTGAATGACAGCAACAATGAAAACAATAATAGTAATTGTGAATAACTACATAATGTTTACTGTATGAGAGGGACATCTCTAAGCACATTATAACCTTATTTACTACTTTTTTTTTAAAGATTTTATTTATTTTTTCTTTACAGAGAGAGAGATTACAAGTAGGCAGAGAGGCAGGCAGAGAGAGAGATCAGGGAGCCTGTTCAGCAGAGAGCCCAATGCAGGGCTGGATCCCAGGACCTGAGATCATGACCCGAGCTGAAGGCAGAGGCTTAACCCAGTGAGCTGCCCAGGCACCCCACTTATTCACTACTTTGAAAAGATGAAAATGTCACATAGAGAGGCACAAGATCATATACATTAGATGAGCCAGATTATCACCCAAAAATTCTGGATCCAGAGTTCTTGCTCTTAAACATATGTGATAATATTCTTTACCAAAACCAGGGATGGTGTTTTATATATGCTATAATCAAATAATAATAATATTATTAACAAGGTTCTCTATTTACCCAGAGACTTACCCTCAAAAAATATAGCTGATTTATTGACAAACATGTCTTAAGTATGTTTTATTTCAAATATGTTGTTTTCTCAGGATTCAAAAGCAAACCAGAGTCATTGCTCTTATAGGCTTTACAGCCACAAGAGATGATATATCTACAAAATGTCATTTACAAACAAGCTTTCACTCACTTAAAATGGTACCAACAGCCAAATTATGTCTTCAGTCATAATTTCTAATGACAAATGTAAACCTGGATTAGTGCTGATTATTATAGTGAATTCATATATCCTTTTGGACATTTTATTGCTACATGCCATTATCAAGAAAACAAATTTTAGTCAGAGCTGTGTGGTTGAGAAATTTTAACTAATTACTTTAGAGAAATTGTTTCCCTGTTCATCAGGATTTATTTATCAAAGAATGTCCAAACCAGATAGAAATTCTTCAATTGCAAGAGGGAGTAATTTTAGACCCAGAAGCAGGGCTTTGATACAATAATTCTTGACATTTGAATTCATCATGATATAATTGCTTAGGAAATAGCTGGTTACCTATAAAAGTTAAATGTACTACTCTCTTATCCATGTGAAGCAGTCAATCATATGTTAGTCAGTTTCTCATGTTTGCAGTTCAGTACCACAAATAAGCCATTATTTTTCTCTTGATTTAACGTATAGACTTATCTACTCCTTAATTTGGTGTTAAATGAAATACAGATACTCTGGTATTGAAAATAGTTGGCTTTTTGAAAGGTAAGAGGTGAAAGAATCAAAACCCAAGGCCGTCTCTTTGGGCCCATTAACGGCTGTTCAAATTCACCAACATGGCTGGTTAATGTCTAGTTTTTTCCCAGGCTAAATTTCAAAAGGTCTTACAGACTTTTTCTGCAATCTCCTACATTATGGGTCTCTCTAATATGACTATCAATCAGATACTGCTTAATTAAGGTAACAAACACATGTGTCAAATACTTTCAAGAAAAATGTCTCAACAAGTCCCATATAGTTCATTTTAAGAATCAAATTAATTTTAAAATACATTAAATAACCAAACATATTATTAGATGCCCTTTCTACTTTATACATAGCACATTTACATAAAAATACACTTGTTTATACACAATGACTTGGTCTCTGAATTTGAAACTTCTGTATTTCCTATTCATTGATTTAATTTCTTTTCTACTATTATTTATTCTAATTTTTCCAAGTTTTCATGGGACATTTTAAAAAACTCATAACTTTTTTGTATTCTACCATATTCACAATGGACACTTAGGATGTAGGTTGTAATTGTTCAACATTATCATATTTGCTTGTGGTGATATCAGATAGCATTGTCTCATTTGCAAAATGAGAACTTGAAAGAGAAATGCTATGGGAGCAAATAAACTTTACTATAAAATGTTAATAGGCTGGGAAGGTGGTAAAGAATAAGCCTATTTCAACTCCTCCAATAATATTTCCTCTTATATTCTCAAAGGAGATGGTTAAAAATGTGTTGTTAAGATGTCTGTGTAAAAGAAAAGTATCACAGACATTAATATAAATCCCAATTTCTAAATCATTATTAAAAATTATACGTAAGTCTATTTTCAATGGCTCTCCTAAGATATCTTGCATTATTCAATGAAGTAATAAGAAAGATGAAAACACCAACAATTCCTCTTGAATAACTCATCTGATTTATTATACATTTAAGTCAAGAATAAATTCTTCCTTCTCTATTGCTTCTCAGCTAAGTTACATAGATTCATAAGGAGCATAGATCCACAGAACATCTAAATTATTTATTAGGAAAGAAACGAGATTTCCCTTGGTTTATGTTAAAACCTGTGACTTTACAGTGATGGTTTTTTTCAACTTGAATGCTATGTGAATAGCAATAGGAAATACAATCTGCTATTAAAATTATTAAATCAACGCTTGAAAAATACTTAATTTGAAATTAGTTCCCAGATAAAATTAATAAGCTCTAGTAAACTTGATTATTAAATGTGCATGCTACAATATTAGGAAATCTAACATTTTCTGACAGGATTCTATTACTCTGATACTTCAAAGAAACTAAATACTTAATACCATTCAAATTCTGGAACAAGGATGAATCATTCATTTCCATATTTCTAAGCACTATCTGAGAAGAAAATTTCAGAGACATTTCATATTTTTCATGGGGTGCTAAGAAATTAAAAAATATATAAAATCTAAGTAAATCACATTGTTTAGAGAAGTTAACAATCCATTGTTCCTGTCAAGTTAGTTCATTTTTCTTTTGTCTCTTCATTCATATGGACCCTCATTTTCCTCTAAAATACGATTTATGACAACACACTGAGTGTTCTCTAAATCACTTAATTCAATTTTTTTTTTGCCACTCTGCAGATTCAATTGTTTCACCTCTCATGTTATTTAGTGATGGATAAATAAAAAATATTTCTCTGCAGATAGAGAATAGAATATTATAATCCCCATAAGTCATAGGTTTGGTTTCTAGCTTTGAGGACTAATGGTGCCAAAATATCTACTTTTAAAAAACGCATTATATTAAGAAGTGTGAAGTCACTTACCAGTCAGTTTATCTCTTATCATACATCTCCAAATAAAATTGACACTGAAAGAATTAAAAAAATAATAATTAAAAAACAAGAGTAAAAATATAAAAATTGACTATATCATAGTAAAACTAAATATCATATTGTTAAAGATATTTTCACACAGCTACTAAATAAATACATGGTATTAAGACAAAATGCAAGAAATAATGATCATAGAATCTACATAGATACAAATTTGCACAAACTAATCTTCATTTATAACACGGATGAAAATCAGTAAATTTTTTTTTAAAGATTTTATTTATTTATTTGACAGATTGTTCACCAAGTAGGCAGAGAGGCAGGCAGAGAGAGAGAGAGAAAGCAGGCTCCCCAAGGAGCGGAGAGCCTGATGTGGGGCTCAATCCTAGGACCCTGGAATCATGACCTGAGTCGAAGGCAGAAGCTTTAACCCACTGATCCACCCAGGTGCCCCCAAATCAGTAAATTTTTCAAAGGCATCAACTAGGTTTAGAACGCTTTAAAGATGAGAATCTTTCCAGTTAGAGTCTATGCTGACTTAATGCCTAAGCAGATATGATAAAAATAGAGACGACAAAAAAATAATAAAACACCTAGGAATAAATTTAACCAAGGAGGTAAAAGACCTGTAGTCTGCAAATTATAAAATGCCAATGAAAGAAATTGAAGATGACACAAATGGAAAGTCATTTCATGTTCATGTGTTGGAAAACAAATTTTGTTAAAATGTCCATACTAACAAAAGCAATCTACAGATTTACTGCAATGTATAGAAAAATACCAGTAGTATTTTTCACAGAACTACAACAAAAACCCCTAAAATTAGTATGGAACCACACATGACCCGAATTAGCCAAAGCAGTCTTGAAAAAGAATGAAACCGTAGGTATCACAATCCCATATTTCAAGATATACTGTAAACCTGTAGTAATCAAAATAGTATGGTGTTGGCACAAAAACAGGCAGAGAGGTCAATGGAACAGAATAGAAAACCCACAAATGAGTCCACACCTCTATGGTCAATTAATCTTCAGCAAAGGTGGCAAGAATATGCAATGAGGAAAAGACAGTCTCATCAATAATGGTCATGGGAAAACTGGACAGTTACATGCAGAAGAATGAAACTGGACCACATCCTTACACCATAAAAAAATAATAAACTCAAAACATATTAAGGACCTAAATTTTAGACCTGAAATCATTGAATCCTAGAAGAGAAATAGGTAGTAGTTTCTCTGACATGGGCTGTCCCAGCATTTTTCTAGGTATGTCTCCTGAGGCAAGGGAGAAAAAGCAAAATAAACTACTGAGACTGCTTTAAAGTAAAAAGCTTCTGCATAGCAAAGGAAACAACCAATCATACTAAAAGACAGCCAGCTAAATGGGAGAAGATATTTACAAATGACATATCCAATGAAGGGTTAATATCCAAAATTTATCAAGAACTTACATAACTCAACACCCAAAAACCACATAGTCCAGGCAGTAGGGATGAACAGATATTTCTCCAAAGAAGACATCCAGATCATCAACAGACATATGAAAAATGCTCAACACCACTCATCATCACGGAAATGCAGATCAAAACTACAATGAGGGATCACCTCACACCTTTCAGAATGGCTAAAATCAAAAACGCAAGAAGAAAAGTGTTTGGTAAGATCGTGGAGAAATAGGCATCCTCATCCACTGTTGGTGGCAATATAAACTGGTGCAGCCAATGTGGAAGACAGTATGGAGGTTCCTCAAGATATTTAAAATAGAAGTACCCTATGATCCAATAATTCCACTACTGAAATACATAAAGAATACAAAAACATTATTTGTATTTGAAAAGGTATATGCGCCCCTATGTTTATAGCAGCATTATTTACAGTAGCCGAATTATGGAAGCAGTCCAAGTGTGCATTGCTAGATGAATGGATGAAGAAGATGTGGTGTATATATATACACACATACAAACATACACACACAATGAAATATCACGAGGCCATAAAAAGAATGAAATCTTCCCATTGGCATCAACATAGATGGATGTAAAGAGTATAATGCTAAATGAAATAAATCAGACAGAGAAAGACAAATACCATAAGATTTTACTCAAACGAACAATGGAAAAAAGAGACAAACCAAGAAACAGACTCTTAATTATAGAGAACTGATGGTTACCAGAGGAGAGGTTGATGGAGTGATGGGTGAAATGGTGAAGGGGATTAATAGCATACTTATCATGAGGAGCACTGAGTAATGTATAGAATCATTGAATTACTCTATTATACATCTGAGGCTAATATAGCACTTTATGTTTACTTAACGCACTGGAATTAAAAAAGATATATATAATATATATATATATATAATATATATTATATATAAATTTATATATATAAATAGTTTTTAAAGCTACAATAAATACAACCGTACACACACACACACACACACACACACACACACATATATATACATGGATTGGCAGACTTTTCATCTAAACAGTGAATACTTTAGGCTTCACAGGTATGCTGTATCTTTCTCAACTACTCAACTCTGTGCATGTGAAGGAATAGATATGTGTGTGCAATTCAACTTTATTGACAAAATCAGTCAGCTGGCAAGTATTTGGCCCCAGGCCACAGTTTGCTGACTCCTGAAAAACACACTGAGTATTACAACCCAGAAATATCAATCCTAACACAAGAAAGACAAATGAAATATAGAGAATTACTGGCACTGAATAATTAGAGCTCCTAGCTTCAGAATAAACTATGTGATTTAAAATCACCCTGTAAAAAACCTGCAGAGGTCTCAGCCCCAAATGATGAAATAGGAGAGGCAGAATAATTGTTTCTAATATTTATAATAACTACTAAAAATACATTATAAATGTAAGTTAGATACCATATTGACAATGTCTAAAATAGACTAAAAATATGATAGTAAATAGGAAATCTCATATTTTTTAAAAGAACAAACAATTATTTGTTGATTTTCATGTATGTTTTTTAAAAAATAGACTAAGTAATCGTAGATTCCTGGGACCTCACTTTTGTTTATAGGTTAGGGAATTCAGATACTAAATGAGAAAGAATAAGAGAATGGAATTAGCCAGAGTCATAAGGCCAGCTTTACAGTCTTTAGAAATGAGTTGAAAGATGAAAGTATTGTTTTAGATAAAGGTCTGATGTCAGTCTGGGAAGGAGTTGTGAGGGGCTGCCTACAATAGTTTCATTATTTTATCATTAGTTAATTAATATGTGATACTGCCCAAAACATGAGAAGAGACTGAATGCAAATATAATCAGGTATTGCATCCCCAGGGGGCTCAGTCAGTCTTGATTTTGGCTCAGGTAATGATCTCACAGTTGTGGAAATGAGTCTCATATTTGTCTCCATGATGGGTTTGAAGCCTGCTAAAGATTCTCACTCTCTCTCTCCTCCTGCCACTCCCACCTCATTCCCTCTTTAAAAATAAATAAACAAATAAATAAGCAAAATGTTAAGAAAACCACAATCAGATGTTTAGGAAGATATTAATTTTACTGTTTTGGCAATATGAAATCAACTTCAAATTGGGAAATGGATTATGCAGAAGAGAAACAATTATATTTGTGACGGAAGAGGTTAGCAACAAAAATTTTTACTATTATTGCACTGTGGAACTGTTACATATTCATTTTTGAGTTTCTGAAAGTGGTTGTGGGTGATAGACCTTAAAATTCATTTCAATATTTAGTGAACACCTACTCCAACCCACACCCATATAGCACTTCTACTCACGTGGCTATCTTTCATTTTGAATGGCTGGATCTCCTAGTAACTTTACCTTTATCAAAAAATGGTTCTACTGAGTGAAATAAGTCAAGCAGAGAGAGTCAATTATCATATGGTTTCACTGACTTGTGGAGCATAAGGAATAACACATAGGACATTGTGGGAAAGAGAGTAGTAGTGAGTTGGGGGAAATCAGAGGGGGAGACAAACCATGAAAGACTATGGGCTCTGAGAAACAAACTAAGGGTTTTGGAGGGGAGGGGGATAGGCGGTTGGGTGAGCCTTGTGGTGGATATTATGGAGGGCATGTATTGCATGGAGCATTGGGTGTGGTACATAAACAATGAATTTTGAAACACTAAAACAAATAAAAATAAAAATAAAAAATAAAGACCAAAGTGAGAAAAGTAGGGAAAAAAAATGGTGCTACTTGTCAGAGCCAAAAAGTATTACGGAAACATCTCTGACAAACATAAATAGTGGATTTCTTGGTCTCTTCATTCATGACTCCCACTTACAGGCCCATCGTGTCTTTCTAAAATCCATATGGTAGATTCCCAACTCCCAGTACCTCAGATTGTGACTGTACTTGGAGACATGGCCTTTACAGAGGCAATTAAAATTAAATGAGATCATTAGAATGGGCCCTAATCCAATATGAGTCGTGCCCTTATAAGGAATAAATTCAGAGACAAACATGAACATACACAGAGGACCATCCAAAGACACAGGGAGAAGAAAAGCAATCTACAAGCCAAGGAGACAGACCTCAGAGAAAAAGAAAACAAAAACACAATCCTGCCAACACCTTGATCTCATACTTCTTTTTCCTAGAACTATGAGAAAGTAAAATTCTGTTTTCAAGGCAACCAGTCTGCGGTACTTTGTTATGGCAGCCTTGGTAACTAACCTATTACACTTCCTCTCTCCCCTATAGTACCAATGGAGGCATGGCAGCAGTGCAACAGACAAGCTAAAAGTCCCCTTACCCTTCCACCTCCTCCAGCTCCAGTGACTAGTAGCGATTACAGAAGTATGTCACATGCTTGGACTGAAGGAAGAATCACTGGCTACAGGTGGAGGAGGAAGGAGGAAGGCTTCCTGTAAACAGCAGTTCCCCATTTTAAGAAAAGCTATAAATTGATGTAGAAAATGTTGCTGAAATCCATGTGGTCAGAAAGTATACATTGTCCCTCTTTTTGTACATTCCTAGTTATTGGCTGCATTCCAAAGGCCAGATGTTGGGATTCCAGTTAACCATGAAACTGTCAAAAATAAGGGTTATTTCCTGAGACCTTGACAATCCGCTCATCATTTCAGAGAAAACTGAGGCTCTTAAACATTAATTTGCTCAAAGTCACAAAGGTAATGATTTGTAGATGTTGTGTTTATTACAAAATCACATTGGTCCTTTTCTGAAGTTTATGTACTATGGAAACCTTACCTCAGTAGGCAGTTTATTTGTTGTTTCAACAAATGTTTATTGATTGCCTGCTATGTTCCAGAGACATTTCTTATTGTTTAGGATACAGCAGTGAACAACACAGACTAAACCAGCCTCTTTGAGTTTATATTCTAACACTGGGTGATGGACAGTAAACAGTAATCATAATAGGAAATTTCATTACATAATATGTGACAAGATTAAAAGAATTAGACAGAAAAGAGAAAGTATAGCAAGGAAAAATGATGGGGGATAGCAGGCTGAAAGTTGACATGGACCAGGCCAGGAGTCAGTTTGCAATTTTAAATTGGGTATTCAAGGTAGGCTCATTGACATTTGGGCAAATAATTGAAAGAGATAAGGGAGCTAACGGAAACCTATTTCTATAAAGATTGATCCAAAGACAGAATTCCACTATGGGCCTTAAGCTTTAAGACTGGAGCCTGCCTGGCTTTTTTGAGAAACAGCAAGGTGACCAGTGTGACTGCTGCAATAGAGTGAATGACGGAGAAAGTAGTCGGAGAAGACTGGAGGCAAATAAAGGAAGGTGACGGAACTAGACCTGATCGGGAGGGCCTCGCGGGGCGCTCATTTTACTCTAAATATAATGCAGAGCCATCACAGGGGTTTTTTTGTTGTAGGTGTTTTTCTAAAGGAAAAAATTATTTTGTTACTTTTTCAAATTTAAATTCAAGTTAGGTAACATACAGTGTAGTACTGATTTAGGAGTAGATTTAGTGATTCATCACTTCCATATAATACCAAGTGCTCATCACAAGTGCCCTCCTTAATGCCCATCCCCCATTTAGCACATCACCCCACTGACCTCCCCTCCATTGATCCTCAGGTTGTTCTCTATAGTTAAGAGTCTCTTATGGTTTGCCTCCCTCTCTGTTTTTATTTGTTCTCTCCTTTCCCCTATGTTCATATATTTGGTTTCTTAAATTCCACATATGAGTGAAATCATAGGATATTTGTCTTTCTGTGAGTAACTTATTTTGCTTAGCATGACATGTTCCAATTCCACCCACAACTTGTAAATGGCAAGAGCTCATTCTGATGACTAATATTCCATTATACATATATGATGGTCCACTATATACATATATACATATGTATATTTGTGTGTAGATATATACATATATGTACATATGTATATGTATGGGTATATGTGTGTACATATGTGTATACACATGCATGTGTGTGTACATATGTATGTATAAATGCATATATATACCACATCATTTTTTTAAAGACAAACCAATTTTAAATTATTTAAGATTTTTATTTATTTATTCGACAGACAGAGATCACAAGTAGGCAGAGAGGCAGGCACAGAGAGAGGGGGAAACAGACTCTCTGCTGTGCAGAGAGCCCAATGCAGGGCTCGATCCCAGGACCCCGAGACCACGACCCGAGCTGAAGGCAGAGGCTTAACCCACTAAGCCACCCAGGTGCCCCTATACCACATCATTTTTATCCATTCATCAGTGGATGGACATTTGAGCTCTTTGCATAATTTGGCTATTGTTGATAGTGTTGCTATAAAAATTGGGGTGCATGTGCCCCTCTGAATTAGCATTTTTGTATCTTTTGACTAACTACCTAATAATGTACTTCTGGGTCATAGGTTAGTTGTATTTTCAAATTTTGAGGAACCTCCACGCTGTTTTCCAGAATGGCTGTACCAGTTTGCATTACTACCAACAATGTGAGTTCCCCTACTTTTTTGAGGGTTTTATCCAGAAAGGATACTGTATTTTGTCAAATGCTTTTTCTGCATCTATTGAGAGGATTATCTGGTTCTTATCCTTTATTAATGTGGTGTATCTCATTGATTGATTTGTGGGTATTGAACTAACCCTGCAGCCCAGGGATAAATCCCACTTGATCATGGTGAAAAACACTTTTAATGTACTGTTGGATTAGATTAGTTTGTATCTTGGTGAGAATTTTTGCATCCATATTGATCAGGGATATTAGTCTCTAAGTCTTCTTTTTAATAGGGTCTTTGGTTTTGGAATCACACTAATGCTGGCCTCATAGAATTAGTTTAGAAGTTTTTTTTGCATTTTTTTCTTTCTTTTTTTTTTGGAATATTTTGGGAGATAAACATAAAATCCTTTATCTCTCCTTCTATTTTGAATGACAGACAGTCTAGCTGGATATAGTATTCCTGGCTGCATATTTTTCCCATCTAGCAAATTGACTCTATCACACCACTTACTTCTGGCCTGCCAAGTTTCTTTGGACAGCTCTGCTGCTAACCTTCTGGGACTACCTTTGTAGTACGTAAGGACTTTTTGTTCCTAGCTACTTTCAGAATTCTCTTTATCTTTGTCTGTTCCAAGTTTCACTACTACATGTCTTGATGTTGACCCGTTTTTGCTGATTTTAAGGGAGATTCTCTGTGCCTCTTGGACTTAAAGGTCTGTTTCCTTCCCCAGCTTAGGCAAAATTCTCCACTATAATTTGTTCAAATAAATATTCTGCCCCTTTTTTGCCACTTTTCTTCTGGAAGCCCTATGATATGAATATCATTGCACTTTTGTGGAATTGCTGAGCTCCCTATGTCTGTATTTATAATCTAATAGTTTTCTTTCCTTCTTCTTTTCAGCTTCATTATTGTCCATACCTTTATCTTCTGTATCACCTATTTGTTCTTCTGCTTCTTCCATCCTCATTGTGATTATATCCAGTCAGTTTTATATCTCAAGTTATAGCATTATTTACTTTAGTCTTATTAGTTTTTAGGTCTTTTATCTCTGCAGCATGAATTTCTATGGTGCCTTCAAGGCTTTCAGTCCCTAGTATTCTTATGACTGTTGTTCTAAATTCCTATTCAGATATATTGCTTATACCTGTTTTGAGCAAATCCTTGGCTGTGATTTCTTCTTGATCTTTCTTTTTGGGAGAATTCCTCCATCTTGCCATTATGTCTAAATTTCCATCTTTTGCTTGTTATGAAAGCCTGTTATGTTTCCTGCTCATAAGAGTGATACTATGTTAAGAAGGGGGTCATAGAGTGTCCACGGTCTGACACTTCAGGAGGTGTTTCTGGTGTATGCTGTATGCACTCTGCTATTGTGTTTTGGCTGCCCTTTCCCACAGGTCAATCCTCTGCAGAATTCCTCCTTGCTCACAGTGGGGAGTCTATAGACCTTCAACTAGGTGTGCTTTAGAGCTGACTCAAGGAAAAAAGAAAAGAAAAGGAACAAAAAAAGCAAACAAAAGTCTATAATCCTAATTCCAAAGAAAGAGAAAGGAGGAAAAAAGAAAAGAAAAGAGAGTGAGAAGCCTAATTCAAAAAACAAGTAAACAGAACTGTAAGTGAATAAAAACTGTAAGCCTGATTCCAAAGGAAAAAGAAAAACAATTAAAAAGTTGTTGTTGTTGTTGTTGTTGTTTTAATTAAAAAAAAATCTGAGCCATATTTCCACCAGAAGTGAAGCTGGTGCTGTGGAGCACTCTATGATCAGCAGACTTGGTACATGTGGGGAGCCTGTGTTTGTCTTCTGAGGGAGGGGCCTGCTGCACTGGTTCATATTCAGACCTGCCCCAGTAAAATTCCCCTGCTGGGCACAGGGGAACAGGATTTGGTTTAAGTGACTCCCGTCTCCACTGGAGGTATTGTCTTTCTCTCTGAAGTCTCACCATGCTCATGGAGGTGGGGAGGGGCATGGAAGATGGTGTCACCCCACCCTCTTGACCTCAGGGAGAGGAACTGGAGACCACAGCTGCTCAAGAGGTCTCAGAGAAGCAAATCATCTCCCCTGCTATGTCCTAGGCTTTCATCAGGTCCCTGCCCTCAAACTGTGTCCAGGCCATCAGTATGCCTGGTACCACAGTTCTCCTATGTTTTATCTCTGGCTGACAGATGGGACTCAAAACCCTAAACCTACAGGACCCATCAAAGTGCAGACCTGTTCCCTCCCCTAGAGGAGAGCCTCTTAATGGTGAGCTGGCAACACTGTGTACCAGAAAAGTAGTCATACAGCCATAGAAGTGCCTGGAGTTGATGCTGATGCACAGTAAAAAGCTGCAAAAAGGTTATCTGCCCTCTGTGCATGCCTCTGTCTTCTGCTGTTGAACAGCTTCTCAGTGGTGCCCAGTGGGTCCTTTGTCCCTGGAGAGACAACATGCCCTCTTCCAAATTTACTCCAGGAAAGAGAATGTCCAGTGAAACCCAAGAGATCTGCACACCACAGCATCTTGCATGAACCCTACACGCTGTTCTCTCTTCCTGACTTCTATAAAAAGGGCTCCTTCCCCTCCCCAGCACTACTGCTTTTCTCTCCCCCAAATCATGTCTCCAAACCTCGCATCTGCCATGGTCCTCTCCCTCCAATTGTGCAGACTGTTTTCTTAATTCTCAGACTGATTTCTTAGTTGTTCAAAATGATTTGATTTTGGTCTAGCTGTGTTCGAAGGATGAGGCAAGCCCAGGGTCCCCCTGCTACTCAGCCATCTTAACTCCTCCCCTCCCATTATAGGCTTTTGATGAAAAATTAATTATTATTAAGAGAAATGTTCTGGCTGCTACAGAGCAGAGATCTGAGTTTTAGGCAGGTTGTAAGCAGGGACAGGAGTTAGGAAGTTACTGCAGTAATCCTCAAGAAAGATGGTCGTGGCTTGGACCATGGTAGCAGCAACAGAAATGAGAAACAACTAATTATTGATGTATTTTAAAGATATTAGAAATGTGAAGATATCCTGGCATATTAGATATGGGTTCAGAGAGAACAAGGGAAGGAACTTGTGTTAATATGTGAACTCTTTCCATTAAGGTTTCTCTTTTATATAATACCTGTTTCATGGTGTGATAAAGCATAAACTTTGAAGAAAGGTAAATGTGGGGTTGATTTCTGGCCCTACTATGTATTAGACATCTCTTTCAACAAAATAGTGCAATGATTAAGAGCTCAAGCCTGATGTCTTATGATTCTTTATGTGAAAGCTGGCTCTTTTACTAAGTAAATTTGAGCAATTTACTTTGACCCTCTAATCCTCAGTATCCTTATTATATAACTGGGGTCATAAACATAATTACTAGAGAAACACACACAAAGAGGTGGGGAGGGAGAAAGAATGTATTACATCTGCTAAGGCCTATTGAACAGTATCAGCTCCGTGACAAACATAGCAGGTGTGGTAGATTGAATTTATAGCTCCAATGCTTCCTCCTGCCCCACAGCCTCACCCCTTGCCATGTAATTTTGTAGTTGCTTCTTCTAAAGAGGAAAAGTCTACTTCTTTACTGCTCAACTTTGGGTTGAGTCCTGTGTCTTACTTTGGCCTGTAGAATGAGGCACAAGTGCCAGTGTGATGATTCTAAGCCTAGTCCTTAAAAAGCTTTGGGCATTTCTTTCTTTTTTTTTTTTTTTTTAAAGGTTTTATTTATTTATTTGACAGGCAGAGATCACAAGCAGGCAGAGAGGCAGGCAGAGAGAGAGGAGGAAGCAGGCTCCCAGCCGAGCAGAGAGCCCGATGCGGGGGCTCGATCCCTGGACTCTGGGATCATGACCTGAGCCGAAAGCAGAGGCTTTAATGCACTGAGCCACCCAGGTGCCCCACTTTGGGCATTTCTACTTTTCCTTTTGCACCTCTCTCCTGGATTCCCCCTGAAAATGAGAGCATTCTGGGGCAGAGCACATTCCTCAGACCCTTGACCTGCAGCTGGAAGTAGAGTAGCTTCAGCGACCTCACTCACAGCAGAGCTGCCCAGTCAGAGCCCAGAGGAACCCCAACCAACTGCGAGATATTTGTAAGAACCAACAGTTGGTCTTTTCAGTCACTGAGTTTGGGGATGCTTTGTTGCACAGTTATAGCTCAGTAATACAGTAGACATTGACTAATCCCAGACTATTTTCTTAACATTTGAATTAAAACAAAAACCAAACAACCTGTCAATTGAATAGCCTTCCTTTGCTCTATTGCTTTTAATACTTAAGTGCAGAGAGCAAATTCTACAAAACAAAATACCAAATTCTACATTACACGAGTCTAAGAGTTAATTAACTCCTCCCTCTTTAAATTATAGAATACCTTAGAGAGTTTAGTAATACCTTAGAGAGTTTCAAACAGGTTTGCCAGCCAGAACCAGCATCTGAGCAATATTCCTGACTATACCAGAACACTCCCTCTAACTCAGTGTAAATACAATATGGGATGGAGCTACTTTAAGCCAATTCTTCCCAAATGAAGTATGCCTCAAAGAAAAGATAAAACATTCTCTAGTGTGTGTTGGGGGTGTATATTGCTCTCACTGAGGCTATTACTTTATTTTAAATAATGTTTAAGTGATACAGAGAATGTGTTTGTCTGTCCTCCTTAGTTGTGGATTTTGTGTTTATAAATTTGCGTACTAGCTGAAATAGATACGTAATCTCAAATCAATATATGAGACTTTTAGTCATTTGCAGACATGTGCAAAGTGGTGAGAATTTTGTCTCCTGGTGACTGGTGAGCCTGTTCCCAGCTGCAGTTGAACAAGGCACAATCAGCACTACTAGAAACAAGTGTGTCCTTTTCATGGTCTATTTAGTGCCATGTTTTCTCATTTTTGAGCTTTTTATTGGTGATTCACTGTTTAAAATGGGCCCCACGTGTAGGGCTAAAGTGGTATCAAGGCTGTGATGTGCCTTATGGAGAAAATACGTAAGTTAGATAATTATTCAGGCATGAATTACAGTGATGGTAACTGTGAGTTAGTGTGAATGAATCAACAATACGTAATAAGGGCTCTTTACACATAAAACAAGGTTATCCATTGGTCAGCGGACAAAAATATTGTGACCAGAGGTTTAGAAAACTGTACTCTATGTTTTTGCTAGCAATAGTGGTTTAGTATTTGCTAGTATAGTATTTGTGGTCACTACAGAACAAAACTACAGCAAATAGTGGGAACTGACTGTGTGTACATGTGTAATTTTTATGTATAAATTCATATACCTGTATATCTCCCAATATTGACCACATATCTTCCTTAGAATGGGATTTTAATGATACCCCCCAATAGTTTCAATCACCATACAATTCTTTACAGATAAAAGCTACTACTTTCTGTAAGGCAAGCCTAGGAACTGTCATGAAAAGATGGTGAGAGACAATTTTCCTAACTGTATCAGTCATTCAGGTTTTCATCTTTTTAAACTTCTTGGGTTGTAACACTTAAATGAGTAAGATTATTACCATGAGAGTCAGTGGGAGAAAGAAAATCTAAATGACTGTCCCAAACTTACTTATAAAGCAACATGTCAAAAAGAGTTAAAAATCTCATTAAAATAAGGATTATGAAAAGATTTAATGAGAAGTATCAAGGGCAACAACTTATCCCTGAAAACACCATTTCTTCACTGGATTCCCTTGTCTTTTGGAACGGAAAGCATTTTCTATGTATCTCATTATTGCATGGAAACTCTTTTGCAATAATCTTATTACTTTTGTCTTTGATCTCTCAATCCCTCGCCTAGTGTCTGCCACACAGTAAGTGCTCAGTGCATGTCGTGAAAAAGAACGGAATATTTAGCTGTCACCACATGACACCGGAACTTCATATATATTTTTCATGCATATGTATGTGTGCATATAATTTGTGATATTTAAAAGATAGCATTAACCTCAGTATAAACAACCCCAATCAAATGCTTTACCTCACACTCCTAAGGAATTTCTTGTTAAATTTATGTCCACCTAAGACCAGTAAAGTTTTTGGAGGAGTTCATTGAGAGGACATGATTGCTGATTGAGGCGGACCCAGGAAATCCGAGACTCCTCATCCCCCTCTGTTGTCCTTGGAATATATGCTCCGCCCACTGTTCCCACAGCTGGAGTCATTATAAGGACACAGCCTTAGAGAGTAATGTGTTGTTGAAACCATCCAGAAGGTATACATGACTGACCCCAATTAAGGCCTCCATAGGTTCTCTCAGGTGGGTTGAGAGATCTACTTGTCTTGTGGCCACCCAAAACAAGCCTTCCATGTGAGTTCTCTTGTTTATTACACCTGCCTCCTATCAGTTTGGAGTGGCCTGCCTCTTTCTTTGGTCTTTTCCTTGCCCTTTGTGTGGGGGACTGTTTTGCAAACCAACACCAGTGTGGTGGAAAGAGCATGATCTTTATTAAATAGGGCTTTACATTCTGGTTCTACCATTTACCCATCATGAAACTTCCAAAAAGCTACAAGACTTTTCTGATCTTCAGCTTCTTTATATATAAAATGGTTGGTAGGATAAAACTACTCAAGAGAGCTGTGTGGATTGTGCCAGATCCTACATGTAAAGATGACTGCATATAGTATCCACTTTATACCTGCTTATGCTTTTCTCCCTAAGGTCTTACTTATGTGCATACCTTCAAATAGTCCAATGATAAATTTACTTCACATAGAGATGATCGTTGTTGTTGTTTTAATTTTCAGAAATGTAGGAATCTGGATTGCAGCTGGGGGGCTGTGAATTATCAAAAAAAGTCTCTGCTATAGGCAATAATTTTAATGTTAATTAACTCCATCTGGAAGGAAAAGCAGGTGTTGAAATTGATCACTTAAGTACAGAAAGCAAAGGCTGTTTACTAAACTCTCCCTAAATTAATTTGGCTGAGCTTGTGGTTAAATTGCTTTCAAGTCACTTTTCTATAAATGCCTTATACCAAATGCTGAAATTGGAAAAAGAAGTAGACCAAGCAGATTTTAATGAAATGTAACAAACTGGACTGAAAGGTCACCCAAAAATAAAAATTGTATATTTTTTTAAATGAAAAAAGGCAACATTTTTGCTTCAATAGCAGGTAGAATTTGAGCAAAAGCCTATGGCAATTTTCATGTGTTGTTCTCAAATCACCTGAATCAAATCAAAATGTGCGCCCTAGGAAAAAAATTGGCCTGCACTCTCTATTAGAACAATTGAATCAGATGTGCCAGGAAGTTCCAGGAATCTGCATTTAATAAGTCAGGTAACTTTTATTCTCACTAAAATTTCAGAATCACTGTCCTAAGGATGGAGAGATACCAAATCACACAATAGTGATACAGGGTACTAGAACGATGACAGATTAGTATCATGATTGTCTGAGAAGGTAAAACACAATATGGAAGCTTGGGAAAATATCAATAAACAAATCTACATTTACCATTTATGAAAATATTAATACAATGATAGTGGTCATTCAATTTCTTTGCCTTCTATCATCACCTAACTCCTCAATAGAAAGCCCAGATTCCTGAAACTTCTTTCCAAAGCCTTGCATAATCTGATTTGATTGTCCATTCAACTCCAAAGTGCAGTCCTAAACCAGCAGCATCAGTATCACCCATACTCAGAGAATCAGAAGTTCTGGGGCAGAGCCCAGCAATCTGTGTTTTAGCAAGGTCTCCAGATGATTCTGATGCAGACTAAAGTTTGAACACTATGCACCCTTCTTGGTTCATCATGATTCATCAGATTTTCAGCTGCTGCTGTGAGCAAGGCATTAGGGATGAGACTACTGTGGGAAATATAACTGGGTCTTGCTTCCACTGTTAGATGGGATATCAGCTCTAATTGTAAAATAATTAAGTTCTGGGGATTTAATGTACAGCATGGTGCCTGTAATTAACAATACTGTGCTGTATACTTGAAAGTTTCTATGAGAGTAAAGCTTTAACGTTCTCACCATAACAAAAACAAAATGGCAGTAATGTGAAGTAAAGGATGGGTTAACATTTCTGTGGGGGAACATTTCACAATATAACATGTATCAAATCACTACATCATACAGCTTAAACTTAAACAATGGTATATGTCGATTTTATCTCAAAACTAGAAATAAAAGAGAAAATTGCATGGGGAAAAAAAAAAGCTTTTGATAGGATCTGCTAATGTCTCCAACTATGAAAGAACCAACACTTACTGAGTATTTACTACATGTTATTCTCTCTTCTGAGTGCTTTGCTTTTGTTGTCTAATTAATCCTCACTACAATCTAAGGATACAGGATTGATTATTATCACTCCTTGACACAATGACACTGTGACACAGAAAGGTCAAACAACACCATCAAAGTCATATGGCAGCTAAGGGATGGAGTCAGAAATTGAACTCAGTCTGTCTCTAGAGTTCACATTCTTCATCACTCTACAAACTGCCTTCAGGAAATCTTAGCAATTCTCACACATTACTTGAAGAATTCTTAGCCCTGACTAAGACAAAGACAGTGCCCCAAACTGGTAAAAGAGTAGGATTTTAAAGACCATAATATTCAGTATTTTACACTAGTGTAAATTTGTTCCTAATATCCTACCTTTTTTTTTCTACCTTTTTTTAAAAAATCATCTCAAAGTCTGCCTATCTTAAGGTTTCTATTAAAACAGGCTTTATTAGGCCTTTCAGCTGTGTGAACTTGAAGCAAAACACAGTGTATCAGAGCCTCAGTGTCCCTATGTATAGACTGAAGATAACAGTATTATTTAACCTTAGAGAAATAGTATGGGAATAGACGTGAAAGTGCATTTTAAACTTCAAAACACTGTTATATGCTTGTAATGTGGTGTCACAATATTTTTTTATACTGAAGGTTTCAGAATTTATTGTTTGGAGACTGTCTGCTTTCATTGACCTTTTAGACCACAATTAACACTGTCTATATAGATTGGTTGCCCAAAGTGCTTTTTTTTAGCAACTCATTCATCAAAACTCAAAACTCAACCCTCCCCCTCCACTTCACAGTAGAGCATTTTTCAAAGTTTCCTTACTGTAAGATTAACCAATGATTTTTTTTTTTTTAAATATCATATTCTCTAGAGTCTCCCCTGGAAATTGCAATTATTTAGGCATGAGATTCAGAACACTTTATACTTTAGGAAATATCCCAAGTGATTGTTATAATGAGTTGAGTATTAGAAATATTACCGTAAATAGTAAAATTTTCTAGAGATTTAAAAACAAAGACAAAAATCATCTCAATTGTTATCTAATATTAGCATAAAATTATTTTTGGACATAGATTATTTTTGGACAATGTTTTTTGTGTGTTGTTGGTTTTGGTTTTGTTAGTGTGCATGTGTGTGTGTGTTTATTCTAATACATTTGCCAGAAATGTCAGGGGAATAATTTCCTTTTTCCCTGGAAGGAAAGTATGTTTTAGTAAGGTATTAATTTAGATAGACAAAGTTAAAAAAGAGTAACAATTTAGATACAAAATCCCAGTGGGTTAACACGATCAATATCTCTGCATCATTCAGTGTATGTCTATTGAGGGTTAGGAGGAACTAGAGGAGTGAGAGTAGAAGATCTAGTCCACCTGGTGACTAAGCGAACCAGAATGAGTCTCTAGCACCTTGTAAACTATACCATCTGGGAATTGCAGCCTTTCAGTTATCAAGGTAGAGGAACGGAGAGACTGAAAACAAATTTGGGTACGTCCATGCCCCAGGCCAGAAGTGACACACAACTCAATCCTTAGTTCATTGGCCAAAACAGTCAAATAGTGTCATCAAAATGGACAGAGCTTAGAAAAGGAAGAGTGACAAAATGGAGTATTTTGTAAGCTTTATTATCTCAGCTTCAGCCTAGTTTAAAGTTCAACGAATAAATAAATAATCACGAATCTCTAAGCTATTTAAGGCTACCTAACAATCTGGGAAAAGGAGAAAGCTCTAATCAAATTGGTCTCTCCCCCCAAGAATTTAAATTTTACTTAAGGCTGTCATAGTGTAAATCATTAAGTTACAAGAAGTATGCATTAAAGATCTTAATGGTGTGATACAAGCTTTAATTTTAAAAAAATGAACACTTTTAGTAAGACAAAGCTTCATGAAAGAAATTGGATAAATTTGGACCACAAGATTAAGAAAAACTCTGGGAATGTGCAGGTATATCCTTTGCAAAGTGTTATACAGGTATAACTCTTTGAGGGAATCACCATGAGAAAAACATCATGCTTGTGTAATAACACATGGACTAAATCATGAAATGTAGTGTATAATTTAGGAAAATACAATATGACTCATCATCATAGGAAAAGAAGAAAAACCAGTATTTTTAAGAACCTTCCATATGCAAGGATTCAGCTAATGCTTGAACTATGTTATCTCTATTTTATTGACTAAAACCCTCAGAAGCAAGCATTATTCCCATTTTATAGATGAAGTGGGTAGGAGAAGAATAAATGAAACAAGATGGGATTGGGAGGGAGACAAACCATAAGTGACTCTTAATCTCACAAAACAAACTGAGGATTGCTGGGGGGAGGGGGTTTGGGAGAAGGGGGTGGGATTATGGACATTGGGGAGGGTATGTGCTTTGGTGAGTGCTGGGAAGTGTGTAAACCTGGTGATTCACAGACCTGTACCCCTGGGGATAAAAATATATGTTTATAAAAAATAAAAAATTTTAAAAAATGTGAAGCAACTGGATTAACATTACACAGTAGGTAAATAGCAAAACCAACACTCAACCCTGTGACTGTGGGTCCCTTATTGTGTATGGGAATGTGTACATCTTTCCCATTATATTAAGTGATGCTGTGCTAACCTAGGACCTCCTTCAATAAAATCCTGCCTTTATAAAGAGAAAGAATACTTGTAAAACACTATACCAGTAATTTTTAATGAAGTCATAACCTACTCACAGCCATACTCAGTGATCCTGTGATAACTTCATGTATAACATTTCTGTGCTACAGGACCAGAGACATATAAAACAAATAGGCATGATCACTGAGGCATATTCCTCTGAACAGTCCTTCTCTACCTTTTCCTTCTAAATTGCACAAGAATTGGCAGCTAATTAGCAGCTCATTAGCAACATTGATAAACCATGTGACAAAAACAAATGCTGTGCTAACAGAAGGGAGAGCTTTCCAATGAATATGAAATAGAATATAGGATAAAATCAAATTACTAAATCCAGCTTCCTATAGATCTCCAAATTATTCCTGTTGTATTTCATGATTTCTTAGTCATGCATTCAGATATATATATATTAATCACCATGTTTCAGACAGAAAAATATGTGTCAAATGCAATTCTTGCTTTCAAAAAGTTCATAATACAAAAGTTGATTAAGGAGTCTATAAATTCCCTTTTTGTAAACAATCTTTATGAAGCAGAAATATCATCCTTTTAGGTAAAAGTTGGCATTATCTGACTACATATTTGGTGGTTAGACTGTTATTAAAGGAGGCATGAATTCCATGTCTAAGGACTGGGAAAAATTCTGGTGTGTATAAAAATTGGATTATTTGAGGCATTTTTTGAATGACTAGACATAGTTTTCATGCAAATCTGACCTGCTACTTTTTCAATTAAAAGCATTCACTTATCAGCAATTTCTGTTAAAACAAATTTGTAACTCCTTAAAAAGGGAAATACGGTTTTGACTTGTCCTTCCAGTTTTGGCCTATTCTCTCCTATTCATGGATCTCCAAATAAGCCATACTGTATCACACCTATTATTCCCTTTACATTGTATGACCTTCACCCATCCTACCAACTCATTTCATTTTTACAATTCCTCCTCACATTTTAAAATGCAGGGAACATTATCAGAGATAGAAGGCTTGCCTAAATTTAAGTCAGATTTGACATACTTTTTATTACCTATGTTGAACTCACCCTACCATATAATAGATACCTTATTTGTCTGCTATTTATCCCTTTAGCCCTTGTTTTTTTTTTTTAAAGCAGATGTTGTATCTTCTCGTCTCTGTATCTTAGGTGGCTAATACTGGGTAAGGGCTTAGTATGAACTTAATATCTGAACTATAAGTGAATTAGTAAGTGTGTGGTATTCCAATTCACATCTATAATGAGAATATATGAATGTTGGGCACATGAAACTCTGCTTTAAGCTATAGACATGGTTAAAAGAAAAACACATGTACTAACATTGTTTTCTCTTCAAAGAATAAATCCAGCTATTTTAATAAAGTAGTTAAGTAGATCATCTTATAGAACAAAACTTCAAAGAAATAAATGTAGATTTTTTTTAATGGTCCCTTCAGTATAATTTGTACTTATCATGATCATAGCTTAGTTACATTATTATATCTAGGAGATGTTATTAGAAATATAGGATACTTATAATTCTCTGCTTCAATAGATAGTAGCTATTAACATTATATGAGTTTTCTTTTCTTTTTAAAGATTTTATTTCTTTATTTAAGAGAGAGAGCATGCAAACATACAAGTGGGGGAGGGGAGGAACACACGAAGAAGGAAAAGCAGACTCCCCATTGAGCAAGGGAGATGACTTGGGGCTCAATCCCAAGATCCTGAGATGATGATCTGACCCAAAGGCGGACACTTAACCAACAGAGCCACCCAGATGCTCCAATATTATATGAGTTTTCTTTACAGCTTGCCTTTGCAAAAAATTGAACTCTTTTTTTTTTTTTTAAGATTTAATTTATTTATTTGACAGACAGAGACCACAACTCGGCAGAGAGGCAGGCAGAGAGAGGGGGAAGTAGACTCCCTACTGAGTGAGAGCCCGACCTGGGGCTCGATCCCAGGACCCTGTGATCATGACCTGAACTGAAGGCAAAGGCTTTAACTCACTGAGCTACCCAGGTGCCCCCTCCCTCTGTTCTTTCTTATATGCAAACAGGAAAGAAAGAAAATCCTAGGTTCAGATTTCTGGAACATGAATTCAACTTAGCAACTGAGCAGAATGTATTTGTGTAGTGAGTAAGAATTTAGAGCCATGAAAATAAGACATGGCACATGAAAAGTCAGCTTGTGAGTACCACAATAAGAAACTGTTCCTCTTCCCTCCCACTTCAGTATTATGCCCATTAAATCATCTTCTAATTCACCTTATCCACTAAGATAGGTTCCATGATAATTAAAATGCGGGGGTAGAAGATTTAAGAGTAATCCTTGGCCCTGTCTGTTGGGGAACGTTGTTTGTCTATCTCTGTCATTGGCTGTATTTGGGAAAAAAATGATGGAAAAAATAAAAGAACCTTTAGAATACTAAAAATTAAAAGAGAGTATATTCTAAAGAAATCAGCATACACTTCAAGAAAAATAGTCATTTTCAATAGAAGACAAACTTAAATTACTTTTTGAAACAGATCAAGATTAAAAAGATGTTGTAATAAAAGGACAATGTTTGTCTGCTTTTAAAAAAATCCTAACAAAACAGTCAACAGCATCAAAGTTATTTTAAAGTGTGCATGAAATATAAAATTATATTACCAGTGTCAAGAAAGCCAATGTGAAGCTACAGAGCCTAGTCATTAATGCAGAGAACAGACAGAGAAATCTCTTGAGAATACAGAAGAAAAATAAAAGCATGACAAAGATTAAAGTTCCAAGAGAGCTAATAGATATAGAAGACAGAAAAATATATCAAATATTGAAATCTTTGGAATTCAGCATAAATAAATAAAGTTATGATACAATTAACAGTGACAAATTTGAAGAAATTCCCCAGGAAGTAAAAATATGAATGTCTTTAAACTTTTCAAGCAAAATTAAATAGAAATGTTCCATAAGAAGTTGCATTTTGAAAAAAAAATAAAGGTTTAACTTTAATGATAATTTAAAAAGATCTAAGCATTAAAACAGCATCTAAAATATATGGGATTATTCTGATTCAACCATCGCCTGTGGCAGTAAATTCCAAAAATGATGAACCAAAATTTAAAGGATTTTGAGTCTCTCTATATATAATGTTCCAAAGGACAATAAGTATAGAGCAAGGTGAAGATATGCTAAGCTATGCCAGATAGTTACAATTCTCAGGAAATGTGTTTTTGGGGGGGAAAAACGATATTTTGCCATTATAATTAAAATAAAAAATCAAGAAAAAAAGGAAATTCTTAAAAGGATCTATGAAAACAATGATATAAAATGAGTTTAACATTAGATTAACACTATACTTTGTAAATATACATTTGTTCATAAAACATTTAATATCACAAGGATTAGAAAGAGAAGTTATTTATATAAAATATATTAACACTGAAAATCAGGTGTTGGTGAAAAACTAAGAATATACTCCAGTTAGGACAATTTCTTTATAAAGTTATCTAATTATTGGCATACATCTTTTTGTAGAAAACACAAATAGAAGGAAATATGTGTGTGTGAGTGTGTGTGTGTGTGTGTGTGTATTCATTCTCCATCCAACTCCCTAGAATTAATGTGGCATAGTTTCTGGTGAACATCTTTTATGAAATGGGAAAAATTCTCTTCCATTATATTTAGAAATTCTTTATTGTTGTTGTTTTTAATAGTACATTACTCATACTCATAAGCATTATGTTATAAGGTGTTCTTATTTCCTTGAGATGCTCAAGCAGTGTCTTTTGCTACATTCAAAGTATTTGTAGGTCACTTCCCTGTATGAATGTATACATCACTTCCATGTCTGTTTCCCATGGGTGGTGTGGGTGATGGGTGATGGGTGATGGCTGCCTGGTATGCCTTGGAACTAATTCTAAGGCAACTTGATATAGCTATTGTGTGCCTAATTGTTATGAGAAACAGATACAATTTCTTACCTATCTGGCTAAAAACTGTGTGAATGTAATGGGAGAGATAATAGTTAAAAAAGTGACCTTTTGCCTGAAATGGGTAAATGAAGCCTTGGTTTCATATGCATATCCTAAGAATCATGATGTTCTCTTATATAACCCCAGTATAGCTATCAACATCAATTAATTTGACACGAATACAATACTACTGTCTAATCAGTTGTTTGTATTCTAATATTCTCAGTAGGCCAAATACTATCCTCATCAGGACTTTCTTTCTCCTCCAGCCTAGGGCCAGGTAGAAGATTTCTTCTCAAGCCTCCTTTAATCTCATCTATCACCATAGTCCTTCATTGACTTTGATGCTAACATTTTTGGAGATTATAGTTCACCATCCTTTTTTCTAATAGAACACTTTTCATTTCATTTGTCTGAGGTTTCTTAATAATTAACTTTCAGATGTTGCTTTCTTGGGCAGGACATAACTTAGGTAACAAGTCCTCCTTAGATTTTGAGGCATGTGATGCCCATTGATCTCTCGCTAGAGATTTTAATTTTGATAATCTGGTAAACACTTTACCCACTTAATGGACATTTGTTCATGGATTGATTATATACAATAAAATATATATTTCTTCTTTAAAATGTATATTTCAAAAAAAACTATGTGATTTATAATCCTTTTGTGTGTATGTTCATATATGTCTTTACTATTGAATGTTGTGATTATTGTTTAAGTCCATGATTGAGGTATTGTATGAAAATTATTAACCTTATTGTGTCCTGAGACTATAGAAGAGTAAAAGTACTGCATGTGGTAGTAAGAAGGGAAACACAATTCAAATAGGAAACAAACTGAGGGTTTTGGAAGGGAGGGGGGTGGAGGCTTGGGAGAGCCTGGTGGTGAGTATGGTCGCACGTATTACATGGAGCACGGGGTGTGGTGCATTAACAATGAATCTTGGAACACTGAAAAGAAATAAAATTACAAAAAATAATAAAGTAGGAAATTCAGGCTTTAACCAAAAATGATTAAAAATAACAATAAATATTGCACATGACAATGAATTAAATGTATCAGAGAGAATCAATCTCAAGAACAAAGATCAAACAATGGAGGGGAGGAAAATACAGGACAAGACAATGAAAAGTGGCTGATCCACATAACTCTTGTAAGGGTAGGAGCAGCAAAAATGTTGCATGCCTATATGCTTAATATTGACAAGAAACCATGTGCAGTGGACACTGTGGTCTGCAGTTTAGATCTCTCCTTTGGGAACAGGGCTCTCTTTCACTGCCCCACCTGCCAGTAATAGTAGCTGCTGATGGCTTAGAGTTATGTTCCTCTCTGAGAATTGCTCTTGGCCAAAGAGAGGTACCCCAACTAAGATTATGTTCCTTCTTTGTGTGCCTAGGGGAAGGCAGCCTGAATTTAGTGACTAGTTGATGAGATGTTAAAAAGTTTCGATTTCCTTGCTTTGATTTTGGTCTTCCCTTAAGGTCCAGACCAGCTGATGAAATTACTACTGAAAGCCTAGATGATGTAGGATATTCAGCCCCTGCCTGAATATAGCTGACAAAGTGTTGTCTGTAATATCTTTGTACACCAGAGTAGTTTCACCTTCTTTGATAGATTCTGAATAAAGATAAATCTAATTTAAATTTACTTAATAAGTGATACCTGATAGAAAAAATAAATACAAATATATGTACTTTATGTATTGCTGTATTATACACACACACACACACACACACATACACACACATACCTTTCAACTTCCAAATGAGTAGACTTCTTTTTAAAAATTTTTAAAAAAGTTATTTATTTGAGAGAAAGAGAGAATGCAGGGGAGGGGTACAGGCAGAGGAGAGGGAGAAGCAGACTCCTGCAGATATCAAGACCGGAGCCAAAATCAAGAGTCAGACCTTTAACTTACTGATCCACCCAGGTACCTCTTAAATTAATAGACCTAAACAAAGCTCTGTCATAAGCATTTTAGGTATTTTCTTATCTTCAAATCAGACTCTCCTTATTTACAGAAAGAGAAAACGAGGCTTGAAGAGCTTAAACAACTGGTTCAAAGCCACATGGCAGCAGGTGTAGAATCAGGATTTGAACTAGTACAGGTGACTTCAAAGTTTTTAACTCTTTGACCCTTTCATGAATGCCATTTCTCCAAAATATGATTTGGACATTAGTTAAATTACTGGGAAAAGAAAGAAAACCCCATCATATTCCCACCCACAGATGATTGCTTCCCTTGTGAAATCAAAAGATATGTACAGTAGAGCATGAGAACTTTGTATCCACATATCCGTGTTCAAACATGGACTTTGTCACTAAATAGCTGGGTGATTTCCCTAAATGACTTGACCTCTCCAAGTCCCAACTTTATCTGAAAATTAGGACAGTGATAATAACCTCCATGAGTTAAAGTGCTTAGCACAGTGCTCGGTGCATAGTAAGCACTCAATAAATGATAGCTGCCATTACATTAGATAGGAAAGGTGAAAGAACAATACTGAAAGGTTGTTTTCTTCTCTTCTCTATTTTTAGTAATAAAACATTAATCTCAACAAATCACAAGGTATTTCAAGGTCAAACATTTAACAATAACTAATTAATTATATTTTCCTTTTAGTAAATCATTATCGGAAGAAATCATTAGGTGACCTCTTTTGGTTACAGCAATCCAATAAAACTTACATTAGCCAGTGTTTCAGGAACATTAGTCTAATGTGCTTTCAGAGATCACCTTCTCTGAGCAGTATAATAAGTTTGTGTGAAAAGCATAAAGCATGTAATATATAATAAGATTTGGACTTTAATGAACCATCTTGGCAAACTGACTGGTACTATAATTCAAAGGTGAGCTTTCCTTAATTAATGAATTAAAAAAGCCAAGAGTATTCCCTAAATGCTACACTTGATTATGCTTCCATTTATTTTTGCTTTTACGATATCCCTATGAATTGTTTAGCAACATGAAGTGAATCTTAAGTGACCTTGGCTATGAAAATAATAGGGAAAAAGAGGAACAACTTAAAAAGAGATGGCATAGCTAGCAATTTGTGTAGCTTTTAAAGCATGGAAATATTAGCAAGTTTGGCAACTTTTCATATTGGTGTAAGGCAGCCAAAGGATTAGCTCTATTATAGTGTTATGGAAGTGTATGTGGGGACAGGACAAGTACTGGTCAGAAACAAAAATGTAAGCTCTGCATCTTTTTAAGTAACTTTGTTTTTTGTAATAACCTTTTTCTTAAATTGTCTCCCTAGTACCAGGAAACACAACACCTGAGTTTGTCCACCATCTTGTTCTTTGTTTCAGCTTGGCATGGCTTTGTTTCAAATAGTCATGCTGAATTGTGCCAAATCAATATTTTCCTCCTTCCCTCATCAAAATTAAACTGAAAACTGAGATGTGATCTGCTAACCTTTGAACCATTATCACTGATACTAGTATTCTTTAGTTGCCAATAAACTCTAGGGATACTTTTTCCAAATATTAGGAATTCTATAATAATAACTCTGGTTAAGATTTAGCAGGAATTTGTGTCTGAATGTCCTACTACCCACCTATCCTCAGGTTCCAGGACAAATAATTATCTTCATAAGGACAAAAGCCAGATGATAAATGAAGTGCTTGGGACATTAGTAAAGTTTGTTGGTAGGCAAGCTTGTGTTTAGGAAGCTAAATGGGACTTTTCTCCTTTCTTGAATCTGAAGGGTCTGATGATATGGTCTAGAATCAAGGTCCAGTTTCCCATGATGATGATGCTAGCAAACATTACTGAGGGTACTCTATGGGCCAAGAGTTTTTCCAACCACTTTGGGTGTATTAACTCATTTAATCTTCACAATAATACCAGGCAGTCTCAATCAACTGGCAGGCTACTGAATCAACCTCTTTGTAAGAGGAATAAATTGGCAAGCAGTAGTATCATCACACAACAAGATAATCATTTTCTTAAATGAGTTTACCTCAGGAGAAGAGAAAGTATGAGAAATCTACAGTCTCTGGATGTACAGAATGAGTGAAGATGACTGTAGCCAAGTCCTTGCAAGGCAACATAACCAGCTCCAGTAATAAGAGGTGACCCATGAATCTCTTAGCTTCTGATCAGTAAGGATAGCAATACTCTGTCCTATCATTGCTGCACTGATGTGAACTACCCTGACAAGACAAAGGGGAGCCCTATTCCAAAGGGCTGTGAGGGTGTAAAGAAGAAAGAAAATAGACTCCTCCATTAAAAGTATATAATTTTACAATTAGGCAATTTATTGGGTACCTCTAGGAGAAACCATACCACATTCTTAAGTTTTTCTTGTCCATTTGTAAGACTGCTAGCCATTTGTATAGACAGCTAACACAGATATTTAGAGGCAGGAACATGTTTCTGGTGGGTGTCAGCATATCATTTGGAAGTGATCAAGTATCCATTTATTATAATTAAGGAACAGGAAGACTCCAGAAGGTTACACAACAATTAACTCTAACCCTGGTTACCTAAAACTTGTCATGAAAGGATGCAGAAATAAAATAATACAACTCCTTTCTTCAAGAAATAATACAACTCCTTTAGTCATTGGTAAGTGAAACCAGAATACCTCCCTTGAAAAGAAAACCTACTTTATGTAAAAAAAAAAAAAAAAAAAAAAAAAAGTGAGGCAGTTGCTTAGACATTTATGTAATGCACTAACTAAATTATGTCTAAAATATTTAAAATAGCCGGTGATTTATAGTGTTGGTTATCTAGTTTTGTTAAGCTGTGGCAGGTAAAAAGTAAAAAGTAGCCAAACTGAAAAGGTAGAGCACTGCTTATGAACATGAGTAATCAATACATTGACATGGCAGCTATTTATTTCTTGAGAGTCACCCCACCTAAACTGAAGCAGAATGAAACAATAAAATAAAATACGCTGAAACTGAACTTTTGTATTTAATGCATTATATATTTATGTGTGTAAACATGTCTACGTGTATGTATACCAAAAGTTGTGGGGGGCATGAGTAAAGAATACTCCAAGTGAAAGAATACTCTAGAATAAAGATTCAATTATCTACCACTGATGTTGCCTTAAGCAAACTATTTAATGTTGTGGAGTCCCAGTTTATCTATATGCAACATGAAATTATGATAATCTGTTCTCTTCAGCTTTCAGTTATACTTTCAATTAGATACCTCAAATGAGGTAATGCCCAAGAAAGCCTTTTTTTTTATACTGAAAAATAGTATGGGATTAATATCAATACAGTAATATGATAAACACTGAAGTTAAACTTTCTAGATTGTGTTGCAGTGAGGGTGTAGGCATCTGCTTCTTCTTCCCCAAACACTGATCCCATTTGTTGTACATAATTGCACAACTTGGAAGGAAAAATGTTACAAAAATCTCAGGAGGTTCCTATTTACCTTCATGAGTTATTTCTACAATTGACCCAGAAAATAAACTGTTAATGTGTGTATTATAAATAATTGCATAAATAATGACAACACCAAAGAAACAATCTACAATTATCTACACATCTCTTATAACAGTAAATTCCAAGTGCAAAATGCTTGGCAACTTAAAGAAAGAAGTTGAACTTGCTAATTTTGTGGCAAGAAGGTTAGGTAGAAAAGAAGCAATTCAAACATATGTGAGCAGCCGGGCTCACTAGCACTTGAAATCCCTAAACAGCTGGCAGGGAGAGAGCCTATTGCTGAGGATACAGGAGAGTGGGTGGGTGGGGGATTGGGGAAAGAAGAAAAGAAATGGATATGAGAAAGCATTACAGATGTTTTCTTGGAGATTTGTTCAATTTGTCAAAAACTTTTCTGATTAAGATCAAAGTTCTTCAGTACTACAGTTAACATTTTCTGAAGATCTATTCCACGTTAGAAATTGTATATGTGATTATCTCGTTTACTCTCCACAAACTGAAGATAGTGTTATGATTCTTGTTTTGTGATCGAATAAACCAAGTTCAGGAGGCTTCAGTGATTTGACCAAGGTAAATGAGAGAGTCAGGATTCACATCTGTGTGTGTTTGACTCTGAAGCCCATGGCTTTTTTTGTAGCTTTTTACCCTATGTTGGGAGCATGCACGTGCAGAAGAGCCACAGGGGTTCTTCCAAAAGATAAGGCTTCACACTTTTTTCATATATCTTCTTGGCAATCAGAGACACAATATATTTCATACTAGGTAAAATCATATCAAATTGCCAAAATTAGACCATTTTTGACCATCACAATGGCAATGCATATAGTTCAAGTTAACTAGTTAACTTCTATATGAAACAATTCAACTTTTATGCTTCAACCTAAAATGTATCCTCCCCACTTTTGCCATTTAACAACCCCTCAGTCTCTTATTCTACTCTCCAACTACCAAAAACCTCTGCAATCCTTTTTCAGACTTGACTCAACTATCACCTCCTCCTTTAAAGACATCCCTCAAACTGCAAGATAGGAAAAGCAAAAAAACAAAACAAAACAAAACAAAATAACCGTCAATGACCCTAAACAAGAAATGCTTTCTGCCTTCTTTTAAGTTTTTTTATCTGAATCCTCCTTGGAGAATTTTTCTCTTTTCATCTTAAATTATAAATATTTTTAGGAGCACCTGCCTTCCTCAGTCAGTTAAGCATCTGCCTTGGGCTCAGGTCCTGGGATGGAGACCCACATCAGGCTCCTTGCTCAGCAGGGATCCTGCTTCTCCCTCCACCAGCCACTTCCCCTGCTTGTGCTCTCTATCTCTCTGTCCAACAAATAAATAAATAAAATCTTTAAAAACAAAACAAAAATTTTAATCCACATTTGATCATTCCTATGATACTGTAATCTCCATAAGGGGAAAGACCATAGGTTCATCATATTTCAATTCCTCAAGATTAGAACTATAGTCATCAATAAATGTATATATAATTAATGATGATGCCATGTTTAAACCATGCATACCTGGATCTTATCACTTTTCCCATTGCTTATCATTTTTCACATTTTTAAAATTTTATTTATAAGAATTATAATTATATAATTAATTAATTATTTTTATTATTAATCTTATAATTAATTATAAGAATTCTTAATTATAAGAATTTAATGATTTTAGCACCTAAGTGTAGGGAACTTGTCTTGTATATCTTTAAATCACTCAAACCTATTTTAAAACCAGTACACAGTTGGTGCTCACTGAATGTACATTCCATACACAGTATGCCTCAATGCTCCAATCCTAACTCCACCCATTAACTAAGACTAATGTAGCTTTAGTTTCTGTTTACAAAGTTTGCTTATACCATGTTGTTATACTCAGCCTTCAAGTGTCTTACTGTACTGCCTGATTTACCAGTTTATCCTCCAATAAAGTATCTTATACACAGATGGAAATGGCCTTTATTTAATGTTAAGACTTTGGAGATATCAATTTCAGATAATACACTTGAACCTGTCTGTCATTATTAATTGTCTACATATTTCTTTGTGAGGACTCAATACCTAATCCATGGCTTATTGATTTTAAGAGCAATATTAAGTGCTACTCTCTAATGTTACAGAGGTGTAAAATTTTAAAAACAGGAAAATACAATAGTACCCACTATGTGCCATGTGCTCAATGGACGCTTTGCATTCTAATTCATTTAATTCTTAACAGAATCCATTATGTGTCATGTTATTAAACCAGGTTAACTATAGAAGGAGACTTAAACAAGGTGTGTATCTTAGGCAAGACCATAAAGTGAGCAGTTGGCAGAGCTGGAATTTATACCAATTTTCTCTCACTCTACAGTCCGTACTTTATTCACTTCATCATATTTTCAGAAAGATAAACCAGATCCCAGGAATGAGGCTGACCACAATCACTGTTTGTATTTTTATGCCATCATTTACTCATTCAGTCATGTGCTCATACAACACTATTAGTGGTTAAACAATCATGTGAATTATTAAGAATCCAGTTGCCTGGGTCATAGGGTATTTATTCCAAAGATAGAGATATAGTGAAAAGAAGGGGCACATGAACTCCAATGTTCATAGCAGCAATAGCCACAGTCGCCAAACTGTGGAAAGAGCCAAGATGCCCTTCAGTAGACAAATGGATAAAGAAGATGCAGTCCATATATACAATAGAATATTACTCAGCCATCAGAAAGGATGAATACCCACCATTTGCACTGACATGGATGAAATTAGAGGGGATTATGCTAAGTGAAGTAAGTCAAGCAGAGAAAGTCAATTACCATGTGGTTTCATTTATTTGTGGAACATAAGGAATGGCATGTAGGACGTTAGGAGAAAGAACAGGAAAATGAAGTGTATCAGAGGAGGAGAGGAACCATGCAAGACAACGGATTCCTGGAAACAATCTTAGGGTTTCAGAGGGAAGGGCATGGGGGGATGAGTTAGTCCAGTGATGGATATTAAGAATGGCACATATTGCATGGAGCACTGGGTGTTATACACAAATAATGGATCTTGGAACACTACATCAAAAACTAATCATGTACTGTATAGTGACTAACATAACATAATAATAATAATTTAAAAAAAAGAATCCAATAATGGTGAAAGTAGAAAGGTAACAGACATTTGCTCACTTCCTACAAAGTGCCATAACTGCTGCAAGAGTTTCGTTATACACTGTTTTCTGTACTCTTTGCAATAACCCTTGGAGATAAAAACATAAAATGACTTTCATGTGACTCTCACATAAGCAAAGGAGAGCTCAGAAAATAATACCTCATTCAGGCCAATAGCTAATAGGTGAAAGAGGTGCCATGCAGATGTGGGTCTTTGTAACTTTAAACCCTGATTCTGCTACATGATGCCAAGCTCTCTCTCTAGGAGTGACAAAATTCCTATTTGGGGACAAATGCATAGTAGGGATTATACAGCAGTAAACCCTGGACCTTCTGCTGCCAATTCTGGGACTCTGCACATCATGGGAAAGTTTTTTGTATTTTTTTTATAGACTTATTGAAAAAGTAATAGAGCCATTGACAAACTTACAAGCAGTAGATAAACCAAAAAAGAAGTGACAATTATGTCATAGAGGTGTTAGATAATGTTATGGTGGCAATTGTATTACAATATATAAATGCATCAAATCAATATATTGCACACCCTAAACTTATACAGTGTTATATGTCAATTATATTTCAATTTTAGAAAAAAAAATACACCGACCCCTTAACACAGCCAAATACCTTACAAAGAGATGTGGTTAAGGAAACTGGCTGACTGGACAAGAAATTCTTAGCACCAGAAATGATTAACATTTATAATATATTTAATCATGCATTTTCTTTTTCATTCTTTGGAGTGTTTATGCATCCATGCAAAATATTAAATACTAAGAACATAGCAATGGCCAGCACCATTTTGGTATCCATTCTCAAGGAGCTCATCCTCTGTGGCACTGGATCCCAAATCTAGCTTGGCATCAGGATAATCAGGGGTATTTGTAAAAGTACGTTTCAAGTTCTCTGAGTAGAATCTTGGGAGTATCAATATAACTATATATTATAATGGTTATAGAGAGGATTGGGGTATTAACAATGACTTGAAGCATTTGTATTGTGTCATTTTAGGCTAATCTGGAACTACATTTCCTAGAATTACCTTCCATCCATGGTTCCTGCTTAGCTAGGTATGCAACACATTTTGCTTGAGAGCTGGAAAGCAGAAGTGAAGCAGCAAGTGTCTTTTATACTCAGAAAGTCACTCTAGGGCAGAAGCCCTGGGCAGCTCCCACACCTTTCATATGCAAACAGGTTCACTTAGATGATGTGGGACAATAGCAGGGCCCAAAGAATCTTGATTCCCTGCTAAATATTCCTCCATTTTCTCTAACTCCTTGGTCAGGGGCATATTTTACTCTGTGATGAAAGGCAATCAACAATCATCTTAGGGAGGATACCCCTAATGTTTCAATTGGAACTTTGGACGTGGTGAGAGACCCAAAGGTTTCAGTTCATTCTTGCAGGGTCCAGTTTAACCTAAACATTTCAACTGTTCTTATTTCTGCCACATCATATATATATTCTGTTTTCAGGTATCAGCACCAAACATAAACAACAGTTTTACACAGACTGTATGACTATCTCCCACAGATGCTTTATGTCAAATACTTATGATAAATCTTTATAAGTATTAGCATTTATGCATGTACACATATGCACATCTATGTATATTTATACAAATATACATTTGTTTATGTGCATACATAGATGTAAATATGGATATGAATGTGTGATATATGCAAACATAAACACACACAAATATATAAACATATACACATCTGTTTGTCCATCTAATCAAAAACATTCTAGTAGTTTTGCTTTTCTGACAACCTTGAATGATATAGAACTTGATACTGAAAGTGATCCCAGAGAAATGGAACTTGAATGATGAATTATCTGAATTTGTTCTGGATTCTCTGGAGTTGGTTCCCTGATTCTGATTAAGGGCATTAATACTCTTTCTAGCAGTAAGGAGTACACTAGCCGTAACTGTGGAAATATAGTTGTTTAAACATATCACCTGTAGACCCCAGTAATAAATTGCATAGAGAAGGCACACTTTTGTGTCACCAAGTATTTGAGGCCATAAAACATGTTAGTAAAAGTAAATAAGATAATTGAGAGGATTGATAACTTATAAGTGCTCTTTGGAGAACCTGGGGAAAAATGATGACCTCAAGGCTTTAAATTTCTAGCTAAAAGTTCATGTAAGGAATATAAAAATTTCCGTGATAGCCCTAAAATAAATTCTTATACCCCACAGCTGCAGAAAAAAGATTTTTGTGAAACTGAACTAAGTCTAATCTTCTAGGCGGCTAAATTACAATGCATATCGAACTTCCAACTCCTCAGAAAGTATTATATTAAAGTTTGGCTGTTAATTGGGAAGGATTATAACTGAAAAATTGAGATGAAGACATATGGGCAGATTTTCATAAACCTGGGAACAGTGAACATTAAATTCTGTTGAGTCTCATTTGTCATAGAAGCAGTCTTCTGCTGAGGGGGTTTGTTAGCTCTTTCCTCAAGAACCTGTAATGGCTTCCCTTGAGGTACTTAGCTAGCAAGGGGTTGCTGATCCTTTTCAAGACATATCACTAACACTCTTCACTGCTTATTGACCTAAAACCAGACTCAAGACCACGTGGGCTCCCAATAGTGTGGTGCGAAGTTTGACTGCTAATAAGGCATGAAATGATGAAATGTCACAATTAAATGTATGACCTACACAGTTTATACAAACAGAAAACTGGGACAACGTGTAGAGGAAAAGATCCTTTGGAGATAGAATTGAGGTAGAAGGAATTAAAAATCAGATCAAATTAATTTGGCTTGAACTATCATTTATTATGGGTTCACTGAGCAGATATCTGGATTAAATATGTTAGACTGAGTGTTGGGAATAAACTCTTAACAATTAAGTTACTTGGTTGGTTAAGTAAAGTGTGGACCAAAAATTCACCCACACTAAATAAAGTTAAAATGCAGGAACTTAGGGAAACTGGAAACCTATAGTGTACTTAACATATAAGATATTCTCACTTACCCACTGAATATATTTCCTGGAAGAGTCTGAAGGAGAGTTCTGTTATCATGACTGGGAAATATATTTGTAAGGGGAGTTCTATCATCCTTGAAAAGTACTGAGATGTTCTCTATAAGCCAGAAATGACAGAAGAAACTACTGACATTGATCTAAGATCCCTAAATATAAGGCATAGGATCTTAGATGTCGGAAGCCAAGTTTTAGCTCCTTGTTGCAGAAGCCAAGGTCAGTGCTGTTGCCAAAATGGGTAGTATAGCTGAAACACTTACCATAGCAAATTAAGCCTCAGCAAGGTTTTTCATTGACTAATAATGCTGCTCCTAGAACTGAAATATACGGATAGGCTTCTGAAGTAAAGTATTTCTTTATTAGTAGAGGCAGGAGAGTTCTAGGTCTGAGTTTATAAAGGAGAGTTAAGGCCTGTCATCAAAATCTCAGACATGAGCCAAATCCCAGACACAGATTCCTTTGGATAGAGGGAAGGGTAATATAGTCTCTGCTATGCAACCAAAAATGTATATTATAAATTTTCTCCTAGATTTCTCCCCAAAGAAGCTTCTGCCATTCATTGGGACACATAAATTAGGAAGACAAAATAGCATTCAGGCTTTGTAGAATTTCCAGATATGGAATATGAACTGACATGAATTCTTATAAACTGAACCTCAATCATGGTTCCCCCAGTCAGAATAGAGATTCGTGGAGATAAAGTAATGGAATTTGTGGTTGGTTCTATCTCATAGTGGGTACAGAGAGTCCCTGAAACCTTATTATATTTCCCTCCCAGATCCAGAATGTTAAACTAGAGTAGACATACTTTCAAATGGAGAATCTCCACATTGGTTATCTGATCTGCAGAGTGCAGGCTCTTATGATAGGGAGGTCCAAGAGGAAAACTCTAGAACTGACTCTGTCTAGCAAAATAGTAAATTAAAAGCAATGCCACCCTTTTTAATGGATGGCAGAGATCACTGAACCATGCATAACTTGAAAAATGCAAGAGTACTTATCTCCCTCATCTCCTTTCAACTCACCTTCCAGGGCTGTGCAGAACCCAGATGGCTTTTCAAAAAATTAACATGTAGTGGCTACAGCTGCTCTTCTAGATGTGATTTCATTATTAGAGTAAATCAATGCATCTTTTGGCACCCAGTATTAGATATTATCTTTATATTCCCATCTATATTTCTCCCCCATTTCCAGAGTTGTTAATAAAGATCATCAGATGTTAACTTTCAGCCAGAAGGACCAGCAGTATGTCTTCACTCTTATACCTAGAGACTATCAAGTCATCATTGCTATTTCATGGGACTTGACCATCTTTCCATTCTACAGGACACATATCACACTGATGATGTCATACTGATTGAACTTGATGAAGAAGGACATAGCTGCTACTGTAGGCTCATACCTGAAGGATGTATGCCGTAGAGTGGAGAATTTTTTTTTCCCACAAAAACACAAAAACCTGCCAATTAGGTAAAATTTCTAGAGGACCTGTAATCTACTGGCTTGTTGAGATATATTTTCTGAGGTAAAGGAAATTGTTGCATCTGAACTTCCTACCATTAAGAAAGAGGCATGATACCTAATGTGTCATTTTGATTACTGGAGGCAAGATACTTCATTTGGACAGGCTGGTTTGGTTTATTTATTGAGGAATCTGAAAGGCTATTAGTTTTGAGTAAGGCCCAGAAAAGGAGAGGCTCTGCAAATGTCCAGGTCATGGTATAAACTGTTTTGCTCTTTTGGCGGTATGACTCAGCAGATCTGATAGTGGTATTGGAAGATAGGAATGCTATATGTATTTGGCAGGCTGCAAAAGATCAATCATAACATATATATTTATGATTTGGAACTAAGATATGTCACCATCCTCAGATAATTATTCTATTTTTGAGTAACAATATTTGGCTTGGTACTGGACCTTAATACAGCCAAAATGCTTGACAATGAGCCACTAAGTTACCACATAATCTGAACTTCTTATCATGATGTGGGTATTGTTTGATCTATGAATCCATTAAGTTAATTATGCAGAGCATTTCATCATCAGATGTAAATTTTATATATACGATTGGGCTCAAGCACATTCTAAAGTTATATGAGCAAGTGACATAGATGGATATGGCTTGCATTCCTATTTTATTACCTCCTTCCTCCTAATCTGTAGTAGCCAACTGGCTGAAGGATAAGCAAAAATAAGGTCTGGTTTACAGATGGTTCTGAAAATATGATGGTACTACCAGAAAGTAAATAGGTTTAGAACTATAGCTCTGCAACCTACCACAGATGCATTCTGGGGAAACCTGGAAGAACAGTGTAGATAAAAATTCTTCCAATGGGCAAAAATTTAAGCAGAAACTTGGTCATTTTGCCAGAGAGGATTGTGTGTGTATGTGTGTGTGTGAGTGCGTGTGTGTGTGTAACATCATGGGCTAATTGTAAACAAATATTCTTTCAGTGGACAGAAATCCAAGCAGAAATTTGGTTGGCCACTTTGCAAGAGGTGTGTGTGTGTGTGTGTGTGTGTGCGAGAGTGAGTGTATGTGTGTGTGTGTGTGTGTGTGTGTGTGTAAAATCATGGGCTAATGGTTTGGCTGGATGGTCAGAGCTTGAAAGGGACATGATTAAGAAAGTGGGGAAACAAAGGCAGAGCCATGTGAACAGACTTCTCTGAATGGACACAGAATGTGAAAATAAGAGTGTTGCATATGAATGTTCACCAAAGGACAGCCTCAGGAGAAGAGTATCTTAATGACAGGGTTGACAGTTGACCTGTAATCATTATTCATGCTCTTTACCCAACTATTCTAGTACTTTTTTCCAGTAGGCTCATAACAAAAAGTATTCATGGCAGCAATAATAGAGGTTATGTCCAGTCTTAGCAAGATGGACTTCCATTCACAAATTATGATCAGGTTGCAGCTACTGCCGATTGCCCAATGAATCAACAGCAGAGACCAAAACTGAAAACCCCTTCCCCCATATGCCATCACTTCTGGTGGGATCAGCTACATGGCATCAGGTTGGTTAGGTAAGATCACTTTCATCAAGGAAGAAGAGCTTTATTCTCACTGGAAGATGCATACGCTGGGTACAGATTTACCTTCCTTGTGTTTGTTGAAATTACCATCTATTTTGATTTATAGGATGTCCAGTCTACTGTCATGACATTCCATACATCATTGCTCTTGACCATGGAACTCATTTTACAGGGAACAAAGTGTGCCAATAAAGTCATTCTGATGCGATTCTCTTGTTGCATCATGTACACAAATACCTTGAACCAGCTGGTTTAGTAGAGAGATAAAATGCCTTTTGAAGACAGAATTACAGACCTAGGAGACAACACCTTATAGGTGTGGGGTAATGTCCTCTAGGCTGTAGCATGTGGCCTAAATCAGTGATCGAGAATTCCTAACATAAGGTGAATGATAATAAAAAGGCAGTTAGAATTTATGATACTAGATACCCCACACTAACTCTTATCTCTGGACCAGTGATGTACATTCTGAGTTTCAAACTACCAGGGCAGAGACAAAATTACCCTGAATTGGGGAATCTGGATTGTTCTATATGGAGAGTAAATATTCCCTGTTCCAAAAATATAACACAAATAAGTGAATGTTATTGTATTGAACAATTATCCCACTAACTTAAACTTCAGGAAAGGTAGTCTCATTGAAAGAAAATGGCTCCAACATGTAATTTTAAAGACATAAAAATCGGGATAGTATGTTTACTATGATGACTATCCACCCAGGCATTTAGAACGCTCAAGTGAATCACATGAAGAAAAATTCACCAATCTTCAGTGTCATCCAAAGTTATTACAAACACAACTGGGGAATATATCACAGTGTCAATTCCTATTGTGTTATATATTGGGAAATTATGTCGAAATTATTCACTGGAATTTGAAAAGTTAAATAGCCACATGGACCATGAACTTGCTTATCACTCCATAAAAAAGAAAAAAAAGGAGGAAGTACATTAAAACTCTGGAAATTTTATGGTACTTGTTCATTTATGTATATTTAATGAGTATTATATGTGACATGTTTGCTAAATACCTCCAGTCAGTGCCTTTCACCAATTCTTATAGGAAAGGAATAATTAATTAGAGGAGGAAGATTTAAAGGATGAATTATCCGTGAATGATGGGGTACCCTCAGACTGAGTACCTGTAATTTATTCCCTCCGATGTCTCTGTAGTTCTGAGTAACGAACGCACACAAGACCTATGCTTAATCCTGTGTTCTGTGACCTGTTAGCTGGTGACTTTGGGCAAGGCACTCATCTGCTGTAAGTCTTGGTTTCCTGAACCATATAATGGCATTATCATATTGATCCCTTGCAATGTGTCTATGAGAACTTCACGTGACACTTGTAAAATCCTGACTCTGAAATACTGTGTGGTGCATGCTAAGTACTCAATAAATGGTAGCTACAATTATTTTATAGGACGTCCAAACTTACAAATTAAACACTGTCATGATATGTTACATTTTGAACAAGAGAAAAAAAAAAAACACTAATTCTACACCATTTTTTACAGATAAATAAAAATAGGAAGCGACAAGTAGCTGCTCGAAACTGTGCAGATAAGGTTCACAAATTCTTCAGAATGATTGTTTGCCTCCTTCTTTCTAACTTGAAAACAAAGGTAATCTGTTTCCCAAGTTGTTTTTTTACAACTCTACCCCCCCAGTCCCAATCTTTAACAGTGCCTTATTTACTTGTTTTCTAATGATTTCCTGCAGCTTTTCTCATCAGGTTGTCTCATCTGGAACCGAACATATGCACTACAGGCCCTAATTAAGGCTAACTAAAGTACCTCTTGCTTTTCTGTTTATCCAGTCTGCTAGCACTCAAGAGAAATGACCCTGCCACAGTGGGCTCAGCCACAGCTTGGCTGCATCGCTGAAAGGGGACATTGTATCCACGTCAGATGCGAGCCCCAAATGATACCAGATAAGAATGAAAAATGACACAATGTCTCACGTGACAAATTATGCCCCTTAATAGTAAAGGGCCACTTAGAAAGCATTTAAGAAAACCACAGAGAAAATATCCGGTAGGAAATGGGAAAAGAGAGTCCTTTAGAAAGTAAAAATAAAAGTAACTCTCTGTTATATAATTTCCCACTCCTCAGCCTTTCCTACAACTCTAAAATCCAATCAAGCTTAAAGGGAAATTATTTAATTGCGATTGATTTATGTCCTATTTTACCAAGAAATGAGTTAAAATGATTAATGTGGTTTTTCTTAAGCTCTAAGAAATTTTATTTTGAGTTGTTGCTTGGACACACTTAGTGTTTGCTTTTTCTAGTTAATGGGAATTGTTTATTGAATTGTCTGCCCTTCAGAACCAATACAGAGACTGCTATCGCAAGGTACTTGGTCTGTACCACTCTGCTTCCGTCAAAACCAGTTATCCCGTTTGCCTTTCTCTGGTTAGCTTGTGCACTGACACCTGCCAGGCAGCAGAGCCAATATCTTCTGAAGAGGAACTGCAGTGAGGGTTTCTAATTCTCCAGGGGCACACGTCCTTTTCACCTTTAATGCTCTGTCCCACTATTTGATACTTCTTCTGTCTTTTTCAATGCTCTTCCCTAAGACCAATGGAGTTCCCAGTGACAGGATCACAAGGGTATTTCCCTGGCTGGTTCATACGCTTTGTTACTAAGTGGTGGAGAGAAAGAGAATGGGTTGGATCCAGACAGGCTTGCATTCACCTTTAGTCTATGTGGTCTGAGGCAAGTTCTAATTTCTTAGTCTCCATGTTATCTATCATTGAGGTGTTTCCCCCCTCCCCCAAGGTTTTATTTATTTATCTGACAAACAGAAATCACAAGTAGGCAGAGAGGCAGGCAGAGAGAGAGAGAGAGAGGGAGAAGCAGGCTCCCTGCTGAGCAGGGAGGGCTCCATCCCAGGACCCTGAGATCATGACCTGAACCAAAGGCAGAGGCTTCTGAACCATCCAGTTGCCCCTATCATTGAGGTTTTTGCTTTGTGTTAAGACAACACTATATAAACACTCTAGAATGGTTGGGGATGAAGTGATAAAATAAATATATATAATGGGCACATAAAATAATTTTTCTCTGTTTCAAATTATATTTAATTATGGGATATAGAAATTATATCTTTCAGATATCTTCCAACTTTATAGCCAATCATAGCCTTCGAAAGGGCAGGGATCTAGTTCCTAATTTCTGTCCAGTCACCCATGACTCTTGGTTGTAACAGACTCAGTCCTTGCTACTCTGTCAAAAGCTGCATATCTACTGCCAGTAGATATGCAGCTGCTATACCCTTTGACACTGAAGAACAAAGCAGGGTTGCAGGCCCCTAGAAACCAAGAGCACATTGCTTTGATATCAGAAGATGCCAGTCATCATGCATCTTTCCAGAGCTTTACTTTTTGTTTAGAATAAAGCTCATCCTTCCTGGCATTAATTTTCTGGTTCTTACGGGCCTCTTTCTGTTCATCTTCAGCCTGTCCCCACTACTCTGAGACACTCAAATCCACTGCAATCCTACAATCTGGGTCTGTCTTTGTTTCTCACTGCATCTAGAGGATTCTTCTAAGCCCTCTTGAGAGCCTACTCCTCAAGACTCAGATCAAAGATTGCCAAGAAGCCCTTCTTTAGTGAGTCAGGCCATGAGGCCTTTCTTGCTCTGCATTCTCAAAGTCAGGCCTCATTCTAGCCCTGAACCTTACCCAGAACCATGAAGAGTCAATACACGTTTCTTAAATTACTTAATGAACAAATATTTATCTCAATGGATTATCACGACTTGACAGCTCTTTTTTTATCTATTAGAAACACCCTAAGAGCAGAAGATTATGTTGTAACCTGTCACCAAACTTGTCACACAGTGGGTAGTCTGAACAAAGCAGTTAGTTACATAGATACTTAAATTTCTCTGGCATGTAGTTGTACTGTTGCATAGGTGAGAAGTACAGAGCCACACAAGGTGATATACATGTGAACATGGTTATCTTTATAGGAAAAGCAACGCTTTTTTATTTTATTAATGATAATCACTAATATTTCATATGTATTATGTACAGGCAATGTGCTAAGAGATAGAGATGCATTATCTTATATAATCATATGAAAAATCTATGATAGTTTACTATTACTATTCTTGCCTGATGTTCAGGAAACTGAAACTTAGAGGGGCTGGTGGACCACCAATGTTATACATCTAGAGGCTGATAAAGTTGGGATGAGGATCAGGTCTACAGGAAGCCAAAGCCCATGCTGTCAATAATACTATACTGTCCACCACTGCTCTTATGGGTAATACCTTCTAGACTGTAGCTAATACAGTAAAAACTTTTATGCCCTAAAAGGGATACCCTAGCAGCTTAAAGAAATGCAGGTAGCAAGTGACTAAAACATTTCTGGGGAGAACCTTAAGCGTCAGGAGACTTGAAGTCATGAAGTGGAGTGTGATTAACACTGCAAACATATGGTACAATGCACACAAATACAGTGGGGCAAGGGATATCAGCATGGTCACACACGTATCATGCACCATCAGAATGCTGTGCACGGAGAAACTGAGAGCAGAGGATGCATATGATATGTAATCACCATGATAACTTCATGATGTGGGGTACTAAATTTCATTGAAAAATTAGTTCATTGAATCATGGTTAGGATAGTCTTTTGGGGGTGCCCGGGTGGCTCAGTGGATTAAAGCCTGGGCCTTCGGCTCAGGTCATGATCCCAGGGTCCTGGAATCGAGCCCCACGTCGGGCTCTCTGCTCCGGAGGGAACCTGCTTCCTCCCCTCTCTCTCTCTGCCTGGCTCTTTGCCTACATGGGATCTCTCTCTCTCTCTCTGTCAAATAAATAAAATCTCAAAAAAAAAAAAAAAGATAGTCTTTTGAAAGTAATTTCTGTCTTGTTCTACTTGCTGTAGGAATAAGAAAAATAAAGTTATCCCTCATCTTCCCCACTTGCCCTAGTGACTTTTTTTTTTTGGTATGTTTTTGTTTTTATTTTATTTAATCAAGGAGAGGTTGGAACATGGATTAATATCTTGTTTTTCTTAGTGCACTTACATGGCCCAGGCCTTTGATTAGCTGGGTATGTTACCTGGCAATTTAGAAAAGACAAAATTGCCACACAAGCAGTGGGTAGAAGGTTGACTCCCCATTACCTGGGAATACTGAGTATTGTGTGTTTCTGGAAGTGCTCTCTGGGCATCACTGGTATACAGCACCCCAGTGGAAGTTGGAACTTGAGGTCAATTGATTTCATGGATGTTTTAGAGACTAGCACTCAGTAGATACCTAAGTCTAGCATAGGGAGAGGAAAACAGCACAACTTTGAGTAGCACATGTGAGTGACTAAGCCCAAATGCTGGCATCTATGACAAATTTAAAATCAATGGGCATCTCTTTGGCTTTTTCTGAACTGTGAGAACCCAGGGTTTTTTGTTTGTTCCCAGGGAAGATTTCTTGATCCTCTCTTTACCCTTGAATAACTGAGATAGACTTCCAGGCAACCCTAAAATGTGAAAATGATTCCTTGTATAATAGGATATAGGGGAGGAAATACAGAAATTAGTCATTTCCTGCAACCTGAGTGTGTTAATATGTATTTATATTGATTGTGCACTTACTTAACAATTCTTCATTAATTACCAAATTGTTTTGGGCATTCTGCAGCATACAGGGATAAAATAATGATCCAGGCATAGTTTCTTATTTTAAAGGGCCCAGGGTACTAGCAAGACAGAGCTAACTGGCAGATACAGGATAGTGCAGAATACCCAAGACTACAGTAAGCATATGTAATCAGTTTTAAAGGATCATAAAAGAGAGACTGCTGATTTGCTCTTCAGGATCAGGGACGACTTCCTGGAAAAAGAGAAAAGCTAAGCTGTATTCAAAACAGCTCAGAAACAATGCAAGTTTGGTCAGGTCAACAAAGGTTAAGGGATATAGACTCAGAATGATTCAGTAGATAATGGCAGAGCTAGAAAATGGCAGAGCTGCAAACCAAATTTGATGCTGTTTCTACTAATGCAGATATTAGGAGAAGGCCTTTGTCTAATGAAAGCAGGAATGGGCCCACCAAACAAAATTAAAAGAAAAGCAGACTTCAGCTACTGAGGCCAACATAGAACTCTGTCTTCAGGTCCCATCTGAGGCCCAATCTCCAGAAACAGATGAGCAGGCCAGATGTACACAGTTAGTCTGCTACCTTACCAGCTCAATAATTCTCATTATAGTAATTGCAATCAAATGTCAGTAAGACTGGAGCCTCAGTCTCTCTTTCCCCCTTTAATCCCATGACATGAAACAGAGCTGCAATTGAGTCTCCAGATTTCCTCTATGCATGGGCCCCTGCAGATACCATTGACTAGAAGCTGCTAAGATGATAAAGGAAGTATTAGTGGCAAGTCCCTAGGCTTACCATATGTATTTTACAAAGCACACAGGCACTGCACAAACCAGAGGCTAATACATGCTGGGTGGCAGTAGCAGCAAGAGCAGCACCATAGACAGCTGTGGTACAGCCACCATGAATTTGCATAAGATGTAATTTTATTAGATAGATGTCCCTATTTGATTAATCATAGCAACTAGTGGGAAACAATATTTGCATAGAACATATCTTTTCTGTCCGAGCCTCCATTGGTATGTGAGACACATTCAACGAAAAGCAGTTAGCAAATGGGCATCAGGCACATAAAAGGTTTATGTTGTTTTTACGAACAAAATTGCTGTTTACAAATATCACACAGCAGGTTCTCTGTTTTATGGACAGAAATAATTCACTCTGAAGCTATAAAGGTCCCAAAGAAATGGGTTTGCTTATATCCATCCAATTTTAAATTATGAGAAGCTCACACCCCCACCTTAGAGGCTTGAACCTTTTCTGGCCATGTCTTGAATATTCACACACACTAGCCAAATGATGAATCCTGGCCGGTGAGGCTTGTGGCTACAGTTCATTTACAGCATGTTAGCTAAATGTCATTATTCTTTGCAAAGTGCAGGCAAACAGAGAAGTTTCTATAGCAGAAAAAGCCTGACTCTTCATTTTTTCCCAAAGGGGTATGGTTCAGTCTATTTCAAGGGGACAGGAGAACAAAGATTGTAAGCAAATAAAAAGTAATTCCCACTCTAAAGCACTTTGGAAACAATCTTCCTAGATGCAGCTTAATTTTTTTCAAAAGGAATTTAAAACATAAACTTTTTTTTTTCAATTTGCCTATTTTAACATTTTTACTCTCCTTCACTTGAAACAACCTACTACTTCATATGGAAAGTGAGACTAGCTTGCAAACTTATTATCATGGAATAATGTAATAGGAGAGTGAAGCTCTCCCTCCCCTGCCCAATTAGTAAAGGTACAGGGCTTCTAGTCTGAAATGGCAACCGAGAACTGGCTTTGTCTTTAATGTTTCTACAACAAGAACAAAGAACAGTAAGACCTAACAGAGCTGAAAAGAAAAACAAAAAGAAACATTTATTAATTTAATAGATTTTAGAATTAATGGGTATATGTAAATAAAACCTAATAATTATAGAATGGATTATAAACATCATATCATCCTAAAATTTTAAAGATGAGCTGGAAGAAAAGAGAAAGGACAGAATTAAGGGTAAATGTGAACTTTTTAAATTGGATCATCAATAACTAGACTGTTAATTTGTGCTGTAATGTTAATCTTTAAGAAAATAACTAAATAGAGGGAAGAATTTTTTCACTTTATATCCATTCTTATTATTCTAAAGATTTTGCTCCATATGTATAATGTGTTTTTCTATAAATTAAAACATGAGATAGTGGGGTGCTTGGGTGGCTCAGTTGGTTCAGTGTTAGCCTTCTGCTCTGATTGTGATCTTTGGAGTCCTGGGATTGGGTCCCACTCACATCATCAGGCTCTTTGCTCAGGGGAAGCCTGCTTCTCCTGCTCCCTCTGCCTGCCATTTCCCCTGCTTGTGCTCTCTCTCACTGTCAAATAAATACAGAAAATCTTAAACAAAACAAAAACAAAACAAAACAATGAGCTAGCTGGCATATATAATATGATTTCTACTATGTTAAAGAAAAAGAAAATACAATTTACTTAATATGCATAATATCTAGTTGAACTAAAGGCAATAACTGGAATGGGAAGAGGGACTTATGGGGCCAGGATAGAGGGCACAGTGCATAGAATGGGGGATCCACTGCTCACATCCTAGTATCCCCACCCATACTGTACACTTCAGCCCCGTGCTTCTGGGGTTAACGCAGCCTGCAGACCATGCCTTCTGTTCAATGTCAACTAAAACCAAGAGAAATTCACCTCTCTTTTGTCTTTATCAGATCAAATTTATCAGATAAATGGGGGTTGTCCAGCTGCTTCACCAAAGCCATTGCTCTCTACCTTGAGCACATTTCCTCTGCACATTCACCCATCTCAGATGAGCAAACAGACTAAGTAGGGACCCACACTGGACCTGTGAAATTAGTGTGCTGTTTGTGGACATCCTCAATCTCATGAATGATTCTCTTAGAGACTACTTCACTTGGATATAGGGAGAGGAAAGCCTCTCACAAGGAACGCTGTATTTTGTGCAAGATCAACACTCCTCTATACTATGGCATCTCCCTTCAAGGTCCCTTTCCTATCATTCAGAAAAGGAAATGGCAATGTCTTGTAATAGAATTGGGTCTGCCCTTGCATCTCTCCAAAAGCTGGCGTTGGTGAATTGGCCCCGACTGCAGGTGACTTCTTGACTTTTGGATGTGGGTTGCCTTTGACCTTAGTTCAGGCCTGGGAGAATGAGAAAACTCCGTGTCTATCCACCTGCTTACCATGAGAGCTCAGTCTAGCAGCTGTTACAGCATTCTACTTCAAAGATGTTAAGACTGAATTAAGAATGGATAGTAGTATGGAGGCTATAGAAGGAATTCAAATGATGTTTATGAGATAAAATAAGCAGGACCACATGAATAAATTGAATGCAGTAGAAGGTAAATGAAATGAAAAAGGGAAAGAATCAAGGTTTTTGACTTGAGTAGCTCCCTAGAGCACCAGCTGAGAAGGCAAATGGAAGAGGACAGGTTTGGGGCAGTAAGATGACCAGACTTTGAGGAAAACTTCAGTTTGACATATCTGTAGCACACTCTGAAGAAAATGCTTAGGAGACAGTTGGTCTGAAATTCAAGGTGAGGGATCAGAACTGGAGTCCTATGTGGGAAGTCATATGTATACTTCTGGTGAATATGACCACAGGGAAAGAAGAGGGAAACTTGTTTAAAAAGAAAAAAAAAGTTTCAGTTATTTAGTGACAGGAAGCTGTGTTTTACAAGTGAAGGAGTAAAATAAAGGATGGGGTTTCTTGAAGATTTAAACTCAAACTAATGTGGCAATTATTCAAGAATCTGGTGCTTCTACCAAGAGCTGCTAGATGGTAGATGAAGTTCTGTGGAGACAGCTGCTGCAAGATTGCCAGAAACCTTTCTCTGGCATTTTACCAAAACAGCAAAGAGGATAGGATTGTATTGAAAACATGACTGCTGACTTTAGATAAATTAAAAGCTTCCTATATGCTCTGTTTCAAATGATATTAAGGAAACCATTTTTAACTTGGAATCTAGAAAAAACTATTTTCTTTATCTCCTTAGTTGGACCACCGAAATACATCCTGCTCATTCCCAGACAAACTTAGTGACAGAGTTAAGCCATAGTCTTACCCTAATAAATGATAATAGGTAGGAAATTGCATTAGAAAATGAGAATTTCATTGCCATTCATGCAGCCATCTCCGGGCCAAAACAACTGGATGAGCTTTGTAATACCTCGGCATAATATTCTAGTAGGTGAAAAAGCTGATATCACACAACTATTTTTAGCACTTCTAATTCATAGATCAATAAATTATTACTCTGTCATATTGCATCACAGGAGATGCATAGAAAATAAATTGATTTTATGATTATTTGGTTTAGACATTATCAAATACAGGTGCAATGTGATTATTTTTGTTAATTCAGATGTCATATTAATTTTCTTTTTTTAGAGTGTAGAGGTTCAATCAATAAATATCTGTTTGTTTGCCAACATTTCTCCCTACTCCCTCCTTCATCCTGCCCTCCACAGCCCTTCACATGTCTAGCAACTAGAATGTATCTGGATTACAGTAGGACAGAGAAAGAAACCAAGATTTGAAGTTCACAGCTCAGTTGAGAAATAAGATTAATAAAGTTAAAAATCGAGGAGCTATGGGTATCAAATTCCACCATCTAGACTGTAAATATGCTAGAGAAGCCATTCAAGGAAGCAAGTGATCAGTATGGCTATAAGAAGTAGCAGTGCCCTACGTGGAGTATGTGCTAAGTTTTAAAGGGTGGAAAGGATTTAAACAAATTGAAGAAGGCACACCTAAATGGAAGGATATTCCATGTTTATGGACTGGAAGAATTAATGTGAAAATGTCCACAATACCCAAAGCAATCTACAGATTCAATGCAATCCCTATCAAAATTCCAGTGGCATCTTCTGCAGAAGGAGAAAAAACAATTATAAAATTTGTGTGAAACCACAAACCACCCCAAAAAGATAAAGAAATCTTGAGAAAGAACAATACTGAAGGCTACACTCTACCTGATTTCAAAATGTATTACAAACCTATACTAATCAAGACAGTATGGTATTGGCATAAAAACAGACACACAGTCAACGGAACAGGATAAAGAGCCAAGAAATAAACCCTTCCTAAAGAGTCAACAAAAGGATCAAAAATATACAGTGGGGAAAGGGCAACATCTTCAATAAATTGTGCTGGAAAAATGGGACAGCCACATAAAAATGAATGAAACTGCTCAACTGTCTTACACAATGCATACAAATCAACTAAAATTTGAGTTAAAATTTAACTCAATTAAAAACATGGATGTAAGACCTGAAACCACAGACTCCTAGGAGGAAACATGAGTAATAATCTCCTTGACACTGGTCTCAGAAATCTTTTTCTCCCCCAGATATGACACCAAAAGCAAAGAAAACAAAGGCAAAAAAAAACAAAACAAAAACAAAATCCAAGTGGGACTACATCAAACTAAAAACTTCTGCATAGCAAAGGAAACCATTAATAAAATGAATATGCAAATTAATGAATGGAGAAAATATTTGCAAATCATTCATCTGTTAAGATGTTGATATCAAATATATATAAAGAGTTCATATGCCCAGTAGCAAAAAAATCAATGAAAAAATGAATAGAATATCTAAACAGACATTTTTTGAAGAAAGACATACAGATGGCCAACAGGTACATGAAAAGATGTTCAAAATTACTAATCAGGGAAATGTACATCAAAACCACAATGAGATATCACCTCATCTCTGTTTGAATGATTATTACCAAAGCAGAAAAAATAACAAGGTTGGTGGGATATGGAGAAAGGGAATGTTTGCACTTTGTTGGTGCAGATACTATGAAATAGGGTATGGAGATTCCTCAAAAAAAATTAAAAATTGAACTACCATATGATACAGCTATCCTACTTCTGGGCATTTATCCAATGAAAACAAAAACACTTATCTGAAAAGATATAGACACCCCATGATCACTGCAGCACTATTTACAATAGCCAGGATAGGACATAACCTTAGTGCCCATTGATGAATGAATGGATAAAAAATATGGTATATATATTTATATGTATCACACAGGCATATACAAACACAGATAGACACAAACACAAAGGAATATTATTCAGCCATAAAAAATAAAAATTTGCCACTTATGTTAACATGGACATAGCTTGAGGGCATTATACTGAGTAAAATAAGTCAGAGAAAGACAAATTCAGTGTGATCTTATATGTGGAAGCTAATAAAAAACATTCACCAAACTAATAGTTACAAAGAACAGATTGGTGGCTGTCACACACAGGGGGCAGGAGCTGGGCAAAATGGATAGAGGGAGTCAAAAGGTACAAAGTTCTAGTTATAAATAGGCCCTGGGGATGTAGTACATGGCACAGCGACTATAGTTAGTACACTATATTGCTTATTCGAAAATTGTTGAGAGTAGGTCTTAAAAATTCCCAACACACACAATCTGTAAACTATATTTAGTGCTGAATGTTAACTATCTTACTGTGGTGATCATTTACAATATATACAAATGTCAAATCACTGTGTTGTACACCTGAAACTAATATAATGCGGTATGTCTATTATACCTCAACAAAAAACATTTTCATAAACTATTAATGGACATAAAAATGAGTAGGAGTAGGACATAGATCAGTCAATTATTTATAAAAAAAAAAAGTGGACATCTGCCATGGGCTAGCATTGTGCAAACCTAAGACTGAATAGTTGAATAGGGCAGAGCCATTTCAGGAGAACTCATAGCATATTAACTTAATAGATATGTGAAAAATTTAATTGCAACCTGACTTGTATATTATATAGGCTTATAGAAATCTAAAAAGAGTGATTTATTGTATCTGGAGAAACTGAAAAGACTTCACAGAGATTACATTTCAACTGGGCTTTATTTTTTAAAAATATTTCATTTATTTATTTGAGAGAGAGAGGGTATGAAAGGGGAGAGGGTCAGAGGGAGAAGCCGACTCCCCACTGAGCAGAGAGCCTAATGCAGTACTCGATCCTGGGAATCCAGGATTGTGACCTGAGCTGAAGGCTGTTGCTTAACCAACTGAGCCACCCAGGCACCCTTAACTGGACTTTAAAAAAGAGTATTCATTTGTTTATTTACTTATTCATTCACTCACTGATCTATGCTTTCATTCAGCATCGACAATAGTCCAGGCATGCTATGGACAAGAAAGAATAAGACTTTTTTTTTTTTTTAAAGATCTCATTTATTTATTTATTCAAAGATTTTATTTATTTATTTGACAGACAGAGATCACAAGTAAGCAGAGAGGCAGGCAGAGAGATAGGAGGAAGCAGGCTCCCCACTGAGCAGAGAACCTGATGCGGGGCTTGATCCCAGGACACTGGGATCATGACCTGAGCTGAAGGCAGAGGCTTTAACCCACAGAGCCACCCAGGCGCCCCAAGAATAAGACTTTTATTTTTTAAGTTTTTATTTAAATTTTAATTAGTTAACATGCAGTGTAATATTAATTTCAGGTATACGATTTAATGATTCAGCACTTATATACTGCTTAATCCCCATGACCTATTGAACTAATCCCTCCACCCACCTCTCCCCTGGGAACCATCAGTTTGTTCTCTACAGTTAAGAGTCTGTTTCTCGGTTCGACTCTCTCTCTCTACTTTTTTCCCCTATGCTCATTTGTTTTGCTTCTTAAATTCCACATATGAGTGGAACAATCTTGATTCTGAAGATCACAGAAACAACAAAAAAAATTCAGATACCAAATAAGTGTTCTACTGATACAAAGGAAGAATATAGGCCATATAAAGAGAGAAACATGAATTTCAGAGGGGAGAAAATGGCATCTGGTTAATGGTAAAGGATGAGTAGTGATTATTTAGGCCTGGGGTATTGGGAGACATAGGAGAATGGGTTGTCTTTATGGGATTAAGAAAACAAAGTTGGGAAAGATGTCTGTTCACAGCTCTCTCAAGAGCTTCCCAGGTGTAATCACAAACTGGAGCTTAAACTCAGGGGTGCAGGGAGAGATAGAAGACAGTGGCAGGCCACTCAAGGTTGGCAGATGGCAGTTTTAACAAGCAAAGGGAACATATATACATAAGGCTTGTCTGAGGCAGCAACACAATGAATGGATCACTGCACCTGCCCACCAAATCTTAAAAGTTTATAAAGAAAAAAAAAAGAGTTTATAAAGAGGCCCAGAGTTAGTGTATCATGCAGGTGTTTCCAATACCCCATTATCATCTCAAGGCCATGTCCCTGGAACAGCCTCTTGGAGTGGGAAAGGCAAGAGGAACCCACATTCCAAGGACAGGGCAGTGGATGCGGAGACTCTAAATGCCCAGGTCCAGTTCACAGTTCGATCTGTGGTCATTTTTTAAAAATTCCAGAGTAGTTAACATGCAGTGATATACTAGCTTCAGGTGTACAATAGAGTGATCCAAAAGATCCACACACTCCTCAGTGCTCATCAGACAAGTGTACTCCTAATCTCCTTCACATATTTTACCCATTCCCCTGCCACCTCTCCTCTGGTAACCATCTGTTCTCTTTGTTTTTTAAATTGTTTTTAAAAATGTTGGCAAATTCCAAATAATCAATAAATGTACAGATTAGATCGGTGTTATCTATATACCCAAGTATTAAATGTAGCCATTTTTTTTTTCATTTTAAATATTTTATTTATTTATTTGACAGAGATCACAAGTAGGCAGAGAGGCAGGCAGAGAGAGAAAGAAACAGGCTCCCTATCAACCAGAGAGCCCGATTTGGGGCTTGCTCCCAGGACACTGGGATCATGACCTGAGCCAAAGGCAGAGGCTTAACCCACTAAGCCACCCAGGTGCCCCTGTAGCCATTTTTTTTTAACCCATGAAAACATAGTCTTTAGACAAGGCATGTGATTAAGACCTTTTTGATTTCTCATCTCCCCTTTAATTATAATTCCAGAGAATGATATGTAATAATAGCCAAAGTTGCACTTATCTGGAAAGCCATCAGTTCATCAGAAAATTCACACTGACCACATGCTGAAGTTCACAAAATTAATAAATGTATCATGAAAAAACTTTAAATCTTAAGGAAATAAATCATAGTAAACACAGGATACTTGAGATAAACATCTCCAGAAAGCAGGGTAACTTACAGAAGTATAAGATTATTAGAAATAATGTCATAGATTGTTAGAGGCTTTGATAAAAGCCAACACCCAGAATAATGAGAGGAAATGTACCTGTGATATAAAATATGCAGCCAAATATGGTGGCATGAGGTGAACCGGCTTTTGAGTTTGGGAGAATGATGTTATATCTAGTGCTCCAGTTTTGAATAAGAAACATAGATTCAAATATAATTTGACCTTAATGATTTTAATGTAGACATCAAAATGAACTGGAAAGTATCTCCACCTTGCAAATGAATAAACTGAGGCTTTGATAATAATAATGTACTCAGGTTCAAGATCACAGAATTCATTTAGGTCTACACTTATAAAAACCACACATATATTGTTCTTCTTAAATGTCAGTGTCCTTAGTACTTTATGTAACCCTTACAACAAGTCTATGAGGTACAAATCAATGATCCCCATTTTAATGCTAAAAGTGAGGAATAGAAAAGTTATATGTAACTTATTTAATTCATGCACACAGAAACACATAAAATGACCATATCACGAGAACTCTTATTTTCTTCATTTTTTTGATGAGAAAGTTGTAGCACATGAAGAGTTAAATGATATCCTCAAACAATAAAACTAATAAATGATACAGTAAAACTAATAAATGATACATTTAGGATTAGGATTAGAATTTAGAATATTATCCCAGAGCTAGGCACACTCCAGCCAACCAGTTTGCAGTGTCTTTTAGAGGAGTAGTTGCATATAACATCTTCTGGAACTGGCACAATTTTTAAACTAACTTTCAAATAAGGATGAGAAAAGAAATCCTTACTAATGTTCTTTAAGCATTCGTGTGATTTTTTTTTTTTTAAATAGTGTTTTACTTTCTCAGCAAGGCTGCTCTTGATTATGTTGTAACGCGACTGGGCTAATTTACTTATTTGTTTTGGAAACTAACTACACCACACCTTTCCTTTCCTTTTTCTTTTTCTTTCTTTCTTTCTTTATTTTTTTTTTATGAGTTATTTATTTATTTGACAGAGAGGGAAAGACAGAGAGACAGAGATAGAGAAAATGAACTGGGGGAGTGGTAGAGGGAAAGAATCTCCAGCGGAAATCCTGGTGAGTGCAGAGCCTGCTACGGGTTGGGGCTCAATCTCAGGATCCTGAGATCATGACCTTGAGATCATGACCTGAGCCAGAAGCAAGAGTCAGACGCTAAACCCACTAAGCCACCCAGGGGCACCCCTCTACACCTTTCCTAGAGGGTTTACCTCTTCTCTTCATGAAGTTTTCTTCACTCAAGTTTTGTCTTCAACTTGAATCCAAATACAACAAGCTTTTCATGGAGTTTATCATATTGCCTTTTAACTGTCATCTTGGGTATCCCTTAGATTACTGCCTAAGGATTTTATGTATAGAAAGATTCACACATGAAATGGTGTGAGGTAGAGAGTAATTCTCAGAGCAAATTTGGACTTGGTGGTAGAATGGAAAGTAGACTGGAAGGACCAGATTTTTGGTCCAGATCATCATTTACTTCTCTGAAATCAAACATTTTCATTGGTGAAAGGGTTACTTAATCATCCAATCTGAGAGGATGTTTTAAGGATTAGAGACAATGTATATGAACAGCCTGTGTAGCAAGGCAAACAGAAATGTAATATTTACTTCAATTATAAATATAAATAATATATGTACAAATAATCATCTTAACAGTACCTGTGACTTTGTTACTAATAGATTATAGGTATCTTCATAACCCATTACAGGTATTGCACATATATTGAAATATCATTTGCAATCACCACTATTTTGAAATTATAGTATAGACCTGCTCATATCTTGATGTTTAATGAATTTTAAAAGAAGATAACAATACTATATTAATAACTTTTAAGGAAAGTATTTGAACAAATATATTAGAATGTAAGTGACTGACCTGTGCATTTCTCTTGATGAATTTGAAGACATTTACAAACATTTCTCTGAGAAAAGGCACATGAATTTTTCAAGATGGCCAAAGGTGCCCAAGGCATAAAAGAGTTAAGAATTCACGTTCTTGTTGCCTTTTAATAGTCTGTTAAATACTTAGAAATCTTAGCACTGAACAGCTGATCATTACATATCATGGAACCTGGCTAGAAGTGTAAGTAGAAGAGAAGCGTGGAGATTTCATAGCTCTAGGAGAGCTCTGAATGTTTGATGTTAGAAATTTAAGATGAAGCTGGAGTTGTTTACTTCACACCTGTTCGTATTATCTCAGTGCCAAGAATCAGACAAACCTGCCAATCGCCAAACAAACAGATTTTCCTCATATTTAGGTACTAAATCCTCAACTGAGTTCAGCTCCTAACTGCATGAGTTCATGATTCAACAACATGAATCGTTCTTCATCCTTACCATGTGTAAGATGATTTAGACTGGGGACACATATATTATGCAAGCTTGCATTCGTTTTTTCTCCTCTTTAAATGTATCCTGAAACAGCTCAACATAAATCAGGAGAATCAGAAGCCACTGGAGGCATTATTATTCTAATAAGAACACAGCTCATCATGGTGAATGGCACAGGGCCTTCAATATTGTACAATTGAGTATAACTCTTTGTTCCACTATATACTGGATAAGGGCCTAGAGAAGTTGCCTAAACCTCTGAGCCACAGGTTACTCATCTGTAAAGTAAGAATGTCAATACCCATTTTATGAGTAAAGACGGAACGCACACTCAATAATCATTAGTTCCTTTCATTTCAAAATGGGCAGTATTTCTAAAGCTAATTGTTTATTTCAAATTCTGATTGTTATTTCAAGATAATTCATTTTTTAACCTCAAGTTCTTTTTTCCCCCTAATTCTTTCCTTTTTATAACCTCCTGTGCTAATGACAGTGTCAAGTTTTCCTTCAAACAATGTTGGGTATAATGATGTACTTTGGAGTTAGTAAGTCCTGAATTTAAATTCCAGGACCAATGTTTGCTAGTTTTGTAGCTTTGGAATGTCACTTATCCTCTTGGAGTCTCTGTTTCTTTATCAGTAGAAATCTCTGTTTCTTTAATGATGCTTAAGATACATAGTTGTTGTGGGGGTTCATACGTAAAGGTACTTAGCACATAGTGTTTTTTTAAAAATGAATTCTCTGGCTTTAGAGAAACACTTATCAGGATCCACTTGAATGTCTAAGAGGGAGAAAAACGGCGTATATGACATCATAAATGTGTCTAAGATAAAACTCATGATGGAAATACTATGTTACTCAAAGTATTGCCTGTTTCTTTACTATATGACATCTCAGAAAATTGTGTGTGCCCAATGAAGTCCCAAAGGAAAACAGTACTATGAATATTGTATGTGTTCTTAACCTAATAAATAATATACTATATATACTAATATATAAGCAATCCCCTATGCTACCAAATACACTAGTCTAACATATTAATACAAATTTATTTTAATAGAAAGAACGTGAACATGAATCTTTTGGAACAATCCTAACTTATTAAGATAGATCTTATACTTAGCACTATGGTGGAGAAGACCTGAAATATAATTGGAGGTTGGATGAGGGGAGACAAATACATAGGTCAACTGGAGAATCATTTGACAATACTATGTCAAATATATGAAACAGATGTTTTGCAATTCAAAAATAGAGAAGCCTTTGTGTCACTGTGTCTACTATCCAGAAAAAATATACAGTGAAATCCAGTTTGAGACCAATTATGACTAATGAAGAAATATGAAATGCCTTCCAAAGAAAAGGAGGAAGAGGTGAATGCCAGCTTCATAAATTTTGAAATATTAGGCATCCCATCAATATATTTTTAAATGCCTAAAATGATGTTTAAGGTCACCTAATTGGCGTATTTATTAGATCTTCAACTAGCTCTCCAGCAAATATGAGAGTGCTCCTATAGAGAGAACTGGACATCCATTATGGTCCCCATAATGACAGATAATTACAAGATATCCAATTATCATTGCTGACTGGGGAGGAGTATTTTCTATTTTTTCATTGATATGAAACTGTAAAGGAGGAAATTAAAAAAAAAAAAAAGGTTTAACTGTGTTTAAAGTATTGCAATGGAAATTAATCACCTAGACTTTGTCCCTATCAAATAAATGATGAAAAAACTAAACTCTATTCTTAGTGTGACTACCTCAATCAAGTTCAGTTCAGCTCTGCCAAACCTAAACAAGAGATGAGAATAATACCTTGGAGATTTACAGTACAAGTTTCCCATGATCATATTTGGGGTTTGTGACAACCCATATGGGTGAATCTTATTATAACCATTTTACAGAAAGTTAACTAGGTTCAGAGGGCTAAATTATTAACCTCAGTTTATAAAACTAGTGAAACTAACCTCAAATTGTATCTGGAGAACACCAAAGCCTGTCTTCTTCCTTACTACAGTTTGCAGCAGTGCCTGGGCCAAAAATATATAGCATGACCTCCTAGTACCCTGGTACATGGATGAGTGATTCCAAATATTTATTTCATAACCTCCACTGTCCTCTTGTTTATTCTCTCCTCTTTCTTTATTTTTTGGTTGAGTTGCTCATATAAGATCCTCTATAAAGTGGTCTTATCATAAGGAAACTATTAGATATAATGTTTGATGCTATTTCTTACTATTAGCAAGAAAGGTATATTTTTACCATTACTATATACTACTTCATATAGTCAAAAATAAGGTTCATCTTGGTAATGGGACCCTAGTACAGAGTCTTCCAAAGGGGAGCAAACCCCAACGGCCTTTGCCCTAGTTTGCAACTGATTAACTATTCCAGTAATGAGCACAGAGTACAATTAAGTTTAAGTACTACCTCAGGTGCTTTGCAAAAGCCCATTCTGGTATAGTTAAATGCATCCACACAGGGAGGGGTAAATTGAACCACATGAAAATAGTGTCTTTGTGTTTTATAAAGTTGATCTGTCCCTGCTGTTTATTACCCACCTGAAGTCATAAGCTTGTGCTTGTGACACCCCAAGTGCTTACTGTATAAATTATGATTAATGTGGAAAATTAAAAGTGCAAGAACCTTTTTTCCCCCCACACAGGTGTTACTAGCAACTGAGGTGGAGCTTCCAAAAGGGGGAGAGATAAAGATGGCATATTTCCTTAGACAGGCTCTGTACTTTAGTTTGGATAGATGGTAACCTTAAGAGCTGCCCACTGTAAATGATTGGTAATTCCCAGGTGCCGCAGAGGGGCCTCCTAGAGAAAATCTGGCAATCAGCAACATCGTCTGACAATGTGCTAGGGGGAACCTCATCTATTTAGATTTTTTTTTATCACATTCCCTACATGATAGTAATTTTAATAGAAAGTGTGATTTGAAGAGCTTGCAAGTCTCTAATTCTTCCAATCCAGAGTATTCTCTCCAAGGTCCAATTACAGCAAGCCCTAGAGAGTTGATACTGACTTAAGCATATGAATCAGTGTATCAACTCCTTGCTTTATCTTCAGTTTGCCAAAGGATAATTATTTCACTGGACATTTTATCTGATGAGGCTAGTCTCTCCACTTATCCAGATAATCTTTCCCAGAATATTTGTTCTTCCATTCATGAATATTGATTAAATTCCTGCTGCATGGGAGGCATGGTGGAAAAAAGTAACATTCCTCATCACAAGGAGTTTAATCTAGAATCAGTAATGTTAAATGTAATCAAGTGTTGCAGATGATTGAGAGAATGAACAGTGAGACACAAGAAGGCAGGGTGTAAGGGATGTACACTTCTTTATGGGCAGAGAAAGTTAGAAAAGACATCTTAGAGAAGGTGACTATCTTAAACTGAATGTTGAAGATGACAGTCTATTCATGATGTTAGTAGGAAAGATAAGTGCGTACAATTCTTTCTAACAAAGCCAACAGAAGGATCAGAGGGGTGAAGGTGTAAATTTACTTTATGTTTTCAAAAAATGGGTCTACGTACATGGTTGGAAATAAGAATAGTTAACATCTATCTGTATAAAATGTACATGCTCCTTATGATGTAGATATTACTATCCTCATTTTTTAGATGAGTAAAATGAAGGCTGTGTGACTTGCCCAAGATCATACAGTTAGTGAGAAAAAGAAGCAGAATTAGAATCAGGTGGTCTTATTTCAGAGCAATATTCTCAACCATGATGCTGTATGTTGAGGAAGAGTCTTACAAGTCATGTCAAAGGCTTTGGCAGGATCCCATTAGTGGGTTTAAGCAGAAAGATGCTGCTATCTGATTTTAAGTAGGGGAAACAAAACACCAAGACTGCAATGTAACATATAAAGCACTTGTCAACCAAAGGTTATTTCACTAGTCCAGGCAAGAGCTAATGAGGTCTATGATTAAACAATGGTGAGAAGAATGGGACAGGCCAGATTTGAGGGATGGTAAAATGATCAAACTGAGGGTAGATTGGGGAGAATAGGGTAAAAAAGAAATGGAAGGTGGCACACCAGTGTCTGGCATGGATCATGAATGAATTCTCAGTTTTCAGATTCAGCAATTGTAGTCATCATGGTATTTTTAGAATTGATGAGGAAACATTCAGCACCTCACCATACATCACAACTCAGAAATATCAATTTATGCCCATGGTGTAAGATTTAAATACTTTGTACATCTGGAGGAACATATTCTCTATGCATTAAGTTTCTTTTACCAAACTGTGTTGAAATTTTTTTTTTAAATTCCCTCTCATAATACATACAGAAAATAATTCTCTCTCATCAATCTCACAAAACCTGCTCATTGCGCTTTTAGCTCTACAATGACCTTTTCTTATTGCCTGAGTAATGCCTGCCTTGCCCATTTTGTAACAAATACAGATTGCTTTCCTTCTCTTTCTGTCTGGTGATGAGCTGATTAATAGCAGCACAAGTGGCTGCTCCTTGAGACTAATTAATCACCTGTCATAATTGTTCAGCAGTTAAATAACTATTAATCTGGATGCTAGTCAGAGTGAAGGTTGGCAGGGTTAGGAAAAAGGAGAGTTCTTATGGTGAAATTAGGGCTAAGCTTTCGCTAAAATGCTGTTTCTTTAAGTCAGAAACAGTTGTTTCTGTGTTGTGTTTGGGAGAATCTCTTAAAGGCTTTGTACATATAAAAGATTTAGTGATTGCAGGTCATTGCAATCACTTATTGTTTAATCATTATAATGTGCCACATAGAATAGTATTGTAATTAGCACCACGGAAATAAACAGATGGCAGTTATTTGAGAGTTGTGGAAAGGGAGGAAGCCCAAAAGAAACCGAAAGTATCGAAAGAAAGTCTTACTGAATGCATGGAGGCTAGGAGGGCAGGAACAAAAATGCTTTGCCTCCCTAAACACATAAAATAATAATTTTAAAAAGGGAAATATGAGTTGGGAGAACATATTTTCTAATATCTTCTGGTTCTTCTAGCCATCAGTAAAGCTGGAGGAAGTTTAGTAACAATCAATCGGGATTCAAGCAGCTTGCACACAGATGAGGTTTGCTTCTGGGTCCCAAAGAGGCTGCTGTTGCTCACCCCTGAGGTGTGAAGCTGGTGAGTAGCACAGAGAGTTCTACTTAGGAAGACACGCAGTAGAAACCACCTCAGATGCAGAATCTGAAGGAGAGAGATAAGTTCCTTTCTTTTCATGTTAACGAAGTAAAAAAAAATTTTTTTTTTTTCAAATCATGATTGGGAATAATGGGGGTGATTTTCAGCTCTCCAAGTCACAATCATTGAAAGTTTGCATCATTACAGCTATGTTATATTATCCTATTATGTTTTGTATCACATTAGCTCATGGCATATGTGAGCTTGTTCCAGACATTATTAGAACAGAGAAAAGAGAGCACTGAAAAGTGACTATCTGAAGAACTTCTAGAAGCATGAACTGCTATGGGTATAATTAATATTATTTATTTTGTCAATAATTCTATAATTATTAATGCTAATTGGATCCATTACTAAGACAGAGTAGTGGTAAAATGAAACTTTCATCTTCTTGACTAGTATGTCCTGATGTTAGAGTGCATCCTTGTAAAGGTACTCCTTATACTTCATTCAACAATTGTTTAACCCTATTGTTATGCAACTGCTGTGGGGAATGTAATTTTACATGATAAAACAAAAAACTTGGGAGACATTCTTTTTGTCATTTATTCTAAGTAAGTGACAATTTCCTCAACATTACCTGCATTGATTGGCTTTCCAGGTAACATTTATCCACTGTGGAGATACCTGACAGATCCTACGATATTTGGGCTTTCCTTCTACCCAGTTGTTCTCATGAAACATCTCACACATTATACCAAAGTTTATCCACTTGGGCTTCAAAAACATTGCTCTCTCATTTCTTTTCCTCCTTTCCCTTTTTAGTCTTCATTGTAACAATAATATAAATAACATATTACAGAGTATGGACTTTGTCTGCCTTAAACTCATTTAAGCCTCAAAGCTGTAAGGTTTGGAGCAGGTCAATTAAAAAAAAAAACTGGACTGGAAAGAATATAGGTATCTGGGACAATATAAAATGGAAGGGGGATGGGCGCCTGGGTTGCTCAGTGGGTTAAGCCACTGCCTTCGGCTCAGGTCATGATCTCAGGGTCCTGGGATCGAGTCCCGCATCGGGCTCTCTGCTCAGCGGGGGCCTGCTTCCCTTCCTCTCTTTCTGCCTGCCTCTCTGCTTACTTGTGATCTCTCTCTGTCAAATAAATAAATAAAATTCTTTAAAAAAAAAAAAAAAAAAAAAAAAAATGGAAGGGGGAGCAGGTATTGTTGGAATAAGACTGTCTATATTTAATTCCTGACTCTACCTTTTACTACCTCAATTGCTTTAACTTCCAGGTGCCTCTATTACTCTATTACATCATCTGCAAACTGGGGATAAATTGTCTATTTTCTAGAGCCATCAAAAATATCTAGCTTATAAAAGATTTAACATTGCTCATAAGCCCACAGTAAGCACTTAGGGAATGATAGTAGGAAATAACTTAAGAATAGAGGCTTGCCGCATACCACTAGAAATCCAATTCTAGTTTGACACTAATCAATAGCATTTATTCTTTGCATTATATACAACGGCCCTCCATCATCTGACTCCAACCTAAAAACCATCCGATAGTATAGCCATATTTAATATATGAGATTCTCTAAACATATTTATTATGTGTTGAGTTGTATCTCTCCCATATTCATATGTTGAAGTTCTAACCCCCAATGCCTCGTAAAGTGAGCTTATTTGAAGACAGAGTCTTTGCAGAAAATATTAACAGAAAATGTTATCATTGGGGTGAGCCCCTAGTCCAAAATGATTGTTGTCTTTATTAAAAGAGGCAGTTGGGTGACAGACACATACAGGGAGAAGACCACATAAAGATGAAGGCAAGATAGATGAAATGCTTTAACAAGCCAGGGAACACCAAAGATTGGCTGAAAACCACCAGAAGCTATGTGTGAAGCGTGGAGATTCTCCTTGCTGCTTTCCAAAGGAAGCAAGCCTGCCAATACCTCAGTGTCAGACTCCTAGTTTCCAGAACTATAAGACAACAAATTTCTCTCCATTACCAAGTTTGTAGCAGCACTACTGAACTAAGACAATGTAGTATTATTTTCCTTCTACATATTTTTAACTCTTTATCAAATATTATTTTATTTTTATCTCTGTAGACAAATCTCATTACTTTTTATCCAAGTACATCCCAAGCATCTATTCAGAGAGGTCTTAGGTAAGAATGTTTAGGATTTTTTTTCCTTTTTTTGGCCAGAATGCAAAGGTTGAAGTGAGAGTACACAGGTCACTTAGGAAATACTGCTAGCATTCAGGTCTTCCTTTTACAAAGTATTAATGCAGATTATTTGAGAGTACTGGCCTATTTTAAAGTCATAAATAAGTTCTTGGAGGAATCTGATCTTTGTGCACTGAATATCTTCCCTTCTCTGCTTTGTCTTCCTGTGATCTCAAAGCATCTCATGCTATGTAAGATTTGGTCATTTATAGATACCCAAAAGCCAGGTGTTAGATAATATAAGAGGAGAAAAACTAAGCCTGCCACCATATGGCTATTTGTATATGTGAGCTGACCAGAGCTGAAATCCATTTGAATGATGACATGTTTAGTCATCATATTTAAGCTTATTAGTGAACTGCAGATATAAGCAATATATCCTTCAGCAATGCCTCGGTTATTCTGAACCAAGCATTTGTGAGACTTGACCTATAAATTACACTCTCAAGAATACTAGGATTTAACAAAAGAACGTATTATGATTAATGGTCTGGTGCCATTGGAATTAATGATTTTCTATTAGGAAATACTATAGTCATGAGTCTTGGTCATGAATGAATGTGAGATTCCATTAAACCATTTACTCTAATAGACTGCTGTTTTATACACAAGTCTGAGTCCTTCTAACACGTGTGTTCCTTCTAAACCACTCCCTCATATGCTTTAGCAGACATCAAGCAAGAGTGGTTGACAACCTTTCTCATGCTCTTATCGCTTTCACAATAAAGTCAAAATTCCTTAAAAGGGTATGATGTACTGTCCTCTGCCTATTCCATTAACCTCATGTTTTGGTGGTACCACTACGTAATATGTTGGGTTCTAAGAGCTTGTTCAGTTAAGTGAAAATGTCATTCTGTTTCCCATTCCTGTCCCTCCATTACTGCCGGTCTCCTGCCTGGCTTACCTTCTCTCCATGTGTATGCTAGGGTCCTCAGTCAACAAACTATCTTTTCTAGAAAAAGCCCACTGATTATTCCAGCAACTCAATGTGGGCTTTCTCTTTCAGTCTCATTTACCTTGTATATACTTCCGTTCCAGCATTATGATTACTCTTTACCAGACTAGTTCTCCAGCAGACTGCAAGCTTCCTTTGGATAAGTACTTTGTTATGATCATCTTCCCATGTTAAATACTTCAATTAAAAAAAAAACCTGCAGAGTGATCTTTCAATATATGGCCATCATCGTCAGTTCAGGCTACTGTATCAAATTACCAGATAGGGATGACTTAAACAACAAACATTTATTTCTCACAGTTTGAGAGGCTGGGAAGTCCAAGATTAAGAAACTGACAGGTTTTCTATCTTATTGCTGTATCCTCACATGGCAGAGTAAGAGCGGTACAATTTTTATCCTCTTAGAAGAGCACCATTCTCATCATGAGGGCTTCATCCTCATTAAAATATCCAAATCTTATCACCTCCCAAAAGTTTCATCTCTGAAAAATATCACATTGGGGATTGCACAGGACTTTTTTTAGGGGGATAAAAACATTTGGTCCATATCAATGGGTGAGTGAATAAGTTAACGAATAAGTAAATGGAAGAGTAAATTACTGGGAAGATAAATGAATAAACTGAAAAGAGATAATTCCCCTAAAATAACAGCCCTCTCAAAATTAAATTATGGTTTTATTGGTGGTGCTGTAATAATGGAGCCAATACTATGTATACAGAAATTTTTCTTAAAGTTATAGGGCAAGATTATGCCTAGAGCCCATTCTTTAAGCAAATGGTAGTCATGTCTAGAAAGAACAAAAGGGAAGGACCCAAGAAGAATAAAAATGGACTCTCCCTCTCCATTCATCCCCCCACCCCCCGCCCTTTAGATAGTACTATGAACAGCCAGAAGATTGATCTGAACTCTTGGAAGTGTGGTCCAACACATTGCTAGTCTTAAGGAGATAATCTCATGTTAAGAAGTGAGGAAACTTGGAAATGGAGTTTATTCTATCTCTGGAGTTCAGTTAGAATGTGAAGGTTTCCTAGGCATTGGAAACAATCTTAGATATGATAAGAAATACAAATATATACTTGTATGGTGGACTATTAGGGTCTTTTAATTTTTTGTCTATGTTTTTGTCTATGTTCCTTAAGTTTTGGGTAATGATTTTTTGAAAGACACTGACTATCTCAGCTATGCAAGGAGATCTAAATACAACCCCGGATTATAGTTCAAAATGGAAAAACTTGGCTTTTGGAATATATGAGAAGAGCCCAAAAGTTGAATGGACTTGATGAGTATATAATTAGAGACTCTTGGTCTAGCTGACTTTTTTGAATGGGGTGATCTCCTTTCAGAGTAGATACCTGGGTTTTATATCTTAGGAGAAGTTGTATCTACTAACAAATTCCTTCAAGGTTATCACTGATCCAGTGCATGACACACTGTAGGTACTGAGCAATGTGACTATCTCTGATACTTTAGTATACATTTATAGATAGGCAATGACTATAGATTCTGCAGTCATATAGTTCTGCATTGCTATGGGTACTTCTCCTGCACCTTCTTCTTCTTTTTTTTTTTTTTTTTTTTTTTTTTT
>NC_081557.1:56608401-56742473 GCF_022355385.1 Mustela nigripes
TTTTTTTTTTTTTTTTTTTTTTTTTTTTTTTTTGACTCAGAAAGAGAGAGAGAGCGAGCAGGGGGAGGGGCACAGGGAGAGGGAGAGAGAGAATCTCCAGCAAAGTCCCTGCTGAGCTCAGAGCCTGGACCAGTGCACATTCCCACAACACTGAGATCATGACCCGAACCAATACCAAGAGTCCTACACGCAACAGACTGAGCCACCCAGGCACCCCTGCTTCTCCAGCCTTTGCTTCCAGTCTCTGCTTTGTGGTTCTCTGTGAGTTCTTGCTATGTTTGTGAAATTATGGAGAATTTTATTAATCACTCAGTAAATAACAAACTTTTTTTTTTAAAGTAATTGAAATTGCCACTCTCCATAGAATGTTAAGGACAAATAGAAAAAAAAAATCATTAAATAATTGTTAAGATTTCCGACCCCAATATTTCCCATGTCACTGTGGTTAATAACTTAATATTTCTAAGTCTCCATTTGATTAAATAGGGGAGGCAAAATTTATTATTATCTGTATTGAATAAAGTTTATTGTAAGAATTATATGAGATAAATTAGCACCTTAAGATAACCATAAGCCTAATTGTCAAATTAACATTTGGAGTAAGATGGCTAACTGACCCCAAAGATTCATGCTCCTTTTCTATAATGTAGAACTACTCTGTCTAACTGCAGGTCCAGTTCCCTTACAGCAAGGTGGAAACATTATAATTTCTTGCCAGCATAATGTGAGTGGAAGTGATGTATCTTACTTACTTCCAGGCCCTGGTATTTAAGAAACAGATGCGATTTTCTCTACATCTCATCTCTCTGTCTCTGTCAGCCTGATATCAATGTCACTGTCAACCTTCAAAGATGATAACTTCACAGGAAGATAGAACAGCTTCCATCATGCTGGATCACTGAATGACTTTGTAACAGAGCCCTATGGATTTCCTGCAGCACTTTATTAGATAGGCAGAAAAAAAAAAAGTTTTATTGTGTTAAGCCTCTGAAATTTAGAGATTATAATAGCACTTGTCATTACTCTAAGTAGCCTAACTATAACTTGAATTAAAATTTGTCTTCAGGGCATCTAGGTGGTTCAATTGGTTGAGCATCTGACTTCAGCTGGGGTCATGGATTTAGGGTCCTGGGATTGAACCACACCTGAGGCTCTTTGCTTAGCCCAGAATCTGCTTGTTCCTCTGTCTCTCTCCCTGCTCATATCTGCTCCCCCCAGATAAATAAATAAAATCTTTTTAGAAAGAATTTTTAAAAAGAGTGGCTTCAACAACAAGCTCAAATACATAATGTTAGCTTAGTGGCCTGGGTGGTGGGCATTAAGGAAGCAGAATAGTCTGGAAAGATAGAGAGTTCTGTTTTAGTGGAACAAAATGTTTGGTAAAACAATATGCCTGCTGGTCCTACAGCTCTAGGGAAAATGGTTAGATTTTCCAATACACTATATTGGCTGTCAGAGCATTTGAAAGATAAAATGAACTCAAGCAAGGACTGGGAGATTTTCAAGCAGAGATCAAAGGAATTAGAGAAAGTCTAGAGACTAACAGCATTACATATTAGAAAGGTTACTGCTTATGGGTCCTCAAATAACAAGATATAATGTTTAAAACACTGTGTAACAAAGAACCTCTAAGTCTCCTTAAACTACTTAGTATCAGCTCTGTTGCAAATACCACATTAAGAGGGGTGCATCCCATTTAAATCCATTGTTTCAGATTATTTTAAGATAGGTACTATTAAGCTTAAGGAGAGAACAGTGTGGATGAGAAAGTTAAGAAATAAAGATGATTTGAGAAATATGCCCAGGAAACCATTTTAGATGGGGTTATTGGCTCACAGACTTGACTATAAGCACATAGTTAAAAGTTGTTTTTTTGTTTTTGTTTTTATTTCTCAAGGAACTGTACGCCAAAGAAACCAAAGTCCATATTTAAAATATCTTATGGCATTCAATTTTTATTATTTTAAAGACTTTATTTATTTACTTGAGAGAGAGTGAGAGAGAGAGGGAGAGACAGAAAATGAGCAGGGGGAGGGGGAAGAACAGAGGGAGAGGAAGAAGCAGACTCCCCACTGAGCAGGAAGCCTAATGGAGGGCTGATCCCAGGATCCCAGGATCATGACCTGAGCCGAAGGAAGACACTTAAACCAACTGAGCCACCTAAAAGCCCCTGACATTCAATTTTGTTTAAATAACACTTGGTCCTCCAAACTTGGGTGGGCATCTGGTAGGCTTTGAAAACTTCAAATATGTTATGGAAGATAAAAGAGGAAGAAATTTTGAGGCGATGAATCCAAGAACAATTAAGAATTGCAGGTGAAATAATTCCTCCCAGTATCACTAATGAAGGAATTTTCCCCACAACAGGACAGGGTTCCTTACAATGTCAGTCCTGGAGGATCTCATTATTTCTATAGACTTGTGACTGTTTTAAGACTCTTATTTTCCAACTGGGAATTTTTAATTTATTTTCCACCCTTGTTTCCTGCATTGTGCATTGGGTGATGAATAAACAAACAGCTTGTCTTTCAATTTATAGTTTTATAAATAATGAGGAGTTATATATGACCTGATGGAGAGAATTGTGATTACCCAGAGATTCAGCCTTCGAGATGAGTAGAGGGTCCACCAGTATGACTTCTGGGATTTTTCCTTTCAGGGGAAGGTGAAAGCGGCAGTGAACATGGTCTTTGCTTGGGAGGAAGAATGAGCAAAGAAATTTGATGACCAGAGAAGCAGAACTTAGGAGGGATGTCGAACTATCCACCAAATATCCATTTTCTTCCTTTTAGAGTACAGATTTTTTTTTTTTTTTTTTTTTTTTCCGGAAAAGCAGCAGTCCAGTCAAGACCTAAATTTTCCAGAAAATGCTTATATCAAGGCAGGGCTATCAACTTGTTGACAAAAGACTATAAGCAAAAGTGACATATGTAAATTCTGGACCAAAACAATTAGGAAGTATTTGTGTGTGTCTTCTCTTGTTCTCTTATTTGTAAACTAAAAGTCATATGGTAAAAAAGGCAGATACTGAAGATAAAGAGGCAAGTAAGACCCACCTCCAGCCATTAGCAACAGTTGGCCTTTTATCTGACTCTGGAGCTATAGGTTCAGTCTTTGGTGGGCTAATTTGGCTATATTATTTGTATTCTATGCATTCCAAATACATGCTTTTTACAAGTTTTAATTTGTACCTATTCCCCTAGCTGGTATAATTTCATCAAGGATAATGTGGAATTGCAGCAGCGAGTTTGGGAAAATTTTGACATGAATGAGATTATTCATTTGAGACACACTTGAGACTACCACCACCACCAACAACAACATTTAAAAAAGGAAAAAAAAAAAAAATCTTGTGAAGAGATTCACTGTCCTGTCTGCCAAAAAGAAAGATTACTTTGTATAATACATGAGACAACTGTCTTTCATTTCTATACTTCAGGAATTAATAAGTATCAGCTTGTGGATTGACTTAATGAAATAATCAAGAGCCTGAGTTATTTAAATCAGTTCTAAAAATTCTTTTTCTTTTGGATATATGTATTAAGATGTGTTTTCCTACATTTAAGTCTTCTTTCCCTGCAAAAGGAAGAAAATAAACCTTTTACAGTGATGGTCATATAAAAAAATGATAACTGGGAAGAAAATATTTAACAATGAATTTGAGTTATGACCTCTATTTTGAGCTGCTATATAAGAAGAAAAACTAGACATTTAGGGTTTTGGATATTATTTCAAGAATCTTTTAATAATTGGCTTATGAACACAGACTTTTATAAATCATGTTGAAAGGAGTACATGTTATTTTCCTGACAATAAATTAATCTGTCAGCCAATTTGACTGATTTAATTTGGTTTAGAAACCAACATATAAAAATTGGGTTAGCACATATTTTAGTTAGTATATGGCATAGATTTATTTTTAATGATTTAAAGATGGTGATGATTTACATAAATGGCTAAATCAAATTCTATTAACTAGTTACTAAAAGTACAAGAGAATGAATATGATCTATTTATCCAGGGAATTGTTATGGTTTATTAAGATGATAAATTCAATATATGTGCTGTCTTATTTGGTATGATGATGAAATTTTATTTTATTTTAATTCTAAATTTGAAAACTATGTCATCTATTTGTGTGTGTGTGTGTACGTGTGTGTGTGTGTGTCTGTTTATTAGACAGCTTAGGCTGTCATCACAAAATACCACAGATCAGTGTCTTTAACAACTGAAATTAATTTTCTTACAGTTCTGACAGCTGGAAAATCCACACTGGACATTCCATCAGGGTATAGTATCTGATGAGAGTTCCCTTCCTGCCTTGCAGATGGCTGGTTACATTATGGAGAGAAAAAGCAAGCTCTCCCATAACTCTTTTTAAAGACAAATACCCAACTTTTGTAGCAACATGGATGGGACTGGAAGAGATTTTGTTGAGTGAAATAAGTCAAGCAGAGAGAGTCAGTTATCATATGGTTTCACTTATTTGTGGAGCATAACAAATAGCATGGAGGACATGGGGAGATAGAGAGGAGAAGGAAGTTGGGGGAAATTGGAAGGGGAGGTGAATCATGAGAGACTATGAACTCTGAAAAACAATCTGAGGGTTTTGAAGGGGCAGGGGGTGGGAGGTCGGGGTACCAGGTGGTGGGCATTATAGAGGGCAGGGATTGCATAGAGCACTGGGTGCGGTGCAAAAATAGTGAATACTGTTATGCTGAAAATAAATTAAAAATAAATTAAAAAAAAAAAGGATGTTAGTGCTATCAAATGAGGGCCAGACCATCACTTAACCATCACTTACACCCTTATATAGGATATAGTCATACCCTTATATAGGATATAGTCATATAGGATATATAGGATATAGTCACCCTTATATAGGATATATATAGGGTTTCTTTTGAGGAACATAATTCAGCCCATAGCAATCTACCTATAAAACATAATAATTAATGTTTTGTTCTATATTTTAGATGCATAATATTCAAATGAAGTGAAGCTAGATTCTTCCTTATAATGATGAAAGTGTTCTGTGCTTAGATTACAGAATTATCACATACTATATTTCTATAATTTCACCATAAACCTTAATCATTGTAACAATAAAAGATCTTTAGTTTGGAAAAAAGTTAGAAATTTCTAATGATCATGGTTCTTCAGTGCTGTATATTTGGAAAATATCGCCTGTTTGGATATTAATGACATGTTCATGCGCTGTCAAACTTCTGATACAAATGCCAAATTCAGAATAATGAAATGCTCAGTATGTCTTCTTTGCCTGAACTATTTTATATAAACTCATACAGACTCTGTATTTATTACATAAAGTAATACAAAGATATCCTTTTTACTTGTAAGAGAAGGGACAACAGGAATAATTAGGGTTTCCTTATCATTCTCCAAATTTTTATTTATTAAAAATTAGTGTTATTGACATTAAATAAATAACTGACAAATCAATAGAACAATTTCATCTTCCTAGGTAAATTATATATAATCAAAATATTATAATATTCATATAATTCAAAAATTATTTCTTATATTAAAACAAATATAATTATGCTTAACTATAAAATTTGACATAATTGTCTCCAAGTTGAGCTTGCCTCTATTTTCTGCCACTCTTGTCAACCAGAACAATCAACGTAAGTATAGAATAAATCAAGAGACTGAAGGTTTGCAATGTTCTTAACTGTTTGATATATGTTCTTATTTCCAGTAGTCAGTATTAATTAATTCTTATTAATTAATTCTATTTTGTACTACAAGATGGTACTCTCTTTCATTCTGATATTACCAGTTAATATAATAATAATAAATAATAGCCAAAGGGGTTCTGTTCCTCTTACCACTGTAACAGAGATAAACTGGATATGTGATCTTAAGCCAACTGATAGTCATGAAGCTGTCTAGTATATGTTCTACTTGCCCATAGCAAAATATTGACAAAACTTTAAAGGTAAGGCAGTGATTAAAGTCAGTATCTGGATGGCTCTTTTTTACACATGGATTTTATACCATTTTCCCAGTAATAGGTTATGGATTTCCTTAGGTTATTGTATGATTAAGATTGAACAAAGCTTTACCAAGGTGGAAAGCCAAAACTTTAACAGCACAACAAAGAAAAAGGATTGTCTGACTTTTTTTTTTTTTTCCCTACTGAGGCCCAAATTATATTATGATGGAAACACTCACCTTACTAATGATTCTGTCAGGTAGTTTTGGAAGGCACTTCACCTTATTTAAAATGGTACTGTCTATATCACACTCAATATTCAAGTAAGGTTAAAAAGATAAAATTTATTCTCAAACTTAGATTAGTAGGCACATACCCAAATGAACTGCAAACAGGTATTCATATAAATGTTTATACATAGGTATTTACAAGCAGCATTATTTGTAATAGCCAAAAGATGGAAACAACCCAAATGTCCATTAATGGATGAATAGATAACAAATATGTTAAGTCCTTACAATGGAAAATTAATTCAGCCATAAAAGAAATGAAGTTTTGACATCAGCTACAATGGGACTAGGCCTCAACAATATTATGCAAAATGGAAAGTTGACATAAAATTCACATATTATATGACTTCATTTATATGAAATATCTAGAGTAGGAAAATCCAGAGACAAAAGGTATATGAGTGATTGTCAGGGGCTGAGGAAAGGGGGAATCAGTGGCTGCTTAACGGGAATGTGTTCTCTTTTGGAGCTGATAAGAACATTTTGAAACATCATCATAAAGATGATGGCTGCACAACATTGTGAACAACTTAAAAATTCCTGAATTGTTCACTTTAAAATGATTAATTTCATGTTATATGAATTTTACTTCAAAAGACAGAAGAAAAAAAAAAAAAAAAGACAGAAGAAGAGCCAAACTTTCAGAAACTCCTGAGCTTCCTTAGCCTAAATTTTCATCTTTGACCTTAATGACAATGAGGTCAACTCTTTTGAAAGTCTATTTATTTTATCCATATGAACTTAGAATCCTAGCCATCTGGAAGTACTTCTATCAATCCTAGACACTGCCTTATTACAGGGTGATATGAGTAATCATCAAAAAGAATTAAATCAATGCACCTAGTGTTATTACCAAGATACAAGCAGCTTTTCCTCAACATCTTAAATAAAAAAACAAACAATAAACAACACCAAAAATGCTCCATAATTTTAAAGCCATAAGCTTCACCTTTTGGAAAAGACCTCAGAGAAACTATCTGGAACCCCAAAGAAAAGGACCTCTCAGGTACTGTTATCATTTTACTCTGAACCCTAGAGTGCTTATACTTGGATGTGTCTCAAAGATGCGTTGCAAAGAGTTGTAAGTTAATCACTACTAAGACTGTTTCAACTGATTACCTCAAACTAAGGATTCTTAGGAATTCTTAAAACTGTCTTAGACAGGGGCGCCTGGGTGGCTCAGTGGGTTAAGCTTCTGCCTTCAGCTCGGGTCATGATCCGCTCAGCAGGGAGCCTGCTTCCTCCTCTCTCTCTCTGCCTGTCTCTCTCCTTACATGTAATCTCTCTCTGTCAAATAAATAAATAAAATCTTAAAAAAAAAAAAAAAAAACTGTCTTAGACAGCTTCTGCCTACAAATTCTAAATCATCAGGAAAATGTGAATCAAAACTACAATGAGATATCATCTCACACCTCCTAGGATTTCTGTTATCAATTAACCTCTCTCTCTCTCTATATAGGTATATATGCCAAGTATTGGCAAGAATGTGGAGAAAAGTGAGAGAAGTGAACCCTTATATACTGTTGGTGGGAAAGTGACTAGTAAAGCCATTAAGATAATCAGTGTGGAAATCCTCAAAAAATTAAAAGTATGTAAAAAGTAAAAATTAAATCAAATTATCCAGTAATCACACTTGTAAGTGTAAATCCAAAGAAAGGAAATCAGAACTGTAAAGAGTTATCTGCATTCGCATGTTGATGTCAGAATTATTCACAATAACCAATGAATGAGAAGACCCTAAATTTTCTCCAGTGAATTAATGGATGAAGAAAATATGCATATATATGCACACATGAACAGGAATATTATTCTGCCTTAAAAAGAAGAAAATCCTAACATTTATGACAACATGGATGGTACTGGAGAACATTAGGCTAAATGATGTAAGCAAGACACAGAAAGAGAAATACTGAATGATCTCACTTATATATGTATTATCTAAAATAGTCAAACTCATGGAAGCAGAGATTAAAAATAGTGCTTTCCAGAATAGGGGCTGGAGGATAATGAATGATGTTGGTCAAAGGGTACAAAGTATCAGTTATGCAAGATGAATAAGTTCTGGAGATCTGATGTACAGCATGGTGATGATAATTAAAAATACTTTATTGTATAATAGAAATTTGCTAAGATAGTAGAGTTTTAATCTGCTCAATACATATACATATACACAGAAATGGAAACTATATAATATGATGAATATGTCAATTAGCTTTATCATGGTTACCATTTCACAATGTATACATGTGTGTGTATGTATATACATATATCTCAAAAACATCAAGTTGTACATCTTAAATACAATTTTTATAAATCAATGATACTTGATAAAGCTGTTAAAAGATAAAAGTATATCATATTTTTGTATATTTTTGAAATGTAGCCTAACTAAACAAGTAAAGGAGGATTTTGTATAAAGAGAACACATTATGCTACTGCTAACCCACTATACCAAAATGTGGTGCCTACCAAAATGCATTAAGATTAGTAGTATTTGATAAAATCTCAAAATAAAAAAAAAATATATATATTTTAAATTGGTCTTTTTACAAAAATGCCAACTTTTCTGTAAGACCTTCAAAGGCTATCACATTAAAAATGGGGGACCTATGCAGCATTATTGACAATAACCAAGACATGGAAGCAACCTAAGCATCTATCAACAGATGAATGGATAAGGAAAGCATGGGGTGCACACACACACACACACACACACCCCCCACAGGAATGTTACACAGTCACAAAAAAGGATGAGATCATGCTATTTGAGACAACATGGATGGACATAGAGGGTACTGTACGGTAAGTGGAATAAGTCAAAGAAAGACAAATACCATATGATTCCACTCATAAATGGAATCTGAAAAAAGAAAACAAAATGCATAATCAGAACAAAACACAGAGAGCAAACTGATGCTTGCCAGAGGGAAAGGAGGTGGGGAGCCGAGCAAAATGGGTGAGTAGGAGAGGAAGATACAGGTGTCTAGTTATGGAATGAGCAAGTCATGGGAATAAAAAGCAGAGCATAATGAACATAGTGATATTGTAATAGTGGTTGTAATGGGACAAATGATAACTACACTTTTAGTGAACATGGTGTAATGTATAAATTTACCAAATCACTAAATTGCACACCTGAAACTAATATAACATTGTGTGTCAACTCTACTCTAATTAAAAAATAAGTTTAAAAATAAAAACATGGGGGATCTACCTATACTTTTCCTATATACCTTGACTGCTTTGTAATTTTTTTAGCAGATATAATTATCAAATATTTGTTTTTATGCATGATGGAAAGGATTTTTGTCTCCCTCCAGTTTTGTGATTTTTATACCACTCTACTCCTAGCATATAGAAGAGTGTTTTAATAAACACTTGTTTTGGTTTATTAATCAAATATACTGTACTATATTAATCTATGCTACGCATGTTAGAGGGCTGACTATGGGCTTTTCTCTTCAATCTTTGAGTTCTGACTGTAGGCTCTCTATTGCTGGTGTCATTTAACAGAAAGCCTCTTGATTTTGTTTTAGAAAGCAATATTGGCTTATCTCCTCAAATTTATTATCAACCTCACAATACCATCATTCTCTACCTCGTGCTTTGCTCAAACAACCCACTGGTTGTGATTGTGACTCAGAGATACCCACTGTTGTTACGTGACCCAATATATATCAGCCTGTGTACTCTCTAGGCAATATACAGTGCCTTTTTTTTTTTATAAATTAATTTATTTATTTTCAGAAAAAAAGTATTCATTATTTTTTCACCACACCCAGTGCTCCATGCAATCCGTGCCCTCCATAATGCCAACCACCATGTACCCCAACCTCCCATCCTCCTGCCACTTCAAACCCCTCAGATTGTTTTTCGGAGTCCATAGTCTCTCATGATTCACCTCCCCTTCCAATTTCTCCCAACTCCATTCTCCTCTCTAACACCCCTTGTCCTCCATGCTATTTGTTATGCTCCACAAATAAGTGAAACCATATGATAATTGACTCTCTTTGCTTGACTTATTTCACTCAGCATAATCTCTTCCAGTCCCGTCCATGTTGCTACAAAAGTTGGGTATTCATCCTTTCTGATGGAGGCATAATACTCCATAGTGTATATGGACCACATCTTCCTTATCCATTCGTCTGTTGAAGGGCATCTTGGTTCTTTCCATAGTTTGGCGACCGTGGCCATTGTTGCTATAAACATTGGGGTACAGACGGCCCTTCTTTTCACAACATTTGTATCTTTGGGGAAAATACCCAGGAATGCAATTGCAGGGTCATAGGGAAGTTCTATTTTTAATTTCTTGAGGCATCTCCACACTGTTCTTCAAAGAGTCTGCACCAACTTGCATTCCCACCAACAGTGTAAGAGGGTTCCCCTTTCTCCACATCCTCTCCAACACATGTTGTTTCCTGTTTTGTTAATTTTGGCCATTCTAACTGGTGTAAGGTGATATCTCAAACTGGTTTTAATTTGAATCTCCCTGAGGGCTAGTGATGATGAACATTTTTTCATGTGTCTGATAGCCATTTGTATGTCTTTATTGGAGAAGTGTCTGTTCATATCTTCTGCCCATTTTTTAATATGTTTGCCTGTTTCGTGTGTGTTGAGTTTGAGGAGTTCATTATAGATCCTGGATATCAACCTTTTGTCTGTACTGTCATTTACAAATATCTTCTCCCATTCCGTGGGTTGCCTCTTTGTTTTTTTTTTTTTTTTTTTTGACTGTTTCCTTTGCTGTGCAGAAGCTTTTGATTTTGATGAAGTCCCAAAAGTTTATTTTCACTTTTGTTTCCTTTGCCTTTGGAGACATATCTTGAAAGAAGTTGCTGTGGCTGATATCGAAGAGATTACTGCCTATGTTCTCCTCTAGGATTCTGATGGATTCCTGTCTCACATTGAGGTCTTTTATCCATTTTGAGTTTATCTTTGTGTACGGTGTAAGAATGGTCGAGTTTCATTCTTCTACTTATAGCTGTCCAGTTTTCCCAGCACCATTTATTGAAGAGACTGTCTTTTTTCCACTGTGTATTTTTTCCTGTTTTGTTGAAGATTAATTGACCATAGAGTTGAGGGTCCATATCTGGGCTCTCTATTCTGTTCCACTGGTCTATGTGTCTGTTTCTATGCCAGTACCATGCTGTCTTGGTGATCACAGCTTTGTAATAAAACTTGAAATCAGGTAACGTGATGCCCCCAGCTTTATTTTTGTTTTTCAACATTTCCTTAGCGATTCGGGGTCTCTTCTGATTCCATACAAATTTTTGGATTATTTGCTTCAGCTCTTTGAAGAACACCGTTGGAATTTTGATCGGAATGGCATTAAAAGTATAGATTTCTCTAGGCAGTATAAACTTTTTAACAATGTTTATTCTTCTAATCCAAGAGCATGGAATGGTCTTCCTTCTTTTTGTGTCTTCTTAAATTTCTTTCATGAGTGTTCTGTAGTTCTTCAAGTACAGATCCTTTACCTCTTTTGTTAGGTTTATTCCCAGGTATACAGTGCCTTTTAACAAACTCAGCTGCTTTCTCCTCCTTGCCCATCTCCATCTTGCTCTTTTGTATGTTGAACCTATTTCCCTCTAGGGGCCAGCACTTTGGAAGCCTGACTGAATGTCTGCAATATGTTAGCTTCTCAAGAGATATTTGAAAATGGGGAGGTGGGAAGTTGGAAGTACTATAATTTTCTCCGTTCCCTCTTGTTGATGCAAATGCCATGTTATCATTGTGGAATTTACCCTAGTAGATCCCTAGCTCAGCATCTAATATATAAATAGGTCCTACATTAATATATATGTTCCTTATATTTATAATTTCTAAATCAAGTATGCAAAGTAGAACCTCTTCATTTCATCAGTGTCTCACATAAGATACAGACTGTATCATCTGGGATAGCTTAGTATCTTTCCCTGTATCTCCATGTCTTGTCTGAAGCCAAATATGCCCTATATGAAGCAAATGTGGCAAAACTCTCATTTCTTAAACCATGCTTTTCTTTTTTTTTCTTTTTAAGACTTTATTTATTTATTTGAGAGAGTGAGCAAGAGAGCATCAAACAGAAGGAGGGGCAGAATGAGAGGGAGAAAATGCCCTCCATGAGCAGGAAGCCTGACCCATGGCTTCATCCAGGGACCTTGGGAACATGACCTGAGCCCAAGGCAGACATTTAACTGACTGAGCCAACCAGGTGCTCCTGGACCTTGGTATTCTTGCTCTGAGCTTCTTGTTCTTATGTGTATGCAGGTGTATCCTTTTATCCTTGTACCTCCATCCCAATTCAAACTGAAACTATCTGTGAATTTTATACTTGGTTTCAGTATCACTCTGTACATAAAGATACACAGCATGTCATGCTGTTTTCTGCCTAGTGCCTCAAGGACCCTCTGTTAGAAAAGAGGTTCCAATAAATACTGAAGGTTATTTGTTGATGCAAACTTTAATTACTTTTGTGAAAACATTCACCCCATATTACATACAGAGCGTATAAAGACTATTCACTAGGAGACAAGCTATCCCCACAGAATGAATTTTTATTTCATTTCACTACCAAAATGATGTTCCTGACCTTTCTAGATTTTTAATATATTATCACTAACGATGATATTCAGACTAATAGTGATATAAATAGGGGCTTCTATATACCATATCAGATAAAAGATATTGACTTTGTAATAGAATAAAATTGTTTTCTACTTTCTAGTCACATTGTAAATTTTTTTTTTGTTTGTTTGTTTTGTTTTGTTTTTGTTTTTTCACAGGGAGAGAGTAAAGAGCTTTTGGAAAATTTCCATAATAGTTAATCCCAATGCCTCCCTACCCCATCTAGCTTGGGAGTGTGATTATATGACCTATAAACACACTCAGAATTAATAAGATCATCAAACTCTGTCCCATGTAGGGAAATGAAAGCAAAACTTTCAGGGGCACCTGGGTTGTTCAGTGGGTTAAGCCTCTGCCTTCAGCTCAGGTCTTGATCCCAGGGTCTTGGGATCGAGCCCCACATTGGGCTCTCTGCTCAGCAGGTAGCCTGCCTCCCACCCCACTGCCTGCCTCTCTGCCTACTTGTGATCTCTGTCAAATAAATAAAATCTTAAAAAAAAAAAGCAAAACTTTCATGCCCCAGAAGCATTATATTATTGTAGCCCACACTACCCAAGAACACTGGGTATTGTGTGGTATGAGCCTATCACATGCTCCAGACAGAACCACAAACTGCTAGTTGCTTAAAAATGAACAGTCGGTAATTTTCTTTTTTAGTGAAAAGAAAATTTCTTTGTATGGCTTTGGAATCAAGATAATGCCGGCTTCACAGAATAATTTTGGAAATTTTCCTTCTATTTCTATTTCTTTGGAACAGTTTGAGAAGAGTATGTATTAATTCTTCTTTAAATGTTTCATAGAATTCCCCTGGAAAGCCATCTGGCTCTGGACTTTTCCAAAGAAGAGATAAAATAGGCTAACAGATATATGAAAAGATGCTCAACATTACTCATCATCAGGGAAATACAAATCAAAACTACAATGAGATACATCACACCCATCAGAATGGTTACACTTAACAACACAGAAAACAACAGAGGTCAGCAATAATGTGGAGAAAGGGGAATCCTCTTACATTTTTGGTAGGTATGCAAACTGGTGCGGCCACTCTGGAAAACAGTATGGAGGTTCTTCAAAATGTTAAAAATAGAACTACCCTAGGACCCAGCCATCACATTATTAGGTATTTATCCAAAGGATACAAATGTAGTGATTTGAAGAGGGCACATGTACCTTTATGTTTATTGCAGCAACATCCACAACAGCCAAACTATGGAAAGACTGCAAATGTCCATCAACAGATGAATGGGTAAAGAATATGTGGTATACACACACACACACACACACACACACACACACACACACAAATATTACTCAGCCATCAAAAAGAATGAGAACTTGCCAATTTCAATGATGTAGGTGGAACTAGAGTGTATTAAGCTAAGTGAAATAAGTCAGAGAAAGACAAGATGATTTTACTCATATGTGGAATTTAAGAAACAAAACAGATGAATATTGGGGAAGGGAAGTAGAAATAAATAAGATAAAAACGGAGATGGAGGCAAACCATAAGAGACTCTTTACTATATGTAACAAATTGAGGGTTGGAAAGAAGATGGGTGGGGGGATGGGGTAACTGGGTGATGGGCATTAAGGAGGGCATGTGATGTAATAAGTACTGGGTGTTACATACAACTGATCAATCACTACATTCTACACTGTAATAATATACTCTATGATGCAACTAATGTATCATTGACCACTATACCAAAAACTAATGAGGTACTCTATGTTGGCTAATCAAATTTAAATAACAATAAAATAAAATAAATTAATTAAAAATAATAATACACTATATGTTAACTAAATTGAATCTAAATTGAAAAACTAAAAAAAAAAAAAAATCTGGGATTTTTCTAAACATATTTTCCTTCTAGAGTTGTCTAGCAAGCTCATACTTGCTGGATTCTTGTCATTCCCTAGAATGCAGCTCTAGGTTTTTCTGGTAAGTACTTTTCATTTCTTACTCTTAAAGAACCACTGTTCTAGAAGAATATGCTAATGGCATAGAAAGGTATTTGTAAAACACTAGTAAGATGAAAAAGTAGTTCTTGTCATTTGCAACAATGTGGATGGAGCTATAGAGTATAATGCAAAAAGAAATAAGCAATCAGAGAAAGACAAATACCATAGATTTCATTCATATGTGAAATTTAAGAAACAAAACAGATGAACTTATGGGAAAGGAAAACAAAAAAAAAAGAGAGAGGGAGTAAAACCATAAGAGACTCTTAACTGCACACAACAAACTGAGGGTTGCTGGAAGGACTGTGGGTGGCAGAGGGGCTAAATGGGCAATGGGTATTAAGGACAGTGTGGTGAGCACTGGGTGTCATATGGAAGTGATGGATCACTAAGTTCAACTCCAGAATCTAATATTATACTATATGTTAAGTAACGAAAATATAAATAAAAATCTGAAAATAAAAAAATATGGATAGTTAAAAAAAGAAAGAAAGAAAGAAAGAATGAAACAGCCAATCAGTTCCCCCCTGATGCATACTACAAGTAAATCACAAATAAAAGGCATATCCAAGAATTCACTCCCATGCTTTGGGAGGTGATTTCTAAAGCTAAGCACGGTATCAGTGGACTGAAGATGACTGTTAGTCATCTTTCCAGAGAAGCCAAGAGGACCAAGAGCTCCATGTTGAAGAACAAGAATGCATAGTGTTACTTATACAACAGATTATATTTCAATAGCTGGAATGGGCTTTTAAATGCAAATGATATACTTTTTTTTCTTATTATGATATAAATCATAACTGTTACTAAAATCTGTAAAGTACAGATAAGTAAAAATCAAATAGCAAAAAACATCATAAACTTGTAGAGATAATAGATAGATAATAGAGATAATGTGTTTTATTGCATCTACTCTATTTTCTCCCTCTAGATGATGTGTGTGTGTGTATTTAACATATTTGTTTTATAAATTACTTTAGTCTAATAAAATAGTTGAATATTTTATATTATATAGTCCTGTAATGACGTACTTTAAAAAAACTGCAAAGTATTGCATGCTAAAAATGAATCACAGGTTAGTTATACAAGTCTCTAATATATGGAGATTAATGTGTTTGCTAATTTTCATATGCTATCATGAGCATAGCAATATTCTTGTTTTGAGTCCTATATACATTATAGATTATTTAACTATGGATTACTAATTAAAATTGTATGAATAAAATAAAGGATTCAGTTACATATTAACAAATGTTCTTCAAATGGTTGTAATCCATTAAATTCCTGCCAGGATGTACATGCCTATTCTCTAAATCACAAACAGCACTGGACATCATTATAAAATAGTCTCTTTGAGGGAAAATGCTGCTCTTACTTTTGTTGGTTTTTAATTCATTTGATTGCTAATGATATTGTACATTTTTCTACCTTTATACTTCTTCTCAATGTCTTCTTTTTTATGCTATTTTTCTATTGATCCATAAAAACTTTTTATATATTAAAGATAAAAACACTTTGTAGTATACCTAACACATATTGCTTATTTCTTTTTCAGTCTGTAGATCATAACCTTGAAATTTACAATTTAAAAGGAAATATAACTAAGTTTCCTCTTAGTATATACTTGATATCCTAAATTATGGAGTTATTTTGGTGTATGCTACAAGGTAGAAAGCCACTTATCCCTAAATAATAATTTGTCCCAAGATGATTAAATGTTAATTTTTTTAATTCATGGAAGAATACCACAGATTTAGTTAGAAATTTTATTCTCCATTTTACCATTTGATAAAAGTGTATCCTAAATTAGAAGTTATAGGATCCAGGTAAGACTTTTTAACCCTTGACTGAAATGCTTAAATATGGGTGGAGGTATTGCTTCCTCAGTTTGGTCCTATGAGACCTAGCACTGTGACTACCATTGAAACACAGATTCCATATGGCCTCCATATTTTCCTAATTTCCAGCCAAAATTCAAGTCTTCCAGATCAGTCTAGACCACATTACTATATTCCTTTTCTGAGGAGCTCCTGCAGTATTTCTGCCCAATGAAACAATTTATGCTCAAAATATTAACAATCAAATCACCTAAAACTGTTCTTAGAAGCTATTTAGGTTATCTGTTTATGAAATTATCTAAGGAATAACACAGTTATGAAACAAAGGACAATTTGCTACTGGATGACATTGGATTACTGTAGGCTAGTATATCACTGTGGTTGATGTAAATAGGGTATGTGATTTTTTTCCCTCAGAAATCGCTTGTTCAGAAGGTCTAGACAGAGAAATCAAATGAAGATATATTGAATGAATGTCAAAGGTCACACAGAGAGTTGAGTAGAGCTATGGTGAGAACCTAGATCTATCTAACTCAACTAAGGATACTTTTTCATAATCTCCTTTATTATATCATAGTCCACACAAAAATGAATGATTTTGTCATCCAGAGAAGCTGTATTTAAGTAATGATGTATTTTCCCATTTATTAATAAATCAAAATATAATAACACCAGTTAGTGTTCTAATCAGTCTAAGATAGCCAGCTCTGTCATAATGATTTGACATAACAGTTAAGAAATAATCTTAATGTCTTTTTCATTTATTCAGCCTGATTTCTGAATTAAATTTCTGTGATGCTTCAAAAATGACAAAATGTCAAATACTAGTGTTTAGGTCTTTTCAGAATCAGAGGTCTTGGAGAAGGGAACCAATAATGGAGGAATAACAAGTCAGTAAACCCAGTGGGAATTGCAGAGAAAGACTTTTTATTTAGTACTGAGATGAGTGAAGCATATATTACCTGAGGTCAACTGTTGACTTTTCATATTGTCAAGGATCCTGAGACTGGGTTAGGAACAAGAAGTAGGTTTCTAGGGAGGAACAAGATGGCCGAGGAGTAGGAGACTTAAATATCATCAGGTCTCAGGAGATCAGCTAGATAGTTACCAAAACATTCTGAACATCTGCAAACTCAACAAGAGAGAGAGAAGAGAAGAAGAGCAGCAATTCTAGGGACAGAGAATCAACCACTTTCTGGAAGTTAGGATGTGCAGAGAAGTGAATCCAAGGCAACATTTGGGAAGATAGACCACAGGGGGAGGAGTTGGATCCCAGCAAGTGGTAGAGCAGTGGAGCACAAAATCAGAACTTTTAGAAGTCTGCTCCAATGAGGGATGTTGCTCCAGAGGCTAAGTGGGAGGTGGAGCCCTTGCAGGGACAGTGTGGTCTCAGGACCAATGAGGGTCACAAAAAGACCAGGGATATCTGAATATGGCAGAGCTCCCAGGTATAGGAGTGGGGAAGCCAGCTGCAAAGACAGAGTGAGAAGTGTGCTCTCAGTTTAGGATTACCCTAACCTGTAATCCACAAAACAGGCCACTGCTCTTTGGGCAGGGACCCAACAAGCACCAGTACCAGGGAGACTCACCTTCCTCCTCCAGGAGGAGCAATGCGGGATCATACTGCAGAGACTCCAAACGGGGCCATGCACCAGAGATAGAAATGCTCGGTCACAGGCTGGGTGAGTTTGGAGTGTGGTGGAAGATCAGGAAGATGGGAGTGTCTTGATGCTTTTCTCTGAAGGCACACTGAGGAGTGGAGCCAAGAACTCTTGGCTCCTATGGGGCCAGAGATTGGGAGGCTACCATTTTCATTCCTGTCCTCCAAAGCTCTGTGGAAAGCATTTAGGGAACAAAAGCTACCTAGAGCAAACCTGAGAAGATTACATAGCCTGGCCTCTGGCAAGGGCGGTGCAATTCTGTCTTGGGCAAAGACATTTGAGAATCACTGCAACAGTCTACTCCCCAAGAAGATCAGCAAGAACATCCAGCCAAGAACAAGTTCTCCGGTCAAATAGAACTATGGAACTCCGATCAAATAGAACTATGGAACCCCTAGCAGCAGAGCTAGGGGAAAGCAACACAAAGAATTCATGGCTTTTTCCCCATGATCTTTTAGTCTTGCAAAGTTAAATTTCTTTAATTTTATTTTTTCTTATTCTATTTCTTTCAATTATTCCTTTTCCATCTTAACTTTTTAAACTATTTTAACAATGCCTTTTAAAAAATCTTAAATTTTCATTGGTATAGTCATATTTTATCCCTTCAATGTATGTAACCTTATTTTGTGTATACATATAGATTTTTTTTCTTTAGCATTTTGGATACAATTTCTTCTAATAGATCAAAATATACCCTAAATCTAGTGCATGGTTTTGTTCTAGTCTCCAGCTTGATAACATTCTTTCCTTTTTTTTTTCCTTCTTTTTTTTTTTTAAGATTTTATTTATTTATTTGACAGAGAGAGATCACAAGTAGGCAGAGAAGCAGGCAGAGAGAGAGAGAGATGGAAGCAGGCTCCCCCCTGAGCAGAGATCCTGATGTGGGACTCGATCTCAGGACCCTGGGATCATGGCCTGAGCTGAAGGCAGAGACTTAACCCACTGAGCCACCCAGGCACCCCTCCTTCTTTTTGTTTTTCAACCAACTTCTTATCTTATCAATTCCTTCTTTAGAATTCTTTTAATCTTAATCTTTACAGTCATTTCCATCCATTCATCATGTTTACCCTTATTTGTGTGTGTGTGTGTGTGTGTATTTTCTTTCTTTAAAGTTTTGGGAGGTAGTTTCTTTGAACAGACCAAAATACACAAAATCAAGTGTGTGGTTCTGTTCTATTCACCAATCATTATACACACACACATACACATATGTGTATATATATATATGTGTGTGTTCTTTTCTTTTCTATACATATATTCTTTCCTTTTTTTAATATACACACATATACACATATATGTGTGTATATTAAAAAAAGGAAAGAATATATATATATGTGTGTGTATATGTGTGTGTGTTCTTTTCTTTTCTTTTCTTTTCTTCATTTTTTCCTTCTTTCTTTTCCCCCCAGTTACGGGTCTCTTCTGATTTGGTTAGTGTATATTTTTCTGGGGTCTTTGCTACCCTTTTAGTATTTTGTTCTCTCCTTCATCTATTCTTATCTGGATAAAAAAAAAAAAGGCAGGAAAACTCACTACAAAAAAAGAAAAGAACAAGAGGCAGTACCAATGGCTAGAGATATAATCAATATGGACATCAGTTATATGTCAGAACTAGAGTTCAGAATGATGATTATCAAGGTGTGAGCTGGGCTCAAAAAAAGCATAGAAGATATTAGATAATCTCTTGCTGGAGAAATAAAATCCTTTTCTGGAGAAATAAAACAACTAAAATTTAACCATGTGGAAATTTTTTTTAAAAAGCTATTAATGAGGTGCAACAGAGGCTCTTACTGCTAGGATAAATGAGGCAGAAGAGAATTAGTGATGTAGAAGACAAAATGATGAAGAATAAAGAAGCTGAGCGAAAGAGAGACAAACAACTACTGGACCATGAGGGGAGAATTCAAGATATAAGAGAATTGGAGAGATAAGATAAGACAAAACAATATTAAAATAATTGAGATCCCAAAAGAAGAAGAAAGTGGAGGGGGCAGAAGGTATATTGGGAACAAATTGTAGCAAAGAATTCCCCTAATTTGGTGAAGGGAACAAGGATCAAAATCCAGCAGGTACAGAGAAAACCCCCAAAATTAATAAAAATAGGACCACAGCCTGCCATCTAATAGTAAAACTTAGGAGTTTCAGTGACAAAGGAAAAACCCTGAAAGCACCTCGGGACAAAAGGTCTGTAACATACAATGTTAGAAATGCTAGACTGGCAGCAAACCTGTCCACAGAGACCTGGCAGACCAGAAAGAACACTCATAATCTATTCAGAGCACTAAATGAGAAAATTATGCAGCTAAGAATACTATATCCAGGTAGGCTATCATTGAAAATAGAAGGAAAACCAAAAATTAAAAGATTTTCAAATACCAAACCAGACCTACAGAAGATATTGAAAGGGGTCCTCTAAGCAAAGAGAGAACCTAAAAGATCAGAAAGGAACAAAGACAATATACATTAGCAGTCACTTACAGACACTACAATGGCAGTAAATTCATATCTTTCAATACTTACCCTGAATGTAAATGGGCTAAATGACCCAATCAAAAGACACAGGGTATCAGAATGGGAAAAAAAAAAAAAAAAGACATATCAATATGCTATCTACAACTCATTTTACACCCAAAGACACCTCCAGATTTAAAGTGATGGGGTAGAAAACAATTTACCATGCTAATGAACATCAAAAGAAAGCTGAGGTAGCAATCCTTATATCTAGATAAATCCTTATATCTAGATAAAATCTAGATAAACTAGATTTTAAGCCAAAGACTATAATAAGAGATGAGGAAGGACATTAGATCATACTTATAGGGTCGGTCCAACAAGAAGATCTGACAATATTAAATATCTATGCCTCTAAGATTGGAATGGACAATTATATAAACCAATTAATAACAAAATCAAAGAAACACATTGACAATAATACAATAATAGTAGGGGACTTTAACACCCTCCTCACTGAAATGGATAGATCATCCAAGTAAAGATCAACAGGGAAATAAAAGCTTTAAATGACACACTGGAACATATGGACATCACATATGTATTCAGAACATTCCATCCCAAAGCAACAGAATACACATTCCTCTCTAGTGCACAGGGAACATTCTCCAGAATAGATCATATCCTGAGTCACAAATCAGGTCTCAACTGGTACCAAAAGGTTGGGATCATTCCCTGCATATTTTCAGACCACAATGCTTTGAAACTAGAACTCAATCACAAGAGGAAAGTTGGTAAGATCTCAAATACATGGAGACTAAAGAGCATCCTACTAAAGAATTAATGGGTCAATGGGTCAACAAGGTAATTAAAGGAGAACTGAAAAATTCATGGAAACAAATGAAAATGAAAACACAACTGTTCAAAATCTTTGGGACACAGCAAAGGCGATCCTGAGAGGAAAGTGTGTAGTGATACAAGTCTTTCTCAAGAAACAAGAAAGGTCTCAAGTACACAACCTGCTTCAGCAGTCAGACAACAAAAAGAAATAAAAGACATCTGAATCAGCAAAGAAGAAGTCAAACTCTCACTCTTTGCAGATAATATGATACTTCATGTGGAAAACCCCAAAGACTCCACTGCAAAACTGCTAGAACTCATACAGGAATTCAGTAAAGTGTCAGGATATAAAACCAATGCCCAGAAATCAGTTGCATTTCTATAAACCAACAGCAAGACAGAAGAAAGAGAAATTAAGGTGTCAATCCCATTTACAATTGTGCCCAAAACCACAAGATACCTGGGAATTAATCTAACCAAAGAGGCAAAGAATCTATACTCAGAAAACTGTAAATTACTCATGGAAAAAATTGAGGAAGACACAAAGAAATGGAAAAACATTCCATGTTCCTGGATTGGAAGAACAAATATTGTGAAAATGTCTATGCTACATAAAGCAATCTACACATTTAATGTAATCCCTATCAAAATACCATCATTTTTTTTCAAAGAAATAGAACAAATAATCCTAAAATTTATATGGAACCAGAAAGGACCCCCAAATAGCCAGAATGATGTTGAAAAAGAAAACCAAAGTTGGCAGTATCACAATTCCAGACTTCAAACTCTATTACAAAGCTATAATAAACAGAAACAGACACATGTATCAATGGAACAGAATAGAGAGCCCAGAAATGGACCCTCAGCTCTATAGTCAACTAATCTTTGACAAAGCAGGAAAGAATGTCCAATGGGAAAAAGACAGTCCCTTTAACAAAAGGTGTTGTGAAAATTGGACAGCCACATCAAAGAATAAAAATTTACCATTTCCTTACACCACACACAAAAATAGACTCAAAATGGATGAAAGACCTAAACGTGAGACAGGAATACATCAAAATCCTTGAGGAGAACACAAGCAACAACTTCTTCAACCTCAGCCACAGCAAGTTATTTCTAGAAATACCACCAAAAGCGAGGGAAGAAAGGGCAAAAATGAACTTTTGGGACTTCATCAAGATCAAATGTTTTTACACAGCAAAGGAAACAGTCAACAAAACCAAAAGGCAACTGACAGAATGGAAGACAATATTTGCAAATGACATATCAGATGACACATCAAATGACATCAAATGACATATCAGATAAAGGGTTCGTATCCAAAATATATAAAGAACTTATCGAAAATCAACACCCAAAGAACAAATAATTCAATCAAGTAATGGGCAGAAGACATGGACAGACATTTCTGCCAAGAAGACTTCCAAATGGCCAAAAGATACATGAAAAAGTACTTAACATCACTCACCTTCAGGGAAATACAAATCAAAGCCACAGTGAGATACCACCTCACACCAGTCAGAATGGCTAAAATTAACAAGTCAGGAAATGACAGATGTTGGTGAGGATGTGATGAAATGGGAACCCTCCTACACTGCTGGTGGGAATACAAGCTGGTGCAGCTACTCTGGAAAACAGCATGGAGGTTCCTGAAAAAGTTGAAAATAGAGCTACCCTACAACCCAGCAATCACATACTGGGTATTTACACTAAAGACATAAATGTAATGATCTGAAGGCGCGCTTGCACCCGAATGTTTATAGCAGCAATGTCCACAATAGTTAAACTATGGAAAGAATCTAGATGTCCGTCAACAGATGAATGGATAAAGAAGAGGTGGTGTATATACACTGGATTACTATGCAGCCATCAAAAGAAATGAAATGTTGCCTTTTGCAATGATGTGGATGGAACTAGAGGGTATTATGCTGAGCAAAATAAGTCAATCAGAGAAAGACAATTTTCATATGATCTCCCTGATATGAGGATTTTGAGAATCATGGCCGGGGGTCGTGGGGGGTAGGGAGGGAAAATATGATGGGATCAGGAGGGAGACAAACCATAAGAGACTCTTAATATCATGAAACAAACTGAGAGTTGCTGAGGAATGGGGGATAGGGATAGGGTGGCTGGGTTATGGATATCGGGGAGGGTGTGTGATATGGTGAGTGCTGGGAAATGTATAAGCCTGATGATTCACAGACCTGTACCCCTGGGGAAAATAATACATTATATGGTAATATTAAAAAAAAAAAAAAAGAAAAAAGAAAAAAAAAGTAGTCTTCTAGATTCAGGGTCAAGGATCATCTTCTAATCCACATCCAAATAGTTACATTCCTTACCCTTTCCGCCTATGCTATTCTCTTCAGTCTGTGCAGGAAATTAAGGCTTTACTCCACCCTCTGTAAAGCCTTTTCTTTTTCTTTTTCTTTTTTTTTTTTTTTTGAAAATGAGATTCCACAACTGAATTATTCTCTCTCTCTTAATATCTAAAGCATCTGTAATTTGGAAATCTGGGGTTTCACCTGGCTGTTTATGAATCACACTTATATTTATTGTTCTAATCTCATGAATCAAACCTGTACCTTCTAATTAGCAGGGAGCCCTGTATTTTCAAAAGGTCCCCCTATTCAGCTATTTGAGATCCCCAAACAATAAAAATCTTCATATCTTAAATGTTTCTTAAACCCTATTAGTTTATGCATCTTGGGTAAGATAATTTTCATTTTGGTATAGACACTGCACATATTATCCAAACTTGGATACTTTAAAGGGCTAAAGGGGACTCTTATCAGGTAAGATAGCAGTAACACACATGAAAACTGAGACTGTCCTGAGTAAGCTGGTGAAATGAATCATTATGAACTCGGCTGTTTTATGTACCTCTAGGGATCCCCTAGGAGCAAATAGTGTGACACTTTTCTCATTTGTCCCTTAGTTGGAGGGCAGTGTCATATCTACTTCCTATTCTACATCTACTCTTAACTCACAGCAAATATTTAATGTCTCTCTTTTTTTCTTCTTTTTTTTTCTGAATCTATAGACTTTCATTCCTAGGGTATGGAGTTATTCTTGAATGTATAATGTGGCAGAGGAATTTCCAGACAGAAAAGTGTCCAGTATCACCTTTTATTTCTGACTTCCAGATCCTAGTAGGTAGGCCATGCAATTCAGCATGAATTTCTACCTTTAATTAGGTGACCTTTAGTGATCCTGTAGCTATGTGCCTCTTCATTCTCATCAACTCCAGCCTGTTAAAATTGACAGTACATATCTGAACTACATTTCTAGATGTTTCAAATATTTTCCTTTAGCCACCTAGAACCCATTCAAGTGTCCCTTAAAATTTGAGGAGTTAACTATCTAGAATTCTTTGATTATTAGAAGGGTGGTCAGCCAAAGACTAAACCCATATGTCAACTTAAAAATTTTTACCTCCAGCTCAGTCAAGATAGCCAGCTCCATCATTACTTACACAACACAACCTAGCTCATAAGGATTCCTTCACCAATCCATGCTGTGTTTCAAAAAAGGATTTGAGATTGGCAATCTCAAAGAGGATTTTTAAAAGTCCTATCCTATCTGAATATTTTATCAGAATTATTTTCTTTTTTTCCTATTTCTTGTTTATCACATCACTTTGGTGCTATTCCTGATGCTGACAATGACAAATAGAGGGTAACTTTAAAACACAATTGTGAAAGTTTACATGGGCTTCTTCATTTGAGGTGCACAACTATAGGAAATATAGAAGTATTATTTATCATTCCATTTAATTGCTGAGCAAACTGAGGGTCACAGAAATTTTAAGAATTTTCCCAGGGTAAGGAGAAAATAAAAATAAATAAATAAAAATTTTCCCAGGGTCTAACAACTAAAAAGTGACTGAACCAGAATACAAAGTCTATGTCTTCTGGAGCTATATTTTGTGCTCTACAAACACTGAAAATACTTCTTCACTGTGACCACTTTTTTTTTTTTTCTGTGGCTTCACCAACATGAATGACAGGAAGTAGAAGACATGGGTAGAACACCAAGGTGAACATCAGTTACCATCCAGCAGTCCCTTTTCATAAAATGTCCCTTTATTTTCCTGCTTGATGGATCTCTGTTTGCAATGGAATCAACTTTCTCTTTTTGGCAATGTATCCCTCTGGTCTGAACACTTCAGCTTTGACCTTAAGTTTATGTCCCTCTATATTCTCTTAGATAAATGCCATCCCCTGGGAGACATAAGGGGTTGCCTGGTACCTTTTTAATCATTTGTATTGCCTTTTGAATATCTTGCATTATCCCGCTGATGCTGGAAACATCAGGATATCATTTTATACAGATCAGCAACTCCGTGTACATGAGTTCAGATATTTTGCAAATATGACAGAATAGCACTCCACTCATTTCTCTCATAGATGTCAGTTGTGTTTAAAACTGATTCTTTAGAAATAAACACCTCCAATGCTGCATCAGAAAAGGCCAGGCAGGATTGTATATGCATCTACAATGTCTGTGATCAGTATTAGAATATGTATTATATTGTGGTGCAGAATAATATTTCAGGTTTAGGTTGAACTTCTTACTCCATCACTAATTCATCACATGATGGGCAAATTACTAAACTGCTCTAAGTCTCATTTTTCTCATCTGCTTAGGGGTTATTGTGATTACATGTCATGTATGTGAAAATGCCTGAGATAGCCTAAAAGCTCAATAAATAGTAGTTCTCACTAAAATGAATAGGAGTGACCTATACTAAATCAGTAATTAATAGATTTTTGTTTGATTTTTGTTTTGTTTAAAGAAGATAGACAATAATGGCTTAAAAGCTGTCATGTATAATAAGGTGAGATGATATCACAAATACTGGCCTCAAGACACATGGAGCACTAAAAAGTAAGCTAACTCAGGGGCAAGTGGCCTGCAAAGAGACTGTGCTGACTAAAACTGCTTCACCATGAGACTCAAGCAGAAAAAGAGAACTCATTCCCAAAACTTGTATCATTTCCATTCAAGTGATTAAGAGTTGTTTTCATTAGATAATTGATTCTTCACATGCTTGCTCATGCATTCCTTCTTGCTCCAGACACTTCTTATCTTTAAATCATATAATCTTAACTGAATTCTCTATAGTACACTGAAAGAATCTGCTAACTCAGTTATCCATCTCTGATGGAGGGCATTTTATTTAGTGAAGTTGAAACTGTAAATGTGTAAGTTCACTAAGGGTACAAGGGGTGGAATTTTCATGGGAAGAACATAGGAAAACACTATTTTTTCAAGCACAAAGGTCACACAGTGCAGAAAAGAGAAGGCAAGTGAAAAGTGGAAGATCAGCCATGACTGATACATGACCTTGACAACTGATTGAATCCCTCTGGGTTTAATTCTCCCATCTGTTAAGAAGATGGTGTATTTGGGGGGCACCTGGGTGGCTCACCTGGTTAAAGCCTCTGCCTTTGGTTCAGGTCATGATCCCAGGGTCCTGGGATCGAGCCCCGCATCTGGCTCTCTGCTCAGCGGGAAGCCTGCTTCCTCCTCTCTCTCTCTGCCTGCCCCTCTACCTACTTGTGATATTTGTCTATCAAATAAATAAATAAAATCTTAAAAAAAATAAGGTGGTGTATTTGGTGAGCTGTGATGTTCCTTGTTGAGTTCTAATCACTAAATGTTGACAGGAATTTTCTAGAAAATTTTGGTTTCCTTTTCATTTGAAACTCAGATGCAGTCAATTGAGTTAGCCACAAAACTCAATTATAGCCTCCCATCATCACTCATTTATAGAAGATTAATTATTATTTTTATAGTTATTTGCTTTGTCTCTACCTATCATCACTGATATTCTCATCCCTATCTTCCCCACCGTAGGTCTTGCTCTAACAAAGTCAATGTATGTTTTTGGATGATTTTTTTATGATTTATTTATTCATTTGAGAGAGAGAGAAGAGAGAGATAGCTTGTGTGCACACATGTACTCAAGCAGGGAGAGGGGCAGAGGGAATGAGAAAGGGAGAGAGAATCTCCAGCAGACTCACCAAGGAGCAGAGCCAGATGAAGGGTTTGATCTCAAGACCCAGAGATCATGACCTGAGTAGAAATCAAGAGTCCAAAGCTTAACTAACTGAGCCATCCACTGAACACCTAGATGAATTTTTTTAGATTCAGTCTTTTCATCACATAAAGGATATTTTACTATACACCTCATTTTATTACTTATATTTGTCCTAACACTGTGTTAAACTATTTGTGTCTCCAGCACATTGTTCCTCAATGCCACCAAAGTATTATACAGTAAGCTTCCATACTTATTTATTCCCCAAGAGTAGGACACCTAGATGATCTCCATCTAATTATTACCCTAAATATTCAGTCTTTGCCAAGATAATTCTTAAGGAATTTATAGTTTTGTTGGTATTATGAGCAGTATCCTTTTATCTACCTCCATACTTTTATCAAGCTGTTTATTATCTGGTGAGGAAAAACTTACACATTTTTTTTCTTTTTTTTTTTTCTAAAGAGAGAGATCACAGTAGGCAGAGAAGCAGGCAGAGAGAGAGGGGGAAGCAGGCTCCCTGCTGTGCAGAGAGCCCGATGTGGGGCTCAATCCCAGGACCCTGAGATCACGACCTGAGCCAAAGGCAGAGGCTTTAACCCACTGAGCCACCCAGGCGCCCCAAACTTACACATTTTTTAGTAGCTTGTATTTGAACATCTTGCTTAATCCTCTTATTAGTATTAATTATATAAAAGTAGATTCCATTTGATTTCTTAATAGATGACAATACTATCTGCAATAGAGGCTTTGTCTCTTCTTATCCTTATGCTTTTTATACCTTTTTCTTTTACTGTAGTAAAACCTGTTAGTGATAGCAGCCTTTTTCCTTCATCATGTTAAAAGAAATTAAAGTTTGTCCACTGAATTTGATATGTATTTTATGTTTTGATATGCAGCCTTAACTGAGGTAAGAAAGCTATATTGTTATTAGCAATAAAACCATTTTCTGTATAAATTTTAACAATATTAACTCTTCCAATCCATAAATACAGGATATTTCCTATTTAAGTTTCCATTTATGTGTGTCTTCAGTTTCTTCCATCAATGCCTTATAGTTTTCATGTAAACCAACAACACTTTAGCATGTATATCCAAAGGAAATGGAATTGGTCATTTGGAGATAACTGCATTCTCATATCCATTTAAGTACTATTCACAATAGCCAAGACATGGAAATAACTTGTGTCTGTCAACAGATGAATGAATAAAGAAAATGTGACACATGCACATACACTGGAATACTATTTTGTCTTAAAAAAAGAAGGAAATCCTATTATTTGCAACAACATGGATGAAGCTAGAAGCCATATGTTAAGTGAAATAAGCCAGATACAGAATGACAAACATTGTATGATCTCATTGATGTGTGAAATCTAAAAAAGTCAAACTCATAAAAGTTGAAAGTGGGATACTGGCTGCCAGAGACTGAGGGAGGGGAAGAGGGTGGTGGAAAAAGTTGGGAAGATAATGGTCAATATATTATAAGACAAATAACTTCAGGGATCTTAATGTACAGCATGATGATTATAGTTAATAATACTATATTGTATACATTAAATTTGATAAAACATTTCTTCCCAAGTATTCATACACACACACACACAAGAGGTAACTATATGAGGTGAAGGATGTATTCATTAACTTGACTGGGCAGTGATTTCATAATGTAAATATATATTAAGTCATTGTGTTTTAAATTCTAAATATATAACATTTTTATTTGTCAATTTCACCTGAATAAAGCTGGGAGGGAAAACATCCCTTCCTATGGGATTTAAGGAAGATACTATTTTTTGCTTATTTCCACACTAAATTTTTATACATATCCAATTGGTTAAGTAGTGTACATTCTCTCTGAAGAAGATTGCTAGACATCCACAATTTGCACAAAACTAGACAATAAAATGATTACAAACCCTACCAGAGAGAAATTTAAAATTCAAGAAGAGAAACCAATCGTGAATGCAAATAAGAATAATAAATGGCAGAGTATGCTAATCTTTGCGAGCCAAGGTCAAGAAAAATGCTATGGGAGTGGAGAGGAAGACAACTTTACCTTATACAGCGGTATATGGAGATGAGGGTGGCACACAGGGGATTTGTTACAGAAGAATCACTTTAATATGTGTCTGGGAGAATACGTGAAGAAGGGCATGTGCAGAAGGAAAAATGGAACACAGTTATAAATCTAACAGAACACAGGCTACATTAAGAAATGACAAGTCTCCTAAAGGGGTTCAAAGAAAAATTTCATGGCTGGGGACTCAGTGATTATGGGTAAATTAAAGTTTGGATGAACTGAAGTCTTAAATGTCACACTAAAAGGTGTTAACTGTGACCAGTAGGCAATGTAAAAACCAAAAACCAAAAACCAAAAACCAACAACACAGAAGGATTTTAAACAGAAAAGTAATGTGATCAGAATTAAACACACACACACACACACACACACACACACACACACACACTGATTGGGAATCCCATTAGCAGGTCATTGAAATAATCCGAAGGTGAGCAAATGAGCTATGGATATGAGATAGTGGTATGGCAGAGAGGGGGGTATATATTGGGAAATTTCTTAGCAGGTAAAACTGTGAAAACTGGGCATATGATTTAAAAATTAAAAATGAAAATATTAACAAAGTGCAAAGTGATTATCTATCTATATTACTATTATTAATAAGAGTGTTGTGTCCATAGGAGAACATTGAGACTTTTTAAATGATATTAAACACACACACACACACACACACACACAAAATAAAGAACCATCATTTTACAATACAGATGCTTCCAGGTTTATAGATCTTAAAGCTCAAGCTTTTAGGGATCTGGCCCTCTTTAAGGAACACAATAAAACTAACAAATACAAATATTTATGTTTTTGAGAGAAATATATTTTATAACTAGGTTTCATGATTAATGATTCACAAATATCACAAAATATAACAAAAAGCTCTATCATACTTTCTTTTAGTTTTAGTTTATTTATGTCAACTCTTCATATAAAATTATTTTCTATGGAAAATAGATTATTCTATTTTTTAATTACTAATAATGTAGTTCAGTTTTTAAAAAATCATTTTACAAGTTGTTTTTGAATTGTTATGTAAATTTTCAAGAGGTCTATCAAACTGGGAAAATGTCAATTTCTTTATCAGATATGATTTGCAAGATCTGAAAGAATTTTTCACAGCCCAGCTTCTAGCTCTATAATCCCAAACCTTGTGTCTCCCCTAGTATCTGCATATTTCTGATTCTTGGTTGTATAGGATAATCTGAGCAAATAACATTGGTCTCTGCTTCTGAGTCAGCCCAGTAGACAGCAGGATTATTCCTGGTAGCTCTTCTGACACTAAGATGGCTCCAAATAATTGTACCTCTACATGGATGTGACTATGAACTACATAGGCTACATAAACTACTATGAACTACATAAATATACACAAACTAAATGTATCCCCAACTCCACCTTAGATCCCCAAAACGCCCTTGACCATTCTACCACCATCTGCCAAGAAAGGAAGTATGACGGAAAACAATGTGGTGTGGAAAAGGAAAGCTGACCCAAGAGATTATAGTTGAACTATCTTACTTCCGTAAATTTTATTACATATATGGCTACATGAACATCAAGGCCTTGAAAGGAACCTGTGCAAGTGAGGTGCCTAGAAACATATATTTCACTAGTATGGTGGTAATACTGTCCCTGAAAAAGAATAATAAAACACATTTTGTGATACTTCTTATAAAATAGGAGTTCTTCTCTAGATTGGTTGAGGATGAGAGGCCAGTAGCACATCTAGGGAGAAATATCCAGCACACGATGATTGTAGACTGGCGATATTAGAGGGGAAGGAGACAGGAAGGCAGTCATCCTTGCAAAGGCAGTCACTGGGGGATACTAAATAATTGACTATTAAGATAACACAGAACACAACCTCTTTAAGAGAGATAGATCTGAAGGAAAGGCACGCTAATGAACTGTGTCCAGAAGTATACAAACAGCAATGGAAATGTGGCATGGGGCTAATTTCCTTTCCACTGTGACCATATGTTTGCTGAAGGCGTTAATGGTGCTAATTGCTCAGGGGCGGCTCTGTGAAGTGCATTTTATCTGCTTTGCTGAGAAATATCAAGAAAACAAAATCTCAAAATTGCTGTTTGTAGCCCCTTCACAAATCAGCCACAATTTATCTGCGTAGGATTTGATATTAAGAGAAAAGCCTAAACTTCCATCTGCATGGACTGAATAAATCTCTGTTCAACCCAGGAGCAAAGGTTTTCCAAATTAACTCTTCATGGATGGGTTGCTTGTCACCATTTCTGAGTCAACACAGATGGGAGTGCATGCTGTAGTTTTGTTCCTGAGTATGGTCCTCTAATTACTCCAAAATACCAAACAGTGTAGTAAGATGACAGGCAGAAAATGAAAGACTTTAGATACTTAGGGAGTCCCTGAACAAAAGTAAATCAGTGTTATTTCATTTCTAAGTAATTGGCTATTTAGAAACTTGTGTTTGACACAATTAGATTATCCAACTAAACTGGAAATTGTGTTTACCCACAAAACACATGTACCATCTAGGTAATTAGGCATGGCCTACAGAGCTGACAGCTAAGCAGAGAACCCAATATGACTCAGACACAGCATCAGAAAAGAAGGTGTATTGAAGGATGGATAGGAATGCCCCTTCCCTCAACCCCAGAAATCAGAATAAGCTGTGACTCCTAAATTAAAAACAAAACAAAACAAAACAAAACTCTAGAGAAAAGGATGTCAGTGATGCAAGCCTGCAAGGAAAATGTGAAGGGAAAAGGACTGAGGAATTTTTGGTGACCTCCTTTTTTACTTTCAGTGACTCTCCCTGTATTTTGCAGGATTCAGGACAGGCCCATGTGGTTGCATTGGAGACTAGAATTTCCATCACTTTACTGCATCCTATTAGAGCTGAAGCAACAAGTAGAGTCTATTGTAGATGTTCACTGAAGAAGAAGAGAAAGAAAGGAAGAAAGAGAGAGAGGGGGGCACCTGGGTGTCTCAGTGGGTTAAAGCCTCTGCCTTCAGCTCAGGTCATGATCCTAGGGTCCTGGGATTGAGATGATCCTAGAGTCCTGGGATGGAGCCCCTCATCGGGCTCTCTGCTCAGCAGGGATCCTGCTTCCTCCTCTCTCTCTTCCTGTCTCTCTGCCTGCTTGTGTTTTCTGTCTGTCAAATAAATAAATAAAATCTTAAAAAGAGAGAGAGAGAAAGGGAGAAAGCAAGCAGGCTTCCCCATACTATCAACCACTATGATCAAGATGGAAGATTTTATTGTTATCATCTTTATAGCCAGTTTGTGATATAATGACACTAGGTATTGGTGTGTTAACAGAATTTGCAGTATGTCATCCTTGGTGTAATGAAAGCACTATGTGATATAGCACATTAGATATTTCTGTAATACGCTACTTATGGGACAAATTTAAATATTCTTCTATGAGGAGTTACCATCTGAAACTTCTGTTTATCTGGCAGCCAGACAGGTTACATATTTACTGCTCTACCAACAATCCGTGGTAAAATTCACATAATCATAGACAAATGAGGGCAGATGGAGAATTTATATGTCTAACAAAGATCTCCCTGAGGGCTGTCACATAGGGACGCTCAGGAAGTGCTTTGCTCAAAGGTGCCCCAGCAGATGGAGATGGAAAGCTTGTGCCAGTTGGATCTACACCAAAAGGGCACTTTTGCAAATTCACTCAAAGACCTGTGCATTGCAGAAAGTAATCTCACAAGTCATACATGAACAGGTCTTTCATCCTAAATCACCCAGAACAACGATTCTTCATGACTGGGTAAACCCAGAAAGATACCATGATAGTTGTGAAATGTTCCCCTACAAACAACCACTTGGATAGATAGATAGATAGGTAGATACATAGGTACATAGATTGATACACCATAGATATATATTTATACATATATTTATATATATATATACATATGTATGTGTGTGTGTGTATCCCATACATATGCAACTTAGGGTCAGTAGAACAGTAGGAAAGAAGAACAGACTTTCAAGTAAGACAAATAAATTTGGTTCAAATCACAAGCACTGCTGCCACTCAGAGAATGTTTGAGCTGAAACAAAGCATTTAACCTCTTGAAGCACGAGTTTCTGCTTCCTCACTCCAACTTTTATACCTGGGGTCTTCTGCAAGTAAGCAAAACATGGGCTCTAGATAGCAAAGAAAGCCTATGAACAAATGAAGGAATGCAAGAGTTTTACCAAGATGTCTGCAGATAGGCATGAACGTCAAGTATATAATTTCCTTTAAATATTTTTATGGGGGTGCTGGGTTGCCCAGTTCATTAAGCATCTGCCATCAGCCCAGGGCATGATCCTGGGGTCCTGAAATAGAGCTGCATGTCAGGGTCCTTGCTCAGTGGGAGGTCGGATTCTCCCCTTTCCTCTGTCCTTCCCCTTGCTCATGCTCCCTCTGTCTTTCTCATTGCATTGAGCACCCTCTCTCTCCCTCTTTCTCTCAAATAATTTTTTAAAATAAACAAATAAATAAATAAATACTTTTATGATAATTTCAGTTACTAATATTTACACAAAAATTATTGGAAATGATTAAAGAGGCTATCTTTCCCAAATGTAAACTAAGTTTTAACAGGCTATCCTGGAGAAAAAGGCACAGGCTTTTGGGGGTCACCAACAGAGTTCAAATCTCAATTTTTCATTTATCATTCTTGTGATTCAGTCCAAGAATTTCAATCATTATGGGCCTTAGTCTACTTCATAATATTTTTTGGAAATTATATATTAATTTTGCACTATATTTCCACTGAAGAGATTGGCCTTGGAGGCACATGTACACTGGAGATGTTAACAAACTCAGGTAATATATTATCATAGTACTATCATAAATCTATTTGGGTTTGTCTATAAATAAATATATCATAAATAAATAAATTATATAAATAAATAAATAAATAATCTGTTTGGGTTTGTCTATTACCTGGCATTCAGCAAACTTTGTATATTTTTGGATGCAAGTGCAATTCCTAAGGAATGTCTTTCAGATCTTCACACTAAGCTGATGCTCTCCATGTTGCCAGTATTAAAGGAGATGTCACCTTAATAGCAGGGTGACCCGTGACATAATAGCATAATGGAACTGAACATCAAAAGGCCTAAGCAAAATGATTATTTCTCAATTTTCTTTCAGCATTTTAAATCTGCATAAATGACATGTGACTTTGCAGAATGACTGCAACCCATATCAAATGGAATATTTAGTGAACAGCATTCTGGAGCCCAAGGAAAGCTGGTAGGGCATTAATATGACAGGCTTGGGGCAGTCTGTAAAGACTTTAATACCTGAATTTCTATTATTATACAAAGAATGCATTATTTTGCACTGATTTTCCCCCAGGATGTCTTACTCCGCGTCAGCTGCATTTCCCATTGTAACACCATTCATTCTCCCATATAAACACTCAACCTCACTTCCTACCATCTTCCTGCACTTCTTCATTTATCTTTCATGACATAAACACCATCTCATTGTGGAATTTTCTCTTAGGCTCCAGATTGAGTGAGGCAGACCTCCCCAGTATGCCTCTTTCAGCACACTTAGATCACATTTTATGTGATAAATTATAGGGTAGAATTTTCCTCATTCAGAATAATAGCTTTGCTTCACTCACCTCTGAATCATCAAAATCTACAAAAATGACTGGCCAATAATAGGTGCCTATTAATACTTATCTAAGGGCCCATGAGGAAAGGAATGAGGTTGTAATTGAGTGGAGCTTGGTGAATTTGTAAGTCTGTATCCATATGCTAGATAACTTATCACCTACGTATGTGATTCCTTTTCTCTTACATTTTATAGTCTAGCAGGTATTGGAAATTGGAAATTAGCAGTTGGAAATTCTCATTACTATTATTTTTTTCTTAAAAAGAAAAAAGGAGAGAGAGGAGGAGGAAAAAAGGAGAGAAAAAAGGAAGGAAGGAAGGAAGGCAGGCAAACTAATGCTCAAGCAAAAAAATGATAAAATACTCTTCTGTAATTCCAGAATAGATTCTGTTTTGGGGCTCTGATTCTTTATGCAGTCATGTGAAGCCTTGCTTAAACCTGTCCATGCAATTGGCTGATTTGGAATTGACTAAGGATTTTTCGTGTGTGTATTTTCCCCCAGAGCCAATATTTGCATTTTCATTATAGCTAATTCAAAGGGAATCATTCACCCTTATGTTTGTAGCAGCAGCATTATTTATAATAGACAATTTATGGAAACAGCCCAAATCCCAAATGTCCATCGACTGATGAATGGATAAAGAAGAGGTGGTATATATATATATATATATATATATATATATATGGATATTATTAAGCCATGAAAAAGGAAGAAATCCTGCCATTTGCAATGACATGGATGGAGCTAGAGAATATAATGCTAAGTGAAATAAGTCCGTTACAGAAAGACAAATGTCATGATTTCACTCATATGTGGAATCTAAGAAACAAATAAAAAACAAGAAAAGGGGGAAAAAAAAAGAGAGAAACAAACCAAGAAAGACACTCTTAACTATAGAGAACAAACTGATGGTTACCAAAAGGGAGGTGGGTGGAGGGATGGGTACAATAGGGGATGGGGATTAAGGAGGGTACTTGTGATGACTACTGGGTGATGTAAGGAATTGCTGAATCATTATATTGTACACCTGAAACTAATATAAAACTGTATGTTAACTATACTGGAATTTAAAATACTATTTAATTCTAGTTAAAAATTATAGTTAATTCAACCCACAAGGCATTTACTGAGCAAGTAATATTTACTAGGCAAATAAGATCATGAATCTGAGCAGGTCTCTGCACTCAAAGGAAAGGAAGAAAATTGAGTTAACAGGTTTGTGGCTGCTTATGTGCCATGCAGATTTTGGTCATGAGCATATATGGGGTGATATGTTTCCACCTATTTAATTTTCTAGTCTGGGTCCCAGCCTCACACAGCCTGCCACATACAGCAAAATCTACCAGAATGTGCTGCATGCCCTCAATATACTTTGGACAATACCAAGGTCACTTTGGGGGGTGAGTCCTCCCTTGCTCCTGACTTTACAATCTATCCTGGAGAATAAGGTAAGTTTGTTTAAAATACGATGGGTTGACTTTTGTTTTTTAGGAAGAAGATTTGTATGTGTGTTTGGGTGAGATATTAGATAAAAGTCTTGATGTTCTAAAAAGAGGAAAAACTAACATTGGACTTCTGAGATTAGGTGGGTAATTTAGAACACCAAGTCATTTCACATCCCTGGAGTGGAAAGAAGCACATAGACTGCTCTCAGGATCAATAATCAAAACAAATCCTATCCCAGCAGGACATATGGTATCTGTCCAGTTAGCAAAAGCTTGAGCTCCTATTTTTAGATTTATTCTCACACTAGGGAGACAGCAGTGACATAAAGGAGTTTTGTTCAAAAGCCACAGGCCCTTTTCAGAAATGAGTTTTCCCTTAAATAGGGTTTTTTTTTTTTTTTTTTTTTCTGTTTTCCCCTTTCCTTTCTCTCCTGTTCTAATTAAAGCAGATTTAAGGGAGGAGCTCACATTTCAAAGCCAAATTTTCTATTTTCAGGGTTGGCTCTGAGCTTTCTATTTGATGAATAAACCAGGCACTTGGCATGCTTGCTAAACCAAGTACTTTTTGTTTGTTTTCCAGAAACCTCAGGGAACATGAGGATTTTAGAATCAACCCCTATGGATTCCTTGCCAAATCCCTGAAAGTCCCACTATTGTTTTGGAAGGAAAAATATGGTGTCTGTGTTTGAAACCTTGTGTGTTTCCAGAGTTTGGGTAAAATAACTAATTCTCAGACAATTGAGGTTAAAGGTGGCAGATGATTCATGGTCTATAGAAATGGAGAAGGCAATGAGTCTTGACCAGGGTGAGGCAACACAGAGAAAACTATAGAATAAGGAATGAATATATTTCTAATAGTGTTCCCTTACCAAACGAGAACTCTGTTGGGCTATCTATAGCTTCTGCACTTTGAAAGGAACATGGATCGTTTTCTCTTTAGTTCAGGACTAAGATCCACCTTGAAAGCTTAAAAAAATCCTCAAATATGTGTGTGTATGTGTGTGTGTAATTTAATCTATTTGGGGGAAAAGGTAATATATAAGATTGGATAAACATTAGTGACAACAGCTTCCTAATCTCAGCTAAACCTAAAAGGGAGTCAGAGGAGGCAGGCCATGTTTGACCTCAGACAAAATGAACCTTAATTTTCATCTCTGCTCCTTTCTGAGCCATACTGGAAAAATGATTTTATCTCTTTAAGGTTTGGCTGGTTTCTTTTTTCAATAATTTATATGTTTTATTAATCATGCTTGTCATAGGCCAATACTTGACCAGTATAAGGTCATTTGATTCTCAAAACAACTCTAAGAGGTAGATGATATTATTCGATTTTCAAATGAGAAAATGGAAGCTCAGAAAGATAATACAACTAAAATGTAAAGTGGAAATATCTTGCAAAAGAGCAGTTAAAATATTAAAAGTGATATACAGAGAGCACCTGGAAGGTAGCAGACACAGCAGTGCTGGAGATGCCAATGGGGCTGGTGGTGGTGGTGATGGTCATAGTGATGGTGGTGGAGGTGGTGGTGGTTGTAGTGGTGAAGGTCGTGATGGTAGTGGTGGATGGTGGTGGTGGAAGTGGGGATGGTGGTAAAAGTGGTAAATGATGGTGGTGGTAGTAAAGACAATGATGGTTGTAGTGGTGATGGTGATGGTGGTGGTGGCGATGGTAGTGGTGTTATGATGACAGTGGTGGTGGTGGTGGTGATGGTGGTGATGATCATGGTGATAGTGATGGTCGTGGTGATGTTGTTAATTGTTCATGTGGTGGTAATGGTGGTGGTGGTGGTGGTTGTGGTGGTGGTGATGGTGGTGATGGTGGTGCTAGTGGCTGGAATCATGAGCTGCTGATGAGAACATAGGCTAACGAGTGAGGAACTTTGGGAGCTTCTTCAATTACAGCTTAGTATCTTGTATGGAGGAGTGATGCAATAAATATGCATTGGCTGACATTGCCAGGATTAAGTGTGGGCCATGAGGATTTGGAGGACAGATGCAGGCATCTTTGTGGAATACCTGCCTCAAGGCCGGCTTATCTAAACCATGCACCATCAGAGAAGATGAGCACAAGGCTTCAGTAAAGACAAACCTGTGATAAGGAGTTATGAAACTCCAGGAAAGGTTCTATGTGGGTAGCATACTAACACTTTCTGGAATGGTTTCTATGCTTTTTGAAAATTTTGCCTTAAGCAGCTGGGACATTTCAAACTCAGATTTCAATAAAACTCAAACCATCTGGACACTTTCAAACTTAGGTTTCAATATTGCTCTAGCTACCTATAAAAATGAAAGTAGAGTGTTAATATTAAGCTTTTACACTTGTGAGGAATAAATAAATTAAATATGAACACTTGGCTAACACACTGACACTGAATATGAGCTTACTGAACTAAAAAAAAAAATAGACCTGCAAATGACATTAATTGTAAAAATAAACTTGCCTTAGTTTTAATAAAAGTTTCTTCAAAAAAAAATTTTCAGGTGGTGGTTAATATTGAAACTAGATAGCTGGGGACAAAGAGGTAGGGATTATCTTCCCAGGACGTATTTTCTCTCAACAATCAGAAATCAATGATGATAATACAATATAAGTTATTAAATACCTGTTATGCTCCTTCCTAATGTCATTTAGTTTAACCTCACAAATACTGTGAAGCAAGTATTCTATCTTCCCTTTCGAGATGTTGAATTTGGGGAACAGGGACATAAAACCATTGAGAGGTTATGCAGCTTCACTGGAAAGACTGTGATTAGAATGCAGAATTGACCAAAAGACCCATGTTATCATATAGTAAAGGAACCATGACCTTAAGTCTTCTGGCTCTAGATAGTTTTTTACAATCCATTTGTCTTGTTCTGCCATGAGCATGAGTGGGGTCAGGGAGGGGCAGAGAGGGAGAGAGAGAATCTTAAGCAGGTTCCATGCTCAGCATGGAGCCCAACACAAGTTTCAATCTTACAACTCTGAGACCATAAACTGAGCCGAATTCATGAGTCAGATGCTTAACCATCTGAACCACACAGGCACTCCATCTCCTAAGCCAATTTTAGACAAATGTTTCCCCAACCAGAATTGCAATTTCCAAGCCTGGAAGTGATCTTAAGGAATGGGGTATCTTCTCCAACCCTATCTCATACCATGTATCTGGAATGGCACTGAGAGGATGCTTGTATGAAAACTGTCATTCCTATATAAGAAAATGCCAATGAGAGCTCACCTATATAGAACTTGAGGTTTCCCAAAGGGGCTATCTAACTGAGAGAGATCCAGGCCATCTAACTGGGGGAAACATGATGCTGCTCTTCAAACACCCATGGTCTATTATGAGAAAAAGGCAATAATCAGGTAATTATTAAATAATGCAGGAAGTGAACATGGAGGCAGTCTAGAAAGAAAGAGAAGGACACCAATCTAGAGCAAAATGGAGATGACCTTTGGAAAGGGGCATCTGAAATTGATCTAGAAAGTACATGTGAGGTAGAAAGGAGAAATGATAAGTGGCACGCTGGTGGGGAGGGACTAGCAGAGGGTACAGAATAAATAATAATTAAGGAGAAAAAATCAGGAGGACTTCAAGTTTTTCTGTGTTATTGGGATGTAAAGAGTGACGTGGGGAGTGACAGGGTATACACCTGGTCATGGAGGGCCTTGCATGTCATGTTAAGAAGCTTGGACTCCACCTCATTGAGAGGTCCAGTAGAAAAGCTGCTTTCCAGATCTGTACTTTAAATTAAAATACTAATATTAATACTAATACTACTAATAATAATTCTGTTGTTTCTAGAACTGAGCATTTTCCTTTCTTGTTTGTCTGTTTGTCTTTCTTTCTTTCTTATCCCTAAGTAGATGCCTTGTTCATGTTTGGTTAGCTCACTGCTGTGAACATAGTCCCTTAACATTCCAGGTATCTCTCTGGATCTAATATAGCTCTTTTAACCCTTTCCTTATTTAGGTAGGACCTTGTGGCATGTCCCAAACACCAATGTGCCTTTCTTCCTGTCCATAAGTTACTATGACCTTCTTTGAGTGTGCTATCATTGCTAAAAGTTCTGTTCTCATTTGAATGTGAGAGGTATGAGGAAGAAAGTACAATCATCCAAGTCATTTTTGTGTTTCACCTCATGAAAATACACAAACCTGTGAGTTATTACTAGTAGTACTATTATCATATTTTACATAGAGAGCAGAGGCTATAAGTGACAGAGCTGGGACTTAAAACTCTGTCTGGAGAGCCTGAGCCCCCACACACTGTGCAATATAGATTTTTTTTAAATTAATTTATTTATTTTAGAAAGAGAGAAAATGCAAGCTGTGGAGGGGGGCAAAGGGAGAGGGAAAGAATCGTCAATCAGACTGCCTGCTGAGCATGGAGCCCAACTACTCAGAGCTTGATCCTAAGGCCCTGAGATCATGACCTGAACCTAAATCAAGAGTTGGACCCTCAATGACTTAGCCTTCCGGGTGCCCCTGTGCAACACAGATTCTTAATATTAAATCATTCTCAGCCCTAGCTTTAAGCACTAATATTGGGACTGACAGGATCAAGATCTCAAATTTGCCTGCCAATTCTAAGACAGACTTTACTCAATTTTTATTTTGCCACTTTAAATTATTTTTATTATTAATAGAAATGCCACTCCATGTCATCTTGCTTTATAGTTTTCAAGTATATACACACATCCTCCTGCTTCCCCTGAATGAAAGTACATTGCCAAAGTCTAAGAATGATTATACACTTTACAAAACTGAACAGCCAACTCTAAGAGAAGAATTGCCATTTTAGAAATCCCTCAGTCATCAACATGAGTGACAGCAGTCACAAATAAATCAGATGCAGCGCCTAGAAGGTAAAATGTTCAGAAAATGTTTTTTATGCCATTTCTAAATGTTTTTCCTAGCTGAGATAATAAGATAAACACATATTTCCTCTTAAGCCAGTTAACTGTAGTTGACTAGAGGATCTTACCTCATGGAGAATGGCTTTGGGCTGTCAAAAAATACAAGGGTTCACATGTTAGAAAAAGCACTTTTTTTTTTTTTTTTTTTTTTTTTTTTTTTAGATTTTATTTATTTGAGAGACAGAGAAGTAGGGAGACAAAGCACAAGCAGTGGGAGGGGGAGGGGCAGAAGGAGAGGAAGAAGCAGCCTTCCTATTGAGCACAGAGCCCAACATGGGGCTTGATCCCAGGACCCTGGCATCATGACTTGAGCCAAAGGCAGATGTTTAACTAGCTGAGCCATCAGGTGCCCCTAGAAAAGCACCTTCTAAAATGGAAATAATATAAAAGGCCTCTTCTAAAGCCATACTGGAAAGCATGATGGGGCTAGAGGGTTTAGATATTCTGAATCTGTGATTTATAAAGATGGAGTCAGTAGCAATGAAAGTGGAATTCTCTGGTCCCCAACTGCAGGGAGAGACCAGTGTGAAGAACAGATTCTATCTTCACACTCAATCCCTCTGCTGGGAAAAAAATAATAGGTGGTAGAAAATACAGACATGTATTCCCATGAAGGGCCATCAAATCTGTATCTTCTGGTGGAGAAGAAAGGTGGGAAAAACAAAACACAAATCAAAAACAAAAACAAATTTGACTGAATGGACATGTTCATTTGGCAATAGTACTATCAGACTACTTCTTGGCCTGCAGAGCTTCTCAATGATGCTGAAATTATTTCTTTTGACTTGTTTTAACACTAGTTATTTTAATTACTCCAAATTACTTTCACTTTCTAAGAAGAAATTATTCCTCTATGAGGAATTAGTATGAATTGGTTCTAGTGCTACTGATTCTAAGACAACTTCAGAAAGCTAAGTGCCCTCAGAGAATTTGCTTGACCTTTACAACCTTCCTTTCTCTTCTCTATGCAGTAGGGATGATACCATTTTCTTAACTCCTGGGGATATTGTTGGGGGTTGTTAAGATAGAAAACCACACAATTTAGTGACTGACATACAGATCATATTTAATGTGCTGTAGATCTTATTTTCTCAGTCCACTGAATGTTGAGAGTCACCAACTTTATTTTCTTAAGCAGATGCCTTGTTCATGTTCACTTAGTGGTTGGGGCATTACCCATTCTGCTGGTTCTCAAACATTTCTTTTTCAAGACTCCTTCATATTCTATAAATTATTGAAGTCAACCAATAGCTTTTTCTTTAAGTTTAGGCTTTTTCTATCAGTACTTGCCATATCAGAAACTAAAAATGATTTTTAAAATTTATTTTATTTAAAATCACAATGTTATATTCTTAAGACATTGACATAAATACCTTATTTTATGAAAAATTATACTTTCTAAAACAAAGTAAAGAGAGTGGCATTGTATATTTTTTGCAAATCTCTAATTTTTGGCTTCCTTGAAGGTGTTTATGTCTCTGTATCCAATATGTTATGATACATATATGATACATATGTTGATATACTTGGTTGAAGGATATGAAGAAATACGGGTGCATAAAGATATGCAGTTAGAAAACTGTAGGTCTTCACAGATGTTGGCAAGGAAGCAGTGAAAGGGGAACCCTTTTACACAGGTGGTGGGAATGCAAACTGGTACAGCCACTCTGGAAAATAGTATGGAGGTTCCTCAAAAAAGTTGAAAATAGAGCTACCATATGACCCAGCAATTGCACAACTATGTATTTACCCAAAAGATAAAAAAGTAGTGATTTGAAGGGGCACCTGTGCCCCAGTGTTTATTACAGCAATGCCCACAATAGCCAAAAATATGGAAAAAACTGAGATATCTATCAAAAGATGAATGGATAAAGATGTGGTGTGTGTGTATCTATATCTATATATATATTACTCAGCTACCAAAAAATGAAATCTTGTTATTTGCAATGATGTGGACGGAAATACAGAGTATTATGCTAAGTAAAATAAGTCAGTAGGAGGGTATTTACCCTAAGATACAAATTTAGTGATCTGAAGGGGCATGTGTACCCGAATGATTAGAACAGCAATGTCCACAATAGCCAAACTATGGAAAGAACCTAGATGTCCATCAACAGATGAATGGATAAAGAAGATGTGGTATATACATATACAATGGAATACTATGCAGCCATCAAAAGAAATGAAATCTTGCCATTTGCGACAACGTGGATGGAACTAGAGGGTATTATGCTTAGTGAAATAAGTCAATTGGAGAAAGACAACTATTATATGATATCCCTGATATAAGAAAGTGGAAATGCAACATGGGGGGTTTGGGGTGTAGGAAAAGAATAAATGAAACAAGATGGGATTGGGAGGGAGACAAACCATAAGAGAGTCTTAATCTCACAAAACAAACTGAGGGTTGCTGCGGGGAGGGGGGTTGGAAGGGGTGGGTGGGGTTATGGGCATTGGGGAGGGTATGTGCTATGGTGAGTGCTGTGAAGTGTGTAAACCTGGCAATTCACAGATGTGTACCCCTGGGGCTAATAATACATTATATATTTATTTAAAAATTTAAAAAATTAAAAAAAAAACAAATTAGAAAAAAATAAGTGAATAGGAGAAACACAAATATCATATGATTTCACTGATAAGTGCAATTTAAGAAACAAAACTGATAAACATAGGGAAAGAGAAGGAAAAATAAAATAAGATTAAAATAGAGAAGGAAGCAAACCATAAGAGATGCTGAACTCTAGAACACAAACAGGTTTTGCTGGAGGGGAGGTCAGTGGAGGCGTGGGGGTAACTGGGTGATGGGCTTTAAGGAGGCATTTGATGTAATGAGAACTATGTATTATATGCAATTGATGAGTCATTAAATTCAACCCCTGAAACTTATAGTGTATGTTAATTAATTAAATCAATTAAATAATTTAATATATATTTAAATGTAATAATTCATATGTAATATATATGGGAAATATATGTATTATATACATATAATATATATGTGAATATGAATATATGAAATATTATATATAAAAGATGTATATATAAAAATATATTTATAAAACAGATTTCTCTCCCCCCCCAAAAAAAAACTGAAGGTCTTCATAGACACTCTGAAAGGTTCTCAAGGACCCCCCATGATTATCTATTGAGAATCTCAGTTCCATTCAAAGCACAAATTTCCACTACCCTATTTCTCTCATTTATCTTGTTGAAAGCCCTAAAGAAAGAGTACTATCCTGGAAGGCCAGGTTCCCACTTAATGACTGTGCCTTTACTGTTGGTAGAATCATATAGTTGGCACTTCTCTTTTTCCCAAATATGTAACAGAAGTGGTAGGCTGACTCTCTATTACCTCACATATGGTATGCCAGGTCTAATTCCATTTCTTCCCCTAATTTGTACTTTGAGCCTTTATGAAGGCTGTGGACATTTTACTCTCATCTTAGGAACAGAGATAAACCAAGCATATTCAAACAAGCTGTAGTTTTGGAGAAAAGGAAATATATTATCATTCAAAAAGATATGTCATATAGGGAATAGAAGTAAAAATAGTAATAATTTTAACACAAACTTATTTATCAAGATCACTGTGATAATTTATTTCTCTCCCTCCCACTCCATTATTTATTCATACATACATACATTACTTTTTATATGTAATAGCTTTGATTTTTACTTTTAGTAATAGTGTTAGAAAATAAGACAGATTTATCAATGAAACAAAAATACTAAGGAAATTCTAAATGTCAGAAAGAAAATGAGTTTAAATCTATGGTAAATACAGAGCAGAGAACTCCACCCTTAAATTACTAGAACTCCATAGCAATTCAGTAATGTGACAGGATACAAAAATCAATGCAAAGAAATCAGTTGCTTTCCTATACACTAACAATGTAACTGAAGAAAGAGAAATTAGGGAATCGATTCCATTTACAAGAGCACAAAAAATGATTAGATACTTAGAATAAACCTAACCAAAGAGGTGAAGGATCTATACCATAGAAACTATAGAACCTTATGAAAGAAATTGAAGAGTATACAAAAAGACAGGAAAACATTCCATGCTCATGGATTGGAAGAATAAACATTGTTAAACTGTCTATGCTGAACCTGGTGATTCACAGACCTGTACTCCTGGGGCTAATAATACATTATATGTTAATAAAAAATAAAGAATAAAAAGTAAATCTATGCTGCCCAGAGCTATCTGTACTTTCAATGCCATTCCAATCAAAATATCAATGGCATTTTTTCAAAGCACTGGAACAAACCATCTTAAATTTTGTTTGGAACCATACTGGTTATGGGTCTGTTCAGGCTTTCTATTTCTTCCTGGTTCAGTTGTGGTAGTTTATATGTTTATAGGAATGCATCCATTTCTTCCAGATTGTCAAATTTATTGGCGTAGAGTTGCTCATAGTATGTTCTTATAATAGTTTGTATTTCTTTGGTGTTAGTTGTGATCTCTCCACTTTCATTCATGATTTTATTTATTTGGGCCCTTTCTCTTTTCTTTTTGATAAGTCGGGCCAGGGGTTTATCAATTTTATTAATTCTTTCAAAGAACCAGAAAAGACCCCAAATCACCAAGGAAATGTTGAAAAGAAATAGAAAGCTGGGGGCATCATGTTGCCTGATTTCAAGCTGTATTACAAAGCTGTGATCACCAAGACAGCATGGTACTGGCACAAAAACAGACACATAGATCAATGGAACAGAATAGAAAGCCCAGATATGAACCCTTAACTCTATGGTCAACTAATCCTCAACAAAGAAGGAAAAAATATCTAATGCAAAAAAGACAGTCTCTTCAACAATTGGTGCTGGGAAAATTGGCCAGCTACATACAGAAGAATGAAACTCATCCACTTGCTTACATCATACAGAAAGATAAACACTAAATGGATGAAAGACCTCAATGTGAGACAGGAATCCATCAAAGTCCTAGAGGAGAACATAAGCAGTAACATTTTTGACATTGGCCCCAGCAACTTCTTTCAAGACATTTCTCCAAAGGCCTCAAAACAAAGATGCAACCCACGGAATGGGCAAGATATTTGCAAATGACAATACAGACAAAGGGCTTATATCCAAGATCCATAAAGAACTTCTCACACTCAACTCCAAAAAATGCAATCAAGTCAAAAAATGGGCAGAAGACATGAAGAGATACTTCTCCAAAGAAGACCTACAAATGGCGAACAGGCAAATGAAAAACTGTTTAACATCATTAGCCATCAGGGAAATTCAAATCAAAACCACATTGAGATACCACCTTATACCAATTAGAATGACAAAAATTGACAAGGCAAGAAACAACAAATGTTGGAAAGATTGTGGAGAAAGGGGAACCCTTACACTGTTGGTAGGAATGCAAGGTGGTATAACAACTTTGGAAAAGAGTGTGTAAGTTTCTTACCAGTTAAAAATAGACCTACCTTATGACCCAGCAATTGCATAGGTCATTACCCTACAATCCAGCATCTACCCAAAAGATATAGGTGTAGTGAAAAGAAGGGCCATATGCATCCCAAAATTCAGAGCAGCAATGTCCACAATAGCCAAACTGTGGAAAGAGCCAAGATACCCTTCAGTAAGCAAATGGATAAAGCAAAAGTTGTCCATACATATAACGGCATATCACTCAGCCATCAAAAACCATGAATACCTAAATTTGCATCAATATGGATGGAATTGGAGGAGATAATGCTAAGTGAAACAAGTCAAGCAGAGAAAGTCAATTATCATATGGTTTCACTTATTTGTGGAACAGAAGGAATAGCATGGAGGACATTAGGAGAAGGAAGGGGAAAATGAAGGGGGATTTAGAAGGGGAGATGAACCATGAGACACTAAAGACTCTGGGAAACAAAGGATTTTAGAGGGGAAGGGTAAGGGGCATGGGTTAGACTGTGATGAGTATTAAGGAGGGCATATATTGCATGGAGCCCTAGGTGTTACATGCAAGTAATGAATCATGGAACACTACATCAAAAACTAATGATGTACTATATGGTGACTATTTATCTGATAGAGATCACAAGTAGGCAGAGAGAGAAGGAAGCAGGCTCCATGCTGAGCAGAGAGTCTGATGCAGGGCTCGATCCCAGGACCCTGGGATTATGACCTGAGCCAAAGGCAGAGGCTTAACCCACTGAGCCGCCCAGGCACCCCCCAAAACCATTCTTCACAACTGAACCTTGAGGACACACCAAAAGCACATTCATCAAACATATTATTTAAGAACTGCACTTGGAACTTTAAACTAATTAGGTTCTGCCCTATGCTCTGTGAAGTCACATAAGACATTTTTGTGTTTATAGAATCTTCCATAATCTGGACTGCCCAATATGGTAGCCACTACTACAGAGAGCTACTAGGGCGCTTGAAGGGTACAGAGTAATCGAAGAATTGCATTTTTAACTCTATTTTATTGAGTTACATTTTAGAAGTCAGATGTGATTAGTGGCTACTGTACTAGACAGTAGAGATTTAAAAAACAAGGGATATCTTTACATGAAAAGTGTTAATTACATCTTATTTTCATCTAATAATGAAATGCAATGCTGTTGTTGGAAACAATGAGTAGATCTTTTAACTGCCAAAGATAATGACAATGTGATTTTTTTTTAAGATTTTATTTATTTATTTGACAGAGAGAGATCACAGGTAGGCAGAGAGGCAGGCAGAGAGAGAGAGGAGGAAGCAGGCTCCCTGCTGAGCAGAGAGCCTGATGTGGGACTCGATCCCAGGAGCCTGAGATCATGACCTGAGCCAAAGGCAGCGGCTTAACCCACTGAGCCACCCAAGCGCCCCATGACAATGTGATTTTTAAAAAGATATTTGGAGAATGTTAGAGATGGTATAGTCACAGAAAAAATTTTGGAAGAATATATACCACAGTATGGGAAGGGTTGGATTTTCACTTCTATATGTTTAGTGTTCTGAAACAAAAATATTGTCATACAGAGAAAAGTATAAACATGAAGGGGAAAACTAGTAATAAATGTGCAACCTACAGATAACAACTTTGATGAGTTTAATATATTTTCTTCATTTGTCAGATATATTCAAATAGGTTATTTAAAAAGTTAGACATAAACACTGGAAGCTTTTAAACACTAGAATAAAGTTAATTTACCTCACTTTGAGATAAGAGATTACTTTTTAAGTATTAAATATAGTAGAAGTATCAAATTATAAAAGAACAGTTCAATATTTAAAACAAGAATTGTTATATTTTAAAATACATTGCAAGTAAAATTAAACTCACATAATCTCAGTAAAAATATCTGTCTGCAAAATGACAAATGAGACACTGTGAAGGTAGGAAGGAATAATGCATGTCTCATTCATCATTGTATCCCCAGATAACTGAAAAGAGTGCCCAACACAAAGATATCTTGGTACAGATATGTGTAAAATATGAAGGAATTTTTATGCACTGGAAAAGAACAAGAATAAGCAATTCACAAAGGAAATGGAAGTGACTAATACAAATATGAAAAAGTCAAACTTCACTAATAATCAAGGAAAGGCAAATGGAAACATTTATATGCAGTCTTTTATTTTCAGAGTAGCAATCATTCAAATACTGCTGGAGAGAGTATTGTGACACAAAGCTTTCTGTGTCAGAGGTGTATATGTATTAGATATCGTCATGAAACTGGCAAATATCTCTGGAAAACAGTTCAATGAAATACCTTAAGAAACTTAAAAATAAGTATACATTTGACCAAAGCATTCTAATACCAAATCAGAGGGCCAACTAAACATGTAACAATATTAAAATGGTTTTATAATGATGGTATTTACATAGAATAGAATAATATGCAATCACACATATTTTAAAGAGTTTTATATGACATAGAAACTTATTTTTTAAGATTTTTTTTTTGAGACAGAGAGAGGGAGAGCATGTGTAAGTGGGGTAGGGCAGAGGGAGTGGGAGAAACTCCTAAGCTGACTCCGCACTGAGTGTGGAGCCCAATTCCAGCCCCATCTTACCATCCTGAGTTCACGACCTGAGCCAAAATCAAGAGTTGGATGCTCAACCAGCTGAGCCACCCAACTGTGCCATAGACATTTTTTTTTTTAAATTCATTTCATCCCAATGATATTCAACTTTTCTTGGAACAAATTGTTTTTCACTGAAATTTTGTATAGAAACAAAATATGTAATATATAAGTTCTATAAGTGTATTCTACAAGTTAATATTCATAAAAATGTATTGTAAAAATCACACAATGATAGTAATAATACTTTTTGATGAACTTAGGAGTGACGGATGGCATTTGCAGCTATATATAAGCTTCAATCCCAAAATCATTTGTTATTTGTATTATATTATGTTTGAAAATTTTTATTTTCCTAGAAGTTTGAATGGTAAAAAATATTTTGGTAATTTTAGTAAGCCTTACTCATTTTAGTTAAGTTTTGGTAAAATAATTCCCCTTGTAATTTGAACTAAACTACTCAAAACCTTACATGAAGAATAGTAGGAAATTATGATTTTAAGTGGACATGCTACAGCTTATATAACTTAAAATTTTTTTGTAGAAGTCAAAGGCAGCATAGCTTTATTAAGCCCATTTTTTACTAAGTTTATTTTTATTCCAGTATAGGTGACACACAGTGTATTAGTTTCAGGTGTACAATATAGTGATTCGAGAACTCGATACATTACTCAGGGCTCTTCATGATCAGAGCACTCTTTAATCCTCATCACCTATTTCATCCGCTGCCCCCTACTCTGGTGACCATCAGTTTGTTCTCTACAGTTAAATGTCTGCTTCTTGGTTTCTCTCTCTCTCTCTTTTTCTTTGCCAATTTGTTTTGTTTCTTAAATTCCACATATAAGTGAGATCATATGGTATTTGTCTTTCTATGCTGACTTATTTCACTCAGCATTATACTCTCTAGCTCCATCCATGTCATTGCAAATGGCAAGATTTCATTTTTTATGGCTGAATATTAAAGTTAAAAAAATAAACAAAATTTATGCCTGATACTCAAATATGCCAACTATGATATAAACATATCAGGTATATACTTCTCACTGCAAAACTGATTATTACACCTGAGGAGAGCAAGCTCCTTGCTCAAAATTTTTTATTTTTTTAAAGATTTTATTTATTTATTTGACAGAGAGAGATCACAAGTGGGCAGAGAGGCAGGCAGAGAGAGAGAGAGGGAAGCAGGCTCCCTGCTGAGCAGAGAGCCCGATGCGGGATTCGATCCCAGGAGCCTGAGATCATGACCTGAGCCGAAGGCAGTAGCTTAACCCACTGAGCCACCCCGGTGATCCTCCTTGCTCAAAATTTGACCTGGCATGTGAAGGTTAAGTACAGGTGCTGCAATAATGACCTTATCTTATACTCTGTGTATAGAGCCATGTCTAAAATATGCATATCGTTCAACGTTCCCATTAATTACACTTTTAAAAATATACAAAATATATCTTAAGAGTTGAAAAATATTTCCAAAGTCTTCCCAATATATTGTCTGACCCATTTGAATATGGTGGTGTTTCATATGTTTGCTTTAAAAAATAGAGAAAAAATATTTTAAAATAAAATTTTAGTGAACTACCCTAAAGCACTTCCAAAGAACACTTATAAATACTGATAATAATTCTGCAGAATAAATATTAATACTGATACCACTGTAACTATAGGCACACATGTAGACAGATGCAAAATACAGGTAAGAGTACATCTTGGGGAAAAAGAACAAAACAGTTAAATATTGCAAATTTTAAGACTAGGTTGTGATATGAAAATCTGTATTTCTACTTTAAGTTTTCCTTATTTTCCAAGTTACCATGAGAATTTTCTTTTTACTAAACTTCATATGATAGCTTAGAAGATTTCCTTTCTCAAAGCTGTTTGTCTATTCATCTCTTAGATGAGCCTTACACAATTTGAAAAGAAAAAACTAAGAATTGGTGGTTCTGATAGATATCACTTCAAAAGAAGATCTTCTTAATTGCCACAAACCTTAAATTCCATCTAATTATTATGCTTTCATTTATTCATTTTATCCATAAATAGTTTTGAGAACCTACTGTGTACAAGGTACTGAGGTATCACTGAGTAAATCTTTTCATCCAGACTTTAGGGCTGGCAAGTAATTTTGCAGCACATAAGATCACATTCATTTTCTGTACTATTGTAGTCAAGTGATGCTTAATAGCATCTTACATAGAACACTATCTACTAAACCTGCCCCACTAAATAATACATATATGTGTAATCTATGTAAACACTCATGTATACGTGTGTGCCTGTGTGTATGTCAATGTGAAAAAATTAAAATACTCTCTTTTTAAAATTTGGAGAAGTATTTTAGATGGAAGGCTCCAGTTTTAATGTCACAGATTCATTTCTTGTATTTGTTGCTTTTAATGTGCTAGATGCCAAAGATTACTGAGCACATTAAAACAATTGATCATTTCACCAAAGTAAATGATGTTACCATATTCCCACGTGGATAAAAATGTTATTTTTTTTCCAAATGCAAAGCCAAAAAAAGGGAACTTTGCATTGAAAGCCATGTATAAAATACCCACTCTGAACTAGGGTTAAGAGTTGCTTGAATGTAAAAATAACATTTATAAAAGACTAACTTATAATAAGGAAGAATTTAAAGTACAAATGAAAATGTCTCCTGAACGCCCTTGCTTGTATCGTGAAGCAGCTCACAAGGATATTTATGGACCAAACCATGAAATATTTGGCATATATTTATTTCTAAGTCACTCAGAAGCAGCACATTCTGCAGCCATTCATTCCAATAGTAGATTTTAATAAGTCTCTAGATGCACTATCACAGCTGAACCTAAGAATGAGCCCTAGAACTAATTCTGGTAAAGATACGCCAGAAGCTATTAGTGAGCTGAGTCTATAGCATAATTTGTCATTCACTGAAGCTATAAGGCATCATTTTGTCCCCAAGAGCCCAATGAATATATTCCTCCTTCGCTCCATATGTGTTAATTCCACTTTTGAGTCTTACTAGGATATCATAAAATTTGGATTATATTTCAGCTAAATTCATATACAATATGTGCATACACATACACACCATGTTTCTTTAGATTGTATTAATTTTTCAGCATACTAAATCTTCAACTAATACCTTTTAACAACTTTTTAAAATCTAGCTTCTTTATAATAATATAATTATGATATCACATTGATTCCACTTATCTCTGTGCTACCAAAGCATTATAAAGATAATTTCTTATTAGATGATTTTTGTAGTTTTTGATAAATTTGTTTGTTTATAAGATAATAAATTCCTTGGATTGATCCTGTTTTTAAAGTTATAAAATATTAATTAAAGGCAAATCTGACCATATTGCTTCCAACTAAAATCCTCCTCCATGGCTTCTCATCATCTGCAGAATAAATTTTTAATTCTGCTACATACTCACTAGAAGATCCCTGATGTGTTTCTCCCTACCCTCCTTGTTCACCCTCCAGCACTCCTCCACTTTCAGCCACTCCCAACTGCCTGAGTGCCCAACTCGCCACGCCTTTTCTCATTGGTCACTATCCCCAGAAGGCTCCTTCCTATTTCAGTCACAAAATTTCAACTGTCTCTTCAATTTCAATCTACTCTGGCTTTTCATAAATTCATAGCCATGCCATATTCTTACTCCTGTACAATAATAACATATTTAATTTTATTTATTTTTTTGCATATCTACTTCCTACACTAAACTGGAAGTTTCTCAAGATTAGGGATAATACTTTACTACTGCTTAGTCCAGTGTTAGGCAGAATATAGGTATTGGGTTCGTATCTATAAAAACATGCTGATAAATAAATACATGCTTGAATTTTAGGAGTGGCAAAGCACTAGTAAAATAAGAAGCAAAATTTAGGGGTGCCTGGGTGGCTCAGTGGGTTGAGCCGCTGCCTTCGGCTTGGGTCATGGTCTCAGGGTCCTGGGATTGATCCCCGTGTTGGGCTCTCTGCTTGGCAGGGAGCCTGCTTCCTCCTCTCTCTCTGCTTATCTCTCTGCCTGATCTCTCTCTGTCAAATAAATAAAATAAAAATCTTAAAAAAAAGAAGCAAAATTTATTTGCCTAATCAAGGACTGTTATATTTGAAATTTGCTAAATGCAGGTACTGATCTCCTACATGCATAATGCAGAAGAACCAAATGAACCAAAGTTGATCTGTAAAAGATTTGTCCCCAAAATGTTATAAGGGGGCAATACTTAGGGCAATATATTTAGATATATGTTTAAATATAATATATAATATATATTTTATGTATATGTAGATATAGATAGATTTAATAACTTGGTCATAGCACTCACTGAAATAGCATGTCATAAAACAGTTATTTCTGTACAGAACATATGGTGAACTCCTTCAGATCATAGATCTGAGCCAATGTTGAGTTCAAAATTCCACTCAAATATATAGAAATAGATATTTTTGGGCCATAACCAAATAATTTCTTATACCTTAATTTTCACTTGTGGTTTTGATAGTTATCTTTTCTGGGCTATTTTGGGTTTAAATAAAGGTATTTGTTTTTTGTTTCGTTTTCTACTCCCTATATAAACAAGATATAAAATGGTAAACTGGAATAAACTTGGAGAGAAGGGCTTGTTTTTAGGAACAGAAAAGCTCAAATGCTTAGATCAGGCTGATGAGAATGACAGACTATGAATAACAGCAGGGAGTGGTGGGGTTGACACTAATTGGAAAGCATTTGCCCTGCCCCAGAGCAGCAGCAACATGAAGCTCTAATAGATGGCTTGTGGAAAGAATACCAGCCCGTGCATCGCTAGAACTGTATCTACTACACTTTTTTCTTCCTCTCCTCTTCCTCCTCCTTCCAGTTCTTCCTCTTTTTCCTCCTTCATGACAAATGACAGAAATCTAATTTTTTGTGACAAAAAAAAAAAAACTAATTTACCTAAGCCAGAAATGTTCAACACTTGGAAAAAGACAGTACAAGTGAAACCAAACATTTCTGAATCCAACCACTTTGTGCTACAAGGTCTAGATTCATTAACTAGCTAAGTACTTGGACATTATATTCGTTCATTCTCATGCTATACAGGACTTAAATTTATTTCTTTAAGAAAAAAAAAAGAGCACATGATGAAAGTTTCTACTTTCCATTAAGTGGATGAATTTGAGTTGGTCATACCATGGATGTTGACGTTTGTTTGCTCTTCCATTTAAGATGTCCCATATTTCTCTGGCTTGGTGGCTTTCCCTGATGAGTTACGGTTTATCTCTTCCCACTACCATGTCTACATGTTTAAACTACATCCACTTTTTAAAAATTATGCAAATTCTTCGATTTTCTTTGGCAGAATAAGAGTAACATTTCTTTTGATTTCCATATACGACTCTCTACCAGTCTCTGTCATGCTTCCATACCTACTCAAATTATACATATCCATATATCTTATAGATCTAGATCTTAAGCTACTACTTTGTCTCTGGTAAAGAACCAGGCACAATGTTTTTCACGTATTTGCTGTTTCTGCTGAATTTCTATCACAGATTTTACATGTGTTAACTGAACCAGAAAAGACCTCGAATAGCCAAAGGGATATTGAAAAAGAAAGCCAACGTTGGTGGCATCACAATTCCGGACTTCAAGCTCTATTACAAAGCTGTCATCATTAAGACAGCATGGTACTGGCACAAAAACAGACACATAGATCAATGGAACAGAATAGAGAGCCCAGAAATAGACCCTCAACTCTATGGTCAACTAATCTTTGACAAAGCAGGAAAGAATGTCCAATGGAAAAAAGACAGCCTCTTCAATAAATGGTGTTGGGAAAATTGGACAGCCACATGCAGAAAAATGAAATTGGACCATTTCCTTACACCACACACAAAAATAGACTCAAAATGGATGAAGGACCTCAATGTGCGAAAGGAATCCATCAAAATCCTTGAGGAGAACACAGGCAGCAACCTCTTCGACCTCAGCCACAGCAACATCTCCTAGGAACATCGCCAAAAGCAAGGGAAGCAAGGGCAAAAATGAACTATTGGGATTTCATCAAGATCAAAATGTTCTGCACAGCAAAGGAAACAGTTAACAAAATCAAAAGACAACTGACAGAATGGGAGAAGATATTTGCAAACGACATACCAGATAAAGGACTAGTGTCCAAAAATCTATAAAGAACTTAGCAAACTCAACACCCAAAGAACAAATAATCCAATCAAGAAATGGGCAGAGGACATGAACAGACATTTCTGCAAAGAAGACATCCAGATGGCCAACAGACACATGAAAAAGTGCTCCATATCACTCAGCATCAGGGAAATACAAATCAAAACCACAATGAGATATCACCTCACACCAGTCAGAATGGCTAAAATGAATATGTCAGGAAATGACAGATGCTGGCGAGGATGCGGAGAAAGGGGAACCCTCCTCCACTGTTGGTGGGAATGCAAGCTGGTGCAGCCACTCTGGAAAACAGCATGGAGATTCCTCAAAATGTTGAAAATAGAACTGCCCTATGACCCAGCAATTGCACTACTGGGTATTTACCCTAAAGATACAAACGTAGTGATCCAAAGGGGCACGTGCACCCGTATGTTTATAGCAGCAATGTCCACAATAACCAAACTATGGAAAGAACCTAGATGTCCATCAACAGATGAATGGATCAAGAAGATGTGGTATATATACACAATGGAATACTATGCAGCCATCAAAAGAAATGAAATCTTGCCATTTGCGACAACATGGATAGAACTAGAGCGTATCATGCTTAGCGAAATAAGTCAAGCAGAGAAAGACAGCTATCATATGATCTCCCTGATATGAGGAAGTGGTGATGCAACATGGGGGCTTAAGTGGGTAGGAGAAGAATCAATGAAACAAGATGGGATTGGGAGGGAGATAAACCATAAGTGACTCTTAATCTTACAAAACAAACTGAGGGTTGCTGGGGGGAGGGGGGTTGGGAGAAGGGGGGGTGGAATTATGGACATTGGGGAGGGTATGTGCTTTGGTGAGTGCTGACTCACAGACCTGTACCCCTGGGGATAAAAATACATGTTTATAAAAAATAAAAAATAAAAAAAAAAAAAAAAGAATAGAAACCTGATGCAAAACAGTATTATTAGTAATAGCATTTTGAGAGTGTTATTTAATTTTTTAAACTTATAAACAGGTTCCTGGACTCTTTGGAAATAGTTTAAGATAAGTTTCATCATTTTTTAAAAAATAAAGTATAGGATTACCCATTTAGTCAAACAAAACAGAGAAGGAAATGCTATTGAAAGTCAGAGTAGAAACATCTAAAAGCTGATTTTTTTTTGAAGAGATTAGAAGTATTTGGCAAAGAACTCAGGTAAACAGAAACATTTCCCCCTATTTCTAATTAAAATGCAAATAACCTCAGAACTAGATACAGGTTCTATTAGAGGATGGGGAGCCTTACAGGATTTGGAGTCAGAGCATTCAAGTTCAAGCCTATCAAGTTTTATGATCTTGAAAGAGTTACTTTCTCTCTTCATTTTCCCGTTTTTTCCACATAGGAACTCAATATAATCATGGGGAAAATATTATTATAAAGATAAAAGAAGATTCCAGTCAAGACAAACTAACATTGTTTTTGTGAGAATTAAATAATATGTAAATGTGATCCATATACTATATGCAGCTCTAAGCTGTATGGTTATTATGGCATTTTTAAAAAATAAGACTACTGTACTTTGCAGGGAGATCTCCAATCATTGGGATGAACTTGGCAGGAGATTTGCCTTATCTCTGTGTTAGGCATATCACTGGCTTTCAATATTCTGAATTAAAGAAAGAAAGAGTCAGATTAGATAAACCCCACATTCTCTTGCAAACCAAAGACAAAACAAAACAGAGAATCATAGAACCTGTCCAAGTTGTAGGCTTCAATTGGATCTGAAAGTAGTTCACAAATTGGTTTTTTTATATAATATGTTCACTTTTCTAGTGGCAAATGACTACTGGAACATCAATGCTAACATAAAATTTTTAAAGTTATTTTCAAAATAATTTTAAAATACAGATTTTGTTTAAAGCTAAGGCTATCATGTTTTAGATGCTTCTGCTAAAATCTTTAAAATACTTAAAATATATTTTTACCATTCTAATTAGTTTCTTGATAGTACTATTATACTTTTGTCTATAAAAAACTACCCAGAGTCATATTATCAACATATCTTCACAATATTTGGATCATTTGATATTCACTAAGGAGAAGTTGAAAGCTTTAATAATTTGAAGCAATTAATTTAGTTTCAAATTATTATTCTCCTTTGGAAATTGTAATAAATGAGAAAATGAGCTTTTGAAGAAATTAGTGAGCTATTATCTAAAATATGTAAGCGACTCATGAAGACAACATTTGCTGTGATAAAGAAAAAAAAATAAAACAAAACAAACCAAGAAATCACTGTGTGCCATTCTTTTTATGTGTTTAGGGAAAAGAGAATATTCCATATTTATAATAAAAATAAAATAGCTTTAAGAAGTGGAAAGGAAAAAAAAAAAAAAAAGATACTGTCAACTCTGATATGCCCAGAGTTTTAGAGTTACTCTACTAAAATGTCCCAAGTCTCAATCATACCTCAGGTTATGTTTCTGAATAACAGAACTCTAACAGGACATTTTGCTGAGACTGTGGTCAAGACAATTCTATTGTTTAGACAACTGTGAAATGTAGAATGTTGGCTCTACTTGGGCTTGCCCGCAAGGGTGCTGGCTACACACCTTTTGCACTGACATTTACAGAAGAGATATTTAAAGTGAAAAAATTTATGATTAGCTGAATTGAATTTTATGGGGTTCTGGGCCAACTTCTTGGACTTGTGAAGAAAACCCACATGATCTTTCTTAATATAGATCAAGACCTTGCTTATTTTACAAAAGCCTGCAATCTCACCATTACAGTAACCCTTTAAATCATGGATCTAAATGGGAAGGGAAGACTTTAACCTGATGGACAGGGACATTTCTGTCATATTTTTAGTCACAAAACAATATGCTGAATATAGGCTCCTATGTCTCTACCTCTTCTAGGCTTCAACAGGGATGATCTGCCTTCATAATCAAAACATCAGTATAAGAAATTACTTTGTGTGTCCATGCCATAATCCAGATGATTCGAGGAGTTCCTCAGTTACCAGCTGGTAGAATCTAAAATTAGTCCTGCTTTTATCAACATAATATTCATGATGACAGAGGCATTTTAAGACCAACCACAAAAAAATTTGAAAAGACCAACTAAATTTCTCTTCCTATCCTAGGTCCCCTATATTGTCATATTCCCCATGTCTACAATGACAGCAAGATCAACAGCTATAAAATACTAACCTTTATGTCTCCCATGGGAAGTATCATGCATTTGCCTGGCATTAGGCATGCAATATCTATCATTCCTATTATCAGTGTCACTGTTCCTTTCACCATGTAGGAATACATAGATTGAATAAAGGTTCAGCAGGGTTAGGTAACTTACTGAAGTTACAGTGCTGGAGACTAGTCTTCTCCTTCAATGTGTCTATTAATTCTCAATCTTAGCATTCTTATGCTAACGCAGTTCTTACATTTTGAATGAAATGACCTGCTGGTGTCACAAGAACACCATCTCATTGTTCCTCAAAATATACATAGATACATACTTTTGTTCCTGGTGTTTTAATTAACTGGAGCAACATCTAGTTATAGAACTGTTCCCTAAAGAACACTTATTCAAAACGTTCAAATCCATCCTATCCAAAAGACAATCATGTATTTTATCATTTATAGTTTTGTCCTGCAAACTTTGAGATCCTGGCTCTTCTGCCTTTATCTTTTAAGGTGCTTGGCTTTTTAATTTATGCCCCAGTAACATGTAGTCACTGGTCATTGTCTGGACACAACATTTATTTCCTTACATTAGTGTTTCTGCTTATCCCCTGCCTGGGATGTTTTCCTCAAAATGTTTATTCAATGAACACAGATTCTTATTCTTTAAACCACATTAGGTATAAAATCTTCTAGGGAGCCTACTCTGATTCTCAAAGTCTATGTTCCCACAGTAGTATTCTATGTTTGCTTTTTAATGGGTGCTATTTGAGCACCTATTATACTAATAATAAACATGTTTTCTCTTTCTCCCTCATAAGACAATATCTTGTTGCCTCCATAGCACTTTGTCTAAAGCCATGCACATTTTTAAATAAATACATGAAGAGAAGTTTTATAACTTACCAAAATGTGTTTTATAAGGCATTGATTATTGCTATATGTTTATGTGTTCCAGCCTTTTCTGTGTTATTACAAATTCGATCAATAATGTACATGCTCTATCCCAGTGATCAAGAACACAACTCTCTAAAGATTGTCTGGCTTGGCCAAATACTAGAAGTAAGATCTTGGACAAATTGTTCAACTTGTCTTGATGTTAGTTTTTTCATCCAAAAATAGAGATAATAATAATTTCTATCTAATAGTGTTCTAATGAGAGTTAAATAATTGCATTTATACAGAATTTTTTATAATAGTGCTTGCACACCATTTTGTTAGGTTTTATTCTTAATTATCAATGTGTCAATTCTTAACATTAATGTATATATGGACACTGAATGAATATATAGGGTAGAAAATGCACTAGGTTTTGCATTTATTAGGAAAAAAAAATCCATGACCCCAGTTCTCATAAAGAACACAGCATGAAAAGGAAAAAATAAGGATGGAAATATGTGTATGAATATGTCAAAGACACACACACACATCTATATATACATATATAATATATATAATATACATATATGTTATATATTATATATACATTATATATTATATATACATACACACATATCTATATACATGAAATATATGATAAATTGTGATGTCATGAATAAAACCACCAAGTGATCTGTGGCAGAACATGATGTAGGTGACCAGCCTTATGTCATACAGCCAAATAAGGCTTCACTGAGAAGGACCATTTAAGCTGAGAAATAGTAAGAGTGAACATTTGAAGAAGAGTAATTTGAAAAGATAGACCATAAAATGCAAGACCTGACCACTAGAGAAAGTTTAGTGTGTTGGAGGAATTAAATAAAAGCCAAGATATAATAGTGTAGTCAGTGAAAGAACAGATGGCAGGAAGTTGAGGTAGACAGGGGTGAGACAGTGTATGACTTTGTAATTAAATTGAGACCTTCTTTCTGAACAACCTTATATAACAGCTGTAGAATACACCCAGTCAATACTTACTATATGGACCTGAAGTGCTTCAAAAGTGGCTATTTGATATAATTCTAAACTTTAAATAGATAACTAGACAAAGTGGGGATTTTCTTCATTTGTTTTTCTTCTTAAATTAAAATTAAAAAAAGAAATTATTTTTCTTCTTAAATTAAAATTAAAAAAAGAAATACCACATGTTCCAGTAATTCCACTATTGGGGATTTACCTCCTCCTGCCAAAAAAGCTCCACTAATCCAAAAAGATAAATGCACCCATATCTATCTATCTATATCTATATAGATATATGTGTATGTGTGCATTTGTGTGTATATATATACATATATATGTATATATATCTATACATCTATCTATATATAGAGAGAGAACCAATATATGGAAGCAGCTCAAGTGTCCATGGATAGATGAATGGATAAAAAAGATGTGAAATGTGTGTATATTTGTATATATGTGTGTACATATCTAAATATGTGTGTACATACATCTATAATAGAATATTACTCAGTCATAAAAAGGAAGACTTCATGCCATTTGCAACAACACAGATGGATCTAGAAGGTATTAAGCTAAATGACATAAGTCAAATACCATCATGCTTCACTTATATGTGGAATCTAAAAAATAAAACAAATGAAAACCAAACAAAAAACAGGATCATACCTATAAACACAGAGAACAAACTGATGCCTGCCATGGGGGAGGGATGTGGGGGAATGGGGAAAATGAGTGAAGGGGAGAAGAAGATACAGGCTTCTAGTTACAGAGTGAGTAGGTCATGGGGATGAAAGGTATGGCAAAGGAAACATAATCAGTGGTATTATAATTAGGTTGTATGGTGACTGATGGTAGCTATGCTTGTGGTGAGAACAACATAATGCATAGAGTTGTGGAATCAATAATTGTACACCTGAAACCATTATAACCCAGTGTCAACAATACTCAAATACACATAAAAAAGGAAATAAGCTATGTTTCATGAGAGTATAAGTTAGAAAAATGTTGAATCAAAGAAAGTTTAAAATGCTTCTTTACTGTGAGACTAGAAGTTCTTCAATATGTTACTGGGAACTGTGACTGACCAATAATGAGATACAGTATGAATCATTCCCAAATGTTTTTCAGGAACTCCTTTATTTTAGAGCATCATTTTGGTCTAGGGCTACACTGGAACAACCCACTTTGATAAGTGCTAGCTGAGATAAATGAGAGAGCTTAACTGAATAGTATAGTCCATACCTGAACTTGATATGTGGCGTTGACAAGAAATTTAAATTTCTAAACCTCAGTCTTTCAATTTTACAGTGGAGAGAATAAGTCATTTCAAATAGTCATGGTATAAGTGAAATGTCATAATCTATGTAAGTTAGGCTAAAGTCTAGCACATTTTAGTCAATAAATATTACTACTTAAAAACAGAAATATGTTTTTTGAATGGTTTATAATTTGATGTTGCTATTAGATTTATTCAGATTTTATTCTAGGGTTTACCACAGACATCAGAGTTGAGTAAAATATTTAAGGTTTCATATTAAAAGAGTTTATGTATTTTTAACTGCATTCAACAAGATTTTATAGAACTCAAAAAAAAAAAAAAAAAGACAATGAATACAAAGTAATGTAAAAGCCAGCCTTCTGCCCCCATCTTGAAGGAAGGGGTTTCAGAAATACAACCCTTTATTTCTTTAATTCTACAGTGGTAGCTGGCCTTTGAATAACCCAATGATTCCTACTTTTTTGTATTTATGCCTTATTATAGGCCTTGTCTACATTAAATCATAGCTGGCCTATCAGACAAGAGGAATATGGTAGAAAGAATTGTGTACAGCTTCCATGGTTAGTTTATAGAAAATATTATAGCTTCTGCTATGACCTATTGGAATATTTGGTCTGGAGGAAGCTGGCCACCAGGTCATAAGGACACTCAGTGCTCCCTGTAGAAAGATGCATTTGGGTACAGCTAGCTTGTCAACAGCCAGAGCCAGCTTGCTGATTATTGAGTGAGCTACCTTAGGAGTGGATCCTTGAGCCCCAGTCAAGCCTTCAAATGACTACAGCCTTGGACTGCATGCTGACTTTAATGTCTTGAAAGACTATAAGCCAGAACCATTTAGTTAAGTTGTTCTTAAAAGCTCTGCTTTATGAAAAATATAATAGTTAACAAATACTATTATTCCTTTATACCACTATGGTGTGGATAATTTTCTGTATAACTGATAAGTAATGAATCTATAAACTCCTTTGTTGAGAAAATTTTGCTTAGTTTCATTTCCCTATTTTAGTATTTACACACATTATTCCCAAATTTAATACTTTTTTCTGATGTACCTCCCTGGAAGAGAGTCTTTGTTCTGTTATTTTTTCCTGTATTCTTATTGTAATCACCATCTGTATCAACCTTAATTATTTGGAGGTCCTGATACCCCATTGCTACTGGCTTCTTCAGTGAAATATCTCCTCCTCTGCATCTTCCTTTCTGTTCAATGGCTCTTTTCTCTTTTTACACATTTTGTTTTCTTATTATAAACAAACACACAAAGCACATTTTATTCTGTAATTTTGCTAAATGATCAAGGTACTATTTACTCATTCATTTAACACATCTATTCAACAAATGTGAAGCACCACTAACCAATATCTTCTCAGTGTTTGTGAGATAAAAATTTCAAAAAAGGTTCCTTACTCTCATCAAATTACAGACAAGTCCATAAGAAATTACACATGAGGTTGGCAAATGCCAATGGTCAGCATCAGAAGGTGACATAGCTCATGCACAAGGACAATGAAAACACAAAATAATGGTAGGCCTTAGTATGCATGAGAGCAGTGAAGGTCCTAATTTCCTCAGTGAAAAAGGGGCATGGCCAGGAGTTAATAACAAGGATATAACAGTGGCAGTGTAGCCAGTCTCAATGAAGATAGTTTTTTTTTTTTTTCTTTCTCTTTTAAGATTTTATTTCTTTATTTGAGAGAGAGAGAAAGAGCACATGAGTGGGGAGGACAGACAGATGGAGAGCAGAAGCAGATTCCCCACTGAGCTGCGAGCCTAAGGTGAGACTCAACCTCAGGACCCCAGGATCATGACCTGAGCCAAAGGCAAATGCTTAACTGACTAAGCTACCCAGGCACCATAAAGCCAGACTTTTTACAGACCTATGAAGGAGTGGTTATTTGGATACCAGCAGAAGGTACAGAAAATACTGAACTCAATTCTGAATACAAAATCTGTAAGATATTTGAAAATAAGGTTTCTTTTGAAAGATCATGATAAGTCAGATTCACAGGAGAAAAAAAAAAAAAAAAGGTTTGTGCTGACCTATGAGATATGGGGACTATTCAATGAAAAGTTTGAAGATGTAGAGGACTGTGATAGTTATGGAACTAACCATATATACAGCACAATAAAGGGATACAAGAGTCCATTAGTTACTGGAGGGGAAGAAAGTTAGATCAGGGTATGGTAATTAGAAAGAAGAATAAAGGTGAGCTTATAATAAAAGACAGATGACCAGAGGCACTGATCTCTTAATCAGTGGATGAGGGTAACAAGGTGTGAACCATGATGAATATAAATGAGTGAAGTACCTTCCTTAAGCATCAGGACTTAAGAAGCCCTTGACACAGTGTCTTACCCATAGAAAGCACTTAATTGGTTTATGTTGAATGAGAGACCTCTGGGTCAAAAAAAGAGATTTAAAAGTTATTAAGTTACAGATGATAATTTAAATAATAAGAGTGAATACAAAAACCCAAGGGGACCATGATGAGATTTACAAAGTCAAAAACCTAGGAAATGGGTGTATATTTATGTGTGTGTGTGTGTGTGTGTGTGTACACACACATTCGTGAATGCACACATACATGCATATAGAAGAAACTTGCTAGCATTCATGTAAAAGAATGGAGATAATAGATATAATAAAGAAAAGTGATTGACTTAGTTAAATTATGCAACACATTCACTCTAAAATTCGCCATGCTATTCCCTGAGACCAGTGGTTTGGACTTGTGGCTTGCTTCAGCACCACCTGAGGACTTAGAAATACCAGTGCTTCAGAAATACCACAGCTTCAGAGCTATTGAATCAGAAATTGGGACTGGCCCCCAGGCATTAACTTCTAATTATATGATTAGAATATTGCCCTATTACCTTGTCTACTAAGCAGTTCAATGTGAGTACCTTAGATTTATGCTCAATTTCCTTCAGAAAGTATTTAGCAGACTCCAGAACAACCACTTTTTCCTCATTCTCACTCCTCTACAAGAAAATATCTATACTATTTCTGACATGTGATAGTAATTTTAAAAATATTTTAAGTGATGCAGAGCTAATTCTTATATATGGATGATTGCATAGATTAATATTCTTGATTTTAGAAGATTCTTCCATATTTTCAATTGATATGTTACTCCATAGAACTACTTCTACATATTTCTAAGTGTAACCTTGGAAAGGTTATTTAATTAATCAGAGTCACTCAGGATGCTATAATAAATCAGAGGCAGGATATCTAGTCAACTGTGCGGGATGATTTGTGATTCTGAATTCCTCACACACTTTTTTTTTTTTTTTTTGGCACTTTGTTTTTGACTCAATGTGGAAATAAACTTTTTATTTTATTTTATTATTTATTTATTTATTTGACCCAGAGAGAGAGAGGGAGATCACAAGTAGGCAGAGAGAGAGGGGGAAGCAGGCTCCCTGCTGAGCAGAGAGCCCAATATGGGCCTCAATCTCAGCACCCTGAAATCTTGTCCTGGGCGAAGGAAGAGGCTTAACCCACTGAGCCACCCAGGAGCCCTGGAATTAAGCTTTTAAACATATACACATGCAAAGTAGAAAACCACATGTCAATAACTGGGTCACATATTTGCCATGTAAACATATCACCCTTAATTCCTTATCTTTTATCTTTTTAATTTAATTCATGTTAATGCTTTTAAAATGATTATGCACAAGCCACTTCTATGTACATATGCATTCATAAATATAGATCTATGCTAAAAAATGTAATCTTTCTTAATTATCTGCATTTAAATGTCTGTATAACATATTTCCTATTTATAGTCAGTTTACATGAAAACAACAGCTGCCCTAGAAAAATAATTGCTGGGAAAGAACCAGGGTATAACTAAGCAACCATGGGCATTTCCTGGTGAAATAAATCTATTTGACTGAAAGCAACTCTGAATGTTAAAATGGGAATAGGAAAATATCTATGAGCATGTTGCTTCTCCTTCAAGAGCAACTAGATTTCAGATTTAATTAAAAAACTGTTTTCTCTATCTGTATTTTTATTACCTGTAAGCCATTAGGCTTCCATAATTCTCACAGTACACAGAGAGAACTGATATATTAATATAGAAACAAGAGAGACTGAACATCAAATGTATCTATAGAATAGGTTGATCGATCAACAAGAATATTAAATATTTAACTAATTCTAACTTCATTAAACCCCAAACTTGCTTCCTAAGCTTTTAATCTGTCTTTGTAGATGAGTTATTTGAAACTTAGTGAACTATAAAGAGATGTGTCCTGTTAATGTTTTTTAATGGGATTTAGCCTAATACTGGGATTGTGCATAGTATAATTTCAATACATTTTTGTAATAAATTGGCCAATAATAAGATGAGTATTGCTGCTAGAAACTAAACCATTTCTATGTGTTTAATCTTACATTTTCTTAACACATTTGTCTCTAAACTGAATATTTAAAAATTATTTGTTAGATGATCTTATAAAATAACTACGATAAAAAAGAAATTTCAAATCATATATAGTTTTTAAAAAGCAAGTCCCTTCCACTTTGGATCCTTTACCATGATCATCTATTAGTAAATTCTAAATATTTTCTGTTCCCTTCCTTTTCCCCTTTGTACCACACTGTAGACAATTAATATTTGAATATACAAATATATATGTATATATGCATATATGTGTCTATCTACATATTACATTACAAAATTAAGGGGTATTATGTATTCTGTTTTGGACTTCATTATTGCTTTTGGTTTGTGGGTAGTTATGTACGTTCACCTTATTTTAGAAATGCTAACAGTATATATGGACCTATTTTCACTGTATGAAAGCTCTCAAGTGGTCCATAATTATATTGTTTAATCAGACCCAGTTATCAGGCATTTAAATAGTTTCTGATTTTTCACTGTTATGAATAAAGTTGCCACATGTATCTTTTTCATGTACTTCGGGAACATCACTGTGTGAGCATCTGCAGAGAAGAATCCTTGAAGTGAAGTTGCTGGGTTAAAAGGTCTGTGCATTTTAAATTTTGATAGAAACTGACAACTTGTTCTCAAACCAGTGACAGTTTTAAAACATGACTATATTGTATTCCATTCCAACTTTCAAAATGTTACCCATAATCCCTCCCCCAATGTACTCAAACAAACATAAAGTATCAGTTTATTTTTTTTAAGTCTGCTGTTCAAACAGTTACTAGATGTATCCTTTTTCTTCAGTGTTTCCCCCCCACACCCCCCTCAACCCTGTCCTTACATAAACATATAATCTAAGTAAAAATATCCTGTCAGGCAAGCACAGCTTCAACACATAAGCCCTGGGCCCCTTTCCAATCAGATTGTCATACTTCATCCCTCTGCTCTAAAGGTGATGAACCAAGTCACAGTCCTGCCAAAAATGATTTTGAGTGTTTATTTACCCACAACCTTGTCACCATTGCCTTTTCTCAAATGTGTTAATGTTTGCCAATGTGTCATGAAAAGTAAAGGTGTCTCATTATTTCAGCTGGCATTTAGGTCATTGTAAGTGACTGAGTATCTCCCTCATTTCATTAAAACTCAGGATTACTTCATAAACATATCTAGCATTCTTCAAGAGTATACAACTTTTTTCATTATTGAACCAACATTATAGTATGATTTCTGAAGAAAGCACCCTAAGCCAATTGATTTGTTCAGCAAGTTTTACATTTAAAATGTTATAGGAAATGTTCTAAGTGGATGGCAGAAATGCCCCTATGGTCAGGTGAAAAGACAGAATAAATCATTAGAGTGGAAACATGTTATATTGAGAAAAACCAAACACAGGGAATGTTCATTGAACATACACCATTTAGTACAAAAGTATGCTCCAGGCCTTGAAGAAGAGAAAAAAAATTAAAAACAAAAACAAAAACAAAAACAAAACAACTCATTGAACTGATGCAAAGAATTAGACCCTGTGCCCACTGATTTCCCTGCCTAGACATTTTTAGTGGAAGAGTTAGTGCTGCAGGTTTACAGAGGTGGAAATGGAGGCTCAGAAATATTACCTAGTTAATGGTGAAGGGAGAATTAAACCCAAAGTCTGTCTCTTTGCATACCTGAAAATTTTTTTCACAGTACTGTACTCATTTTTATCAATGTCAATTCTGATGAGAATCAGAAAGGTAAGTTCACTAATAATTACAACTATGAAGACTGATAGAACTCCGGCAGCAGGGAGGGAGGGAGGGAGAGTGAGCTGTCTTTTGTATTTTGCATGTGGGAGATGGTGAATGACTTCCTTCTACACGATGACTAAAAAAGGTCATTAACTTTGAATACAACACACTAACTTCAAGAACTGTGTTACCATCTTTCTTTCTTTTCTTTTCTTTCCTTTTTTTTTTTTTTTTTTTTTTTTTTTTGCCAGACCTCAACATCTGCATCTCTTATCCATTCCCAAGTTTCAATATGTGTGTTATTCAGATAGCTCTAGGTCATACAATAGTTTATATTCCCCCTGAATCCGAGTTCACTGTAAGTGATTTAATGTGACAGGAAATAGAAAATTGTATTGGCAGAACGTTGCTAAACTTAATTACTCACCAGATCCAACCCCAATCAATTAACTACAACATTAAACAACATAAATTCTAGATTATCTTCTATGAGAAAGGTCGCTACTCCTGATTCTTCTCAATTAACAACTCTACTCCTTTTATTCACATGCAGAACCATAGCCAGTAAATCCATGTTAGTTTACAATAATGATGCTTTATATTTATGTAGTAGTTGCCATTTTCAAAGCACTTTCATATCTACTAACTCAGTTCAGCTTCGTCATTTAATAACTCATGATTTAAAGCAGGTAATATTTTTGCAACTTCTCAGGTCCTTAAAAATGAGACTTGGAGAGATCAACGGCTCATCCAACATGACATACTTAGGAAATTTTAGGTATCAGACATGTCATAGAGTCCCGGGAGGTCAAAAGTTGTATTTTTCTGAAGACTTCTAAATATAACACATGAAGAAGTCAAGACTTTGAAAACTTCAACAATTTGTCTAAAGTCACATACCTAGATGGATACTGGCAGAACTGGGAACTTGATACAGCTTTTGCCTCCTGGTTCTGTGCAGTTTTCAAGCGACACTCAAACTCCTAACAATTAGAAATAATACAAAAATCAGACATATTAGGGGAATTATGTTTTAACACTGTCTACCAAGTCTATTACAACTTGTCTTTCCTTGCAATACCTATTATTTTTTTGTGTAATTACAAAATCTCAAGAGTAATGGCAAAATTAAAATTTTAACTGTTTTCTCAACATAACATAAAAGTACACTTTAATTTTTCTCTGAGGATAGATCCCTTAAATCCTTAATTCCAAGACACTTTTCTTCACCTTCATCTCCACACCCAATGCAACTTATCATTATCTTCAATTCTCTTGCCTACCACTGGCAGTAGACTAGACCATGTGTATTCACTCTGCCACCTTCTCAGCCAGTCTTACATATTTTCAATTTAACATTACATCCTTTACCCTTAACACATGGTATGTGAGAGAAAGAGAGAGAGAGAAAGAGAATTTTCTGTTCCTTTCAAGATCTTCACTTGATACTTGTTCCCACCCTGGAATTTGCTCTCCTTCATTTGCCCTATACCTAGTTAACTTTGGAAACATATCTAACTTATTCTAATGTGTCTCCTCAGACTGCCCAGGTCCTTTTGATGCTGCCAATTTCAAAACACCTAAACACAACCCTTTTGGAAAAAGGGTTTGAAGGGTGACAAAAAAAAAAAAAAAAAGAGAGAGAGAGAGAGAGAACCCATTGTTTTCCAGGCACAATCCAAAGACCTCTGCACATGGTATCACTCTTGATCATCATAATAGCAAGTTTTTGGTATGATTAGAAAAGTTTAATGAGTTGCCATCAAGCTAAAGACCTAGCATTAGAAACCAGACAAAATACCAGTACCACTAATAGTAATATTAATGATAATAAAACTACCAAAATGATTATTAAATTATTCCTATATATAGGAGAATGTTAAGTGATTTACCCATATTATGAAATTTTATAATCACAAAATAATCATAATAACACTGATCTCACCTTGTGAATAAAAAAATAATGCTCCAAGTTTATTTCTAAGATTTTATTTATTTATTTGAGAGAGAGATATTGAGAGAGAGAACACAAGTGGAGGGGACAGGCAGAAGGAAAGGGAGAAGCAGGCCCCCCACGGAGCAGGGAGCCCAACATTCAGGGCTGGATGTGGGGCTGGACATAGGGCTCAATCCCAAGACCCCAGGATCATAACCTTAGCAACAGGTAGACGTTTAATTGCCTGAGCCACCCAGGCACCCCAGGCCCACAGTTTTTAATCATGCTATTCAAAGTTCTATAACTCTTATGTAAAGAAGCTTAGCCATGAAACAAACCAAATGATTTTACAGCTCTTGAACAAACTTTCTACCATATGTCTATATGTCAGAGAACAGATACATAGCAATACACCATGATTTATCATCAGATTTATTTTCTGTTTGACTCAAACATTCTAAGTTACACTGTTCTAAAGATGGAATAATCTTGACCCTTTGCACTCTAAAATTTGTCTGGATGACCTGGCTAAGGCAACCTAGTGAATTGGACAAGATAATTTGTAAATCATATATCTGATAAAGGGCTAATATCTTAAAATGTATAAAGAACTTACACAACTCAACATCAAAACAACAAATAATGTGATGAAAAATGGGCAGAGGACCTGAATAGACATCTTCCAAAGAAGACATACAGACATATGAAAAGATGCTCCACATCACTTATGATCGGGAAATGCAAGTCAAAACCATAATGAGATAATACCTCACATCTATCAAAATGGCTAGTATCAAAAACACAAGAAACAGGAAGTGTTGGTGAAGATGTGGAAAAAACAGGAACCCTCAGGCATTGTTGATGAGAATGTAAGTTTATGCAGCCATGCTGGAACTCAGTATGTAGGTTCCTTAAAAATTAAAAATAGAAATACCATATGATCTAGTAATTAAATTACTGGGTATTTACCCAGAGAAAATCAAAACACTAATTTGAAAAAATACATGCACCCCTATGTTTATTGTAGCATTAATTATAATAGCTAAGATATGGGAGCATTAAGCATTCATCAATACATGACTAGATAAAGAAGATGTTATCTATCTATATCTATATCTGTATCTATATACATATTAAACATTACTCAGTCATAAAAAAGAACAAGAGCTTGTCATTTGCCCCAACATGGAAGGGCCTCCAGAGCATTATATTAAGTGAAATGTCAAATACTTATCTGCTTCAGCAATAAGATGTTAGAAATATGGCATAGCTACAGCACTTGTGCAGTTGAATTTGCCCACAACTGTACCTCTGTGCCATTACCAGACATACCTATGCTAGCTAGCCTACTGGTCCCAGGAAGAAGATAAAAGACTTGTAGAGGACAGTGAAAATAAGAAGGTAAGGGACTTGTGGAGGACAGCGAAAATAATAAATATAAGTGAAAAACACAAAAACAATATAATTTCACTTGTATGTTGAAACTCTAAAAATAAATTAACAAATAAACAAAGAAAAAAACAATAAAGAGACCCATATATACAGAGAACTAACTGGAGGTTACCAGAGCAGAGGACATTAGGGGGATGAGGAAAATGTGTAAAGGGCAGTGGGAAGTACAGGCTTCCAGTTATGGAATGAGTAAGTCATGGAGATGAAAGGTACAGCATAGGGTATAGAGTCAACGGTATTGTAATAGTGTTGTATGGGGACAGATGGTGGCTTCACTGAGGTGAGCATAACATCATGCCTAGAGTTGTCAAATCACTATCTTGTGCACCTGAAATTAATGTAGCATTGTGTGTCAACCATAGTTCAATTAAAAAAATTGTCTTGGAAGTCAGTGTCTCTAAAATAACAATAATTTATGGATCACTTATAAGTATTAAGTCTTATTATCTCAAATCTCCAACTGTGTGATACAATTATGAGTATGCAAATTTTATCAATTGGCAAACCAAAGCCTATAATTTCACAACAATAAGTGGTCAAACTAGAATCCAAATCTTGTTCTATTGCTTTCAAAGTCATAGTTTCCCACTATTCTCCACCATCTCTCTTGCATCAATAATGGGATTATAGCATTATTGACAACTGATGCATATTTGGTAGTGTAACTTTGCTTCAGTCTGATTTTGTTGAAACTGAAGGATCCTTTTAGTGTGATTACATTTTCCTAAGCATAAATCAGAGAAGGCTGTGGAAAAAGCTTTTCCTCTACCCATGATTTCTAATTCATGTTAATGAAAAATCCTACTGAGTAAATGCAAATTATATTTAATTATATATTTTAGAGATTTACTTATTTTGAAAATAAATCATACAACATTAAGACTCTCTAATTAATGTGAGGACATATGGCCATCATATGCTCAGCAGCCCAAGTCTGATCTTATAGAAATGACTAATGAACACATTTTGTAGGCTTAAGGAAGATAGGAAGAAAGCTCTTACTAAATACTTGTTAAATAAGGAGTTAAAAAATTCATGTGCACTCAATTATGCATTCAGTTTAAAACTAATTAACATTCCTGTCATTAGCTCACCATCTTTAAAAAAAATCACATTCTACAAGCATTTCAAATTCTTTTTTTTTTTTAAGATTTTATTTATTTATTTGACAGAGAGAGAGATCACAAGCAGGCAGAGAATCAGGCAGAGAGAGAGGGAGGGTAGCAGGCTCCCTGCCGAGCAGAGAGCCCAATGCAGGACTCGATCCCAGGACCCTGGGATCATTACTTGAGCCGAAGGCAGGGGCTTAACCCACTGAGCCACCCAGGCACTCTCAAATTCTATTTTAAAGTGATTTTTTCTTCTTTTTTAAGCAGATTATTAACAAAGAATGACCAGGCAAGTCCAATTCTTTGTGTCTCTCTCAGTATCAGAAAGTAAGTGTGTTATGAATAAAAGAAACAGATGGAAATAATACAAGATGCAATTTGTATGTATCATTTTATTTAATATTTTAACAATCCGGCAAAGTAGCTATTATTATAATAAATTAACATTCCATTAAGTTAAGCCTTAGAAATGTAATAACTTGTCATATATCAAAGTAATGGCAGAGTGGGGTAGAAACCCAGAGATATCTGGATTTTGGAGACAGTACTTTAAGCCCTTTCGTGTTCACTCACCAATTATTATTTCCTTTTAACTTTTAACATAAAGTGGATATATGTTAACCATGTCCACAAAATACTGCATAACAAATCACTCCAAAACTTGGTGTTTTAAAGGAACAATCATTTATTTTTAAAGATCTGCAGAGCACCGGAGTCACCTGGGTCAGATCTGCAGAGCACCTTAGGTCAGCTGTTGTGATCTAAGTTTTCTGTTGTGACTCTCCTCCAAAAGTCTCTTGTCTTCTTCCTGGATCCAGCAGGCTAGCACAGGCATGTCTGGTGATGGCAGAGAGGCACACCTGTGGGCAAACTCAGTTGCACACAATGCTTTAGCTACACCATATTTCTAACACCCTACTGGCTAAAGCAAATAAAATGGTACCACCAAGAGGTGACATATATACTGCATACACAGTTAAGAACATTGCAAAATTACTTGTTAAATGGCAAAGATATGGATAGAAGATAGGGGATCATGATCAGGAATGCAATATACCAGAGAGGGGATAAACATTTCTATATCAGTTGTTCTTAAACTGGAGTACAAGTCAAGAACACCAAGGATGTTTCCTAAAAGTATAAAGTCTAGGCTACCTCTAGAACTTAAATTCCCTTGATTCAGGTCTAGGCACCAAAATTAGTATTTTAACAAGGGCCTTTGTGATCCTAAAGCTTCTATGTAGCATTTTTTTTTCTTTCTAATGTGGCCTCTTGACAGTTCTCTCAGAAATATCTTAATTCAATGTACCAACCCCCAGGCCATTCAGTTAAAAATGTTATATCTGTGACTCAGCAATAAGAAACTCGGCTTTCTGTCCTAGCTCCAGAGAAATTTCATAATTAAACTATTTTAATGATAGATTTGTTCTTAATAATCTAATGATTTTTTGACATTATATCACATGCAACAACTTGTATGTGATATGGTAATGGCCAACACCACACCAAAAGAATTATCAAGTACAACCCTACTTTGCAGCCTGCAGGACAAGATGAGAAGAGACACATGTGTGAAGTAATCTGTTGACAAATAGATTTCCCTTTCATCTTTGTTCTAAAGCTTTCCTTGTATAAAACTTAATGAGTACTCTGTTATCTTGATAATGAAAAACAGTAAATAGAAAAAGTAGAATTTGATGATAATATAAAACTTTGGTGCTCAAATTTATTCAAAATTGTTTTTGAAACTCTCTCAACTGGTCTTTTAATTCTATGATTTAATGGGGGGGGGAATCTATGAGATGCTAATATCTCTTTAATGCTTTGCATCTATTAGAATTTCCTACAAAGAGATAGATTAGATACAGATACAGTTATAGATATAGACAGATAAAGATATAGATAAAGATTTATTTTTTTCCCTTAACAGGGACAGAGTCAGCTAGGATGGTGAGGTACTGATGAATACTGAGGTTGAAGCAGTCCCAGAGACGACGAAGTAGAGGAAACTATGACGTCTTGAAAGTCCCTTCTAAATGGTCAAAATCAAACATCTTAGTCTGACCTAAATCTCATGAGATAGGTGAATAAATCTTCTATTTTTTAGATGTTTTGTTTATTTTGCATTGTATCCCCCATTTTAAAAAAAATTATTTTTTATTCAATTTATTTTCAGTGTAACAGAATTCATTGTTTATGCACCACACCCAGTGCTCCATGCAATACCATGCCCTCCAAAATACCCACCACCTGGCTCCCCCAACCTCCCACCCCCACCCCTTCAGAATGCTCATATTGTTTTTCAGAGTCCATGGTTCATCTCCCCCTCCAATTTCCCTCAACTCCCTTCTCCTCTCCATCTCTCCATGTTCTCCTTGTTATTTCTTATGCTCTTCAAATAAGTGAAACCATATGATAATTGACTCTCTCTGCTTGACTTATTTCACTCAGCATAATCTCTTCCAGTCCCATCCATATTGATACAAAAGTTGGGTATTCATCCTTTCTGATGGAGGCATAATACTCCATTGTGTATATGGACCACATCTTCCTTATCCATTCATCCTTCTAAGGGCATCTTGGTTCTTTCCACAGTTTGGCGACCGTGACCATTGCTGTTATGAACATTGGGGTACATATGTCCCTTCTGTTCACTACATCTGTATCATTGGGGTAAATACCTAGTAGTGCAATTGCAGGGTCTTAGGGAAGCTCTATTTTTAATTTCTTAAGAATTTTCCACACTGTTCTCCAAATTGGCTGCACCAACTTGCATTCCCACCAATAGTGTAAGAGGGTTCCCCTTTCTCCACATTCTCTCTAGCACGCGTTGTTTCCTGTCTTGCTAATTTTGGCCACTCTAACTGGTGTAAGGTGGTATCTCAATGTGGTTTTGATTTGAATTTCCCTCATGGCTAGTGATGATGAACATTTTTTCATGTGTCTGATAGCCATTTGTATGTCTTCATTGGAGAAGTGTCTGTTCATGTCTTCCCATTTTCTGAAAGCTGCTCCTATGATATTTGTTACATAGAAATTTGTAACTATTTTACCTTCATTGGCAATTGTGACATGCCCTTTGGAATTATAAAATATCCTTGTTTTCCTCATTGTCTTTTTTTCCTGACCTCTTGTCTACTATTAAGATTTCAACACCTGCTTTCATTATCTTTTTGTTTCTTTATCTTTATATTTCTACTACACAATTTTTTATCCTTTTGTCTGAAGAACTAGGCAAAAAAAAATTACTGATGTCCTCTCTAGTATAGTCTTCTATGTTATTCATCCTTTCTTTGATACAATATTTATTTAGGTTTTACTTCTTAATTCAGTCTGTCTTTTCTTCTGCATTTACATTTTTATTTTTAATGTAAATTATAAATGTTATATTTGTTGAATTACAGACATACTGTACATTATTATTATTTTAACATATATTTATTAATATATTATAAAGTCTTTTGCTTTGTTGTGATTTCCTAAAGATTTACCATTTTCCTCTTGTTTAGTTGGAGTTTATCTTTAACTGATTTCCTCAAGAATAGCTAATATGAATAATAGAGACTGAAAAGGAGAAGAAATACAAGAGTCCTTAAGCATGCTGAAAGATCTTCAGCTTCATTTATTTTGAGAGAAATGTTTAATCACACTGCGAAATCACTTTTTACCTATCATTTAGCAAAAATATAATTTTGACAACAAATCCCAGGAACTAGAAAAAAATTGGCTCTTTATGTATTGTTAATGTGAGCTCAAAATAATGAAACCCATAAAAGGCAATTTGTGAATATTTATCAGCATTATAAATGCCTTTAACTTTTGACCTAGCAATCCTACCTCTTGGAATTCATCTTAAAAAAAAATTACCCACATGTTTGCCATATGTACAAACTGTATACTATGGCATTGTTTTTAGTAACAAATTAGGCACAAAACAAACATCCATCAATAGAGGATTGATTAAATAAACCAAGGGGCATTTGTACATATAATATAATACTAGGCTCATCTTAAAAAACAAAGAATATCTCTACACTGATATGGGGTTTGGGTTCTAAAACTCTAGGTAGATCTTCAAGTGAAAAAAGGAAATTCTAGTAGGGGGTATAAAATGTGCTGCTGCTTTTTATAAAAGTAAGGACAGATAATACTAATATATTTATTTGTATCTATTTAAGGAAACACTGGAAAGTATACGAGGGAAAAAAGTGATTACTTATAGGGGCTGAGAGAAGCAATCATGGGCAAGACATAAATGATAGAACACCTGTCAGTTAGTAACTGTTTTATTTTAATCAGAAGCTATATTTAAATATATATTTACAATATACATCTATAATACATGAAATAAAAATTATATACAGTATGTGCACATATATAAAATATGTAATATAAATAATATGTTTATATATATACACACAGACTAGTATAGCACTATCCAACTGGGAACATTAACCAATCTATTGGTGCAAAGACCATCAAAATGCACTCTGGTCATATGACTACACTGACGACTATAAACTAAATAACATCCCTAGTTTTGAATGTTGAACCCTATAAATATATTACCCTCTAAAATAGCATATTTTTTTAAGTTTAAATATAATTAAAAGCAAAACACATAATCAGGTGTCCTAAATTCTCTTAGAATACATAAATACAGTGGATGCTTTTATACTTTCAGAAATCACATAAGTTAAGTTATAAAATATAGTAATTATACTCTTCAATAATGCTCTCAGTATAAAGAGTAATTTAGATTTTTCTAGGGCATAATTCCTAAAAATATATATTTAAGATCTACTCCTCTTATAAGACCACCCACAAAAATTTCCAAAATCTAATATATTTACAAGTACTATGTATTATGTCCTTACGTCCAATAAGAGCTGTTAGTATCTTGAAGGCTTTAAGAATTATGGCACCAATAAAAAAAACAATAAAAGTTATTTGAGATATTTCCTTAATAAATTATAAAACCATAGAATTCTTTATCTTTTTTCAATATTCAATTAAAAATATGTTTGATGTTCTTTGTTAACTATTTTTTAGATAATCTGCACTGATTATGATCTAGTAGCAAGGGTGTCCAGCATTTTACCCCATAACTGTACTCTGAATGTTTGTGTGTTTATCAAAATAATTCAGTCATTTTTATTTTTTACTTATTTTTATTTTTTTTTAAAGATTTTATTTATTTATTTGACAGAGAGAGATCACAAGTAGGCAGAGAGGCAGGCAGAGAGAGAGAGAGGAGGAAGCAGGCTCCCTGCTGAGCAGAGAGCCTGATGCGGGACTCGATCCCAGGACCCTGAGATAATGACCTGAGCCGAAGGCAGCAGCTTAACCCCACTGAGCCACCCAGGCGCCCCAATTCAGTCATTTTTAATTTAAATTTTAGGAAAGAGCTTGCTAGATAAAAATTGCCTAAATGGTATGGTCTAAAAATATTCATTCTACAGCCATTCTGCTACCTCAACCTCATTTTCAAAACAGACTATGAATAAAAAAGTAAACAACTGACAAATAAATTAGAAAATGCTAGAATTAAAGACAATCTAATAAAGCAGAAGATGCTTGGATTTTAATTCTAGACGTATTTGGTTCTCAATCTTGCATCTTCTACTTGTAAACTGTGTAAAAATGAACAATTAGCTCTGCTGACTTTCCATTTTCTGATCTATATATATGTGGATATGCATCTTGCATGGCTATTGTCAGAATTACATAAAATACGTGTCGATTGCTTAACACAGTGTCTATCATGAGGGCTGTTTTAGTTTTCTTCTTCCCTGTCCAGAAATGTAAGCAATAGTGAGTTATTTCTTATTAATTCAAGATTCAGTCATAAAACATATACAAAATTGTTAGTTCAGTGTGCCAGCAGAAGCAAAACCAGCTTGAATTTAAAGGGAAAATATTCAAAATGAAAAGATGATTTTAAGCTTACATGTTTTTATGGATGGACAGCAAGATATCAAAGCTTCTCAACTACAAACATGGATTTGTTCTCATGGTAGAAGAAGCATATCTCAGAGAGCAGAATTAATAGCCCCAAAGAATCACACATAGGGGTAAACTGGGTTCCAAACATATATTCCCTGCCCTGGGACAGTAAGACTTGGGGCAGAGGGTGTCTTTTGGGTTATTGCATCACTATCTCCCAATGGATTTTTTATTTGTTGGAACAGATAACTTGACTTTTTAGACCATGAATCTCTGCATCTGAAAATAAACAAATAAGCAAACATCCATGAAGCCAACTCTAAGAAGCCCCATCCACACATGGATAAGATTTAGATACTAATGTCTTTTTTAAAATACTTTATTTATTGAGTAATCTCTGCCCCCAGTGTGGGTCTTGAACTCAGACCTTGCGATCAAGAGTTGCACTGTTTACCAGCTAAGCCAGCCAGGAGCCCCAACATTATTATCTTATACTTTAAGCTTGAACTTCATGCTATAATTGGATATGACTTCTGGTGGTCTTGAAAGAGAGTGTTAGTTACTTTACATTCCTGGAGAAATATGAATATTTTATGATCAGTAGGCTGATTGTCATAGATTAATGTTAGTCCAAATTTGTTGTCATTCCATGTCTTTAATCTGGGCCAGACTGTGACTTGCTGTGATTGACAGGATGATATAAACTTGTAACTTTTTAAAGTGTACTTTAAATGGGCTTACAAGAAATCTGCAGCTTCCATTTTTAATTTGTTCTCTTGTGGAATCCGACTTCCATGATCTAAGAAGCTCAAACCATATAGGGAGGTCACATGCAGGAGAACTGAGGTGCTCTAGTTAACTGCCCCACCTGACAGCACCGATGGCCAGCCACATGAGTGAGCTGTACTGGAGGTTCGAGCCATCTGAGTCTCCCAGATGACTGCAGCTCCAGCCAACACCACCTAAAACAAATTCTCAGCTGAGCCCATTCAACCTGAGTCATGGGAGATAGAAAATGGCTGTTATTATTTTAAGCTATTGTGTTTGGTGGTATTTTTTTTTTTTAATACAGAGTTGTAGACACATAGTCAAATATTTGTTAAATGAATTCTAAGGATGGGGAAAACACTTTTTTATACCATAATTAACCTGTAAACTAAAGATGATTGGTTCTTCCCAATTCCCCTGTCCACACCCTATAGAATTCTTTTGTGGATTATCTCTCGAGAAGTAGCAGAACTAGTTTTTAAAGTAACATGCTTTTGTTAAGAAGAATTATTAGAGATGAAAATTTAGTCCAATCATTTATTAGTTGTGGAAGTTCATTAAACTATTCAACATATTTGATCCTCAGTGTCACTTTTAAAAATGGAGATAATAATACCCATTTTACAGAATGTACATGAGTATTACACGAAATAAGACATAAAAAATCATCCATCAAGAATCTCATTTTTAGGGGTGCCTGAGTGGCTCTGCCTTCAGCTTAGGTCATGATTTTAAGGTCCTGGGATGGAGCCCTGTGTCAGGCTCTCTGCTCTCTGCCTGCCTCTCTGCCTACTTGGGATCTCTCTCTGTGTCAAATATATATATATATATATATATATATATATATATATATACACACACGTATATATGTATATATTTTTTAAAGAGTCTCATTAAGTGCAGGCACTTTGTTTTATTCAATAAAGTTTACTACCATTATTATCTAACAAGAGAAAAAGTGGCTTGTTGGGATGTGTCCATGAAATGACTTTGTCTTTCAGAGCAGAGAGAGGAAGTTGATACGCACATGGGGAAACTTACCAATTATTTCACTGGCACCTAGAATTGGGGAGGTCATTTTCTAAGGCAGTTCACAATGCCACACATACATATTTCCCCCTTCACAATACGGGATGTGTTAGCTGGTAGGTGATGGCAGAAAGGGTGCATAAGGCTCCCCTATGCCTAGGCAGATGAGTTCCTATTCTTAGTAGCCACTTGCCTACTTAATCAATGCTAATGCAGACTCCATTTCACCTCCTTACACTCTGAGGGAGAAGCCATGCTGATTAACAATCAAAGACAATATCTAGCTTTTCACTGTTTTTTCCCCCTAAGGTAAATACAAATCATAATTTAACTCCTTCCCAGAGCAGGAAGATATCAAGAGCTAGAAACCTGAAAGAATTGTAAAAAGCCTGTGTATTCTGCTATATATTTTGTAAATGCTAAGTCTACCTGTATCTTCAAGTAGAAAAGCTTAATAAGAATAAGAAGAGACATCTTTTTGAAACCCGTCCCCTTGTGTATGCACTCTTTGCCACTCCCCATAACACTATGACCACTTTATGCCTGTGTGAAACAGATTCGAATCCATTGCTATTTAGTGCTCCTATTGTGGACACCATTTTAGAATCTATTTCAGAGAGAGTGGGATAAAAAAAAAAATCTAAGGGCTTTTACAGAATAAAAAAGTTTTATTTCCTGCAGTGGTTCACTGGGTGTGCTCCCCAGGCCAGCAGCACTGGCATCTCCTGAAACCTGTTAGAAAAGAAAATTATAGGGCTCTACCATAGACCTGTTAATGCAAAAATTCTGTAGATGGAGTCATGCAATCAGTGTTTTAACAAGGCCCCCAGGTTATTCTGAATGCTTAAAGTTTGGGAACTGTCAGTGCAGTGGGTGGAGGGGTAGAAAAATACAAAAACCCAAACAAAACAGTAACCTTCCCCCCACCCCACCACCTCGATCTCTCAGAAACATGGATTTCAAGTTTGATTCCATCAAAGAGCAAGGAAAAGCATCACATGTCAATATTAGATGGTTGAAAAAGCTCTACTTCTAGGATCAGAAAAGAATTGGGATTAATACATGACTCTAACCTTGTTTCCCTCAATATATAGGAAATCACATCACACATATAAAATATCTAGTACAAAACTGGGAGCCCAAGAATCCATTCCATTCATTTTAGTGTTTGCTAAAGATATGGAAACTAAAGCCAAAGTAACATTCAACTCAAAGAGCGTACCTCTTTGTTGGTTGCCTGCTTCAGGGGGTGAACAGAAGGTTGTGAGAAATGGAGATGGTAAAATATAAGTAGCACAAAGATAGGCACTGATGAGGAAACTCATTCCTTACCCTGCGGGCTATTTCTTCACAGACTCTAGTGGAAACGTAGTGCTAGGATGACCTATGGCAGTGAATTCCATGGTATGCATTCATCAGAATTTTCTGGCTTCATTCATTTTCAATTACCGAATGCCTGTCTATGAAGTGCCAGGAGCAGTGCCAGTCAATGAAGGTAGAATAGGCAATTCAGAAAGAGGTGGTGCAGGCTAATAGTTATGAACTTGGGCATGGCACCAACTTGCCTAATCCGGGCCTATCATCTTTCTATTGTGTAACCTCGGGGAATTCATTCAGCCTCCAGGGTCTCACTTCTTCATTGTTATTATTAAAAGGGGGTAATGGAAAATTCATTCTAGGACTGTGGTCAGATCAAAATGAATTAATCCCCATACAAAACTGAGAGGAGTATCCAAGAGGAGTTTTCAAGCAACACATGTCCTTCATAAATGTGGGTTAATGTCATCTTGTGCCATGTTGGTGGATTTCACTCCATTAAAGGCTTTCCTTGATATCCTATTGTCTGTGTGATGGAGTCCACAATGTTATTCTTTCTGTCCTCAAGACAAGTGAATCTCAAACTTTTATGTGACTCAGATCATGGGGGGAGTCTTGTTAAAGTACAGATTCTGATTCAGGAAGCCCAGGGTAGGGCCTTGGTTTCTGCATTTCCAACAGACTCCCAGGTGATGCCAGTGTTGCGTGTTCACAGACTACAACTTCAATACAAAACTACACCCTAATTTCAACATTAGAATGTAGCCCATTGCAAGGCTAGAACATCAGTTTAATAGAGCTCCCTATAATAATGCTATGAAAAAAAAAATGACCAATTCTACCCACTTGGAGATCAAGCAGTCTTGTAAGTAGGTATTAATTATAAGGGAAGACAAAGTATAAGACAAGAGAAAACTATAAAAGCGTTCTTTATTATGACTTTGTTGTCAAGGGCACAGAGTTTGAATCTGATCTAGACAGCGGCAGGAGACCAGAGCAATGAATGAGAAGCAAAATTGATAGACATGCAGGGCAGGGAAGAAAGCTTTTACTAACTGCTGTGCTGAGAGCTCCACCACAGAGATGGGGAAATACAATTCACAGGCATGGAGTTAGAGTAGCAGGAAGTCATTTTTACAGATTCCTACACATCTTATATTGAATTATGGTGGAACATTATCACAAAACATGCTGGCTGAATGAAATGTAATTTACTTCATTATTTCATTTTATTTTTAGGGATAGTATTTGCCTCAGAGTCATACAGATAAAATGAATTAATATATACAGAGCATATAAAGTTTTTAGAATAGACTTGTAGCTGACACACAGAGTTAGGTCTCTTTTATAAGATATATTCTTATAAATTAATTTTACCATATTTTATATTAACGGCAACAAGCTAAAAAGAAGAAAGACACATGTAGTTGACTTCTAAATGTTACAACTCACAAACAATTCTTCTAAGGCTAAAGCTACCACAAACAGTAAATTTCAGGCACATTAGCCTTTTTTTAGTTCCTCCCCAGATACCACATGATTTCCCAACTTAGGATCTCTGTTGGTGTTTCCTTGTTGGAAAGACTCTAACCCTAGGTCTTGACATGGCGAACTCCTTTTTATCATTTAGGTCCTGGTTAAAATGTCATCTCTTTCGGGAGACTCTCCTGAACATTAATCTTAATTATCTCTCTCCATCCCTACTGCAACATGTTTAGTAACTCTGTGTCATACATACCATTTTAATCTTTTGTAATACTCATCACTATCTGAAATCTTGTCCATACATATGTTTGTTTGATTATTGGATGTTTCCTTCCAAGAAGAATGTCAGAGTGTAAGCACTTTGAGATCAGGACTTCCCCTCCCTGCAGAGTTTGGGGAGCAATCCATGCACTGAGATCCAGGACACAGTAGACACTTGATAACTATTTCTTCAATAAGTAAAGATAAATAAGACATGGGCCTCATCATTGTGAATCTCAAAGCACCAAAAAGTTCATAATCCCTACACATATTTAGAATAGTTTAAAATGCTGTCCTTTGGTAAGTGTAGGCTATCTCCTTTATCTAAATAAGCAGCAATTAAATATTTACTGTATAGTACTTCTTGATTTGCAATGATATTTCTGCTACACAGATTCTGGCATAGAAGAATAAAGTGAATCAAGGACCTACGATCAATGGCTATCTATGAATATGTCAACTTGCACAGGTTTTGCTGAGTATAGGTCCATAACTGAATACAGAAACCATATTCAATTTTACAAAGCTCACTCAGCTATGAGTGAACTTGGGTATGTCAAGATCAGATTTTTATCACTTAAATAGTGAGTGAAATAAAATCGATCTTAATTTTTTTTTTTTTGTTAAAGGTTTTATTTATTTATTTAGCAGAGAGAGAGATCACAAGTAGGCAGAAAGGCAGGCAGAGAGAGGGAGAAGCAGGCTCCCTGCTGAGCAGAGAGCCCAATACGGGGCTTGATCCCAAAATCCTGAGCTCATGACCTGAGCCGAAGGCAGAGGTTTAACTCACTGAGCCACCCAGGCACCCAATCTTAAAATTATTAAATGGATAGACAATTATTATGTGCTCTTTCTATATATTAAGCAATATCATGTATATTAACCTTAGTTAATAATAGGAATTCTAAATGTTATCAAATTTTTTAATTTGTTATATGCATAACCTGATGCCTTCCTTATTATCAGGAGAGAGGCGTTTGCTAGGAATTGGAAAAGGGGACTTACTGGAGAAAAAAGTCACAATTTGGTATTGTTATGTTCCTATACACTATGGTTACAGTTACTCAGCTTTATACCTAGGAAATACTCAAGATAAAGTCAAATATATAGAAGTTATATCAGTTTGGGATGTGGAAAAAATTATTATCAAAAGTCCAATTCTCAGTGCTACCCTTTTCACACCACAGTATTTCATTTTTTGAAAGCAATGTTCAATTGTGTCAGGCCTGTATACATAATAATAAACTGTGAAATCAGAAGCTGCCAAGGTGAGATGGTGTAAAAATGGTCTTCCTACAAATTTTCTTTGATCAAAAGTAAAGATGTTAAAGCAACCTTTAATTTAATACCCACAAAATGGCACATACTGAGCAGTTAATACGTGCCCAGGAAATTAACAGATTCCATTTTTAATGCTTCTGTGTTCATTTTAATTTTCATATTTATTGTTGATATTAAAATCTGAATCATCAGTCTTATCCTTGCTCCTTCAAAATGTGTCTTTGGATTGACACATTTTCCCTCTTAGGTTCTATTTTTCCTCTTAGGTTCTTCATTTTATGCTCTTGTTTTCTTTGTTAGTTTTCAACAAATGTGGCTCCGTATATATTATTCACCTCAGATTCCAAACATTTTTTATTTCTTATTCTGGTCAGATAAGATTTTGTATAAGGTTTTTAAAAGGGTACAGAAATGAACAAAACATAGTCCAGTGCTTTGAAAAACATACACATTGCTATGTGGAAAATGTGAAGATATTGAAAAATAATTCACCCAAGAAGTAACATTTGGGATATGTTTCCTGAAGAATGGGAGGACTTTTGATAGCTAGGGGGGAGTTTGGATATAATGGAAGAATGACAGATCAGGTAAATCATGGAACACACACAAAAAATTCATAGTAATATCAGGAAATTTAAACTGAAGGTTAAATTTAGGGGTTACAACACAAGGCTGAAGGTTAAATTTGGGGGAAATATGATGGGTAAAAACTACTATTTTTTAAAATGACCGTTCAATTTTTTGGGCTAGGCCATGACGGGATTAAATTTTTTTTTGATACTAACTTCTTTTCCTTTTCTTAGTCTCCTCTAAAATTTTCTCACCCAATATTTCTTCCATCTTAGATACCCTTAACTTTATTTTGAATCCTTCCATTTTTCTCCATAACGTACTATTTTCCTAATGTCTTAACTGGATTTACAAAAATGCCTCCTACAGATATTTCTTATTTCCATTCATTTCTCACAACCTGTAAAGTTTGTAAAATGCAAAACTCCCATGTCATTTTCCTGCCTCAAAAATCTTCACTAGTTTCCCAATATCCTCAAGACTCCCGAGCATAATATATGAACTCTCAAGTCTGTTTATCCTTTCCAGTATCTCCTGCAGGCAGATCCCCCTGCCACTCACTTACAAGCTTCCGCCTGTGTTCTTTTGTCTGAAATCCATTGCTCTCACCCCACTCATCTTTAGACAGTCCAGCAGGAAACATTTTTGACTCTGTGTTCAGCATTCTCCTCTCTGTGTCCTCAGTACACTCTGTGTATCATACTAAGTTGTAACACAATATTTACAGGATCGTATCACAAACTGGAAGCTCTGTGAGGCTCGGCCATGTTATCTTGTCCATTATTATATTCCCAGGACACTACATTGCCCAGCAAATAGTTGCAACTAAATATATATGTGTGAGCTAAATGCATACAGAAAAGAATAAAGGATGTATGTATGAACAGAATGAAGGAGAATGAACAAAGGAAAAAATGAGGAGATAAAAGCTTTTCTAACTAAAAGTTTTAAATCTTGCAAAATAATGGAAAATCAGCATAAACAACACTCATAATAACTCCTATTTATTGAGACACAAACATGTATCAAATCAACGCATGTAGTATTATATCCAGGACTTAGCATGATGCTGGAGGGGGGAAATTATATATATATATATATATATATATATATATATATATATATATTTGGCTGGCTAATTATTATCCTTATAAATCCCAAAGATGCAGTTACTATTATGTTTTCTCATTTTATACACAAGAAAATGAATATTAAAAGAAGATAAGTAATCCCTATAATCACACAATACCACCATTTGGATCTAAAGGTTGTGAGTTTTCAATTATGTCAAAGTTTTCTAAAGACTTTTAAATAACGGAGCCCCTTTCCCCCCCCTCCCACGATAACGGTTATATATAAATAGAATGTATGAGGCTTTGAAAATGGGCCCACTCTGGGATAAGCCAATTCATTTTCCCCCACCCCTTGCACACATGAGTTGGTCGCTGAGTAATCTCCAGGGATGCCTTCAAGATTATAAAGGACATCTGATATCTCACTCCTTGCTATCTGCTATTTCATGAATAAGTTCTCAAGGCACCAATATTAAGTATCTGGAATTCCTTTGACTTTTCTGCCAGTATATTTGCTATGAAATGTAATATATTTGCCTTGGTCTAATAAAGGGCCTAGTTATTAAATCAAAAGGAGTAATCCAGGAGATATGCTGACCAGGCGCATAGCTGAGAACTTCTGAAGTTTGACATTTAATACTCTGCAAGCATGGAAAAGTGAGAATCTGGAAGAATTTCCAACTAGGATTTGATGGCTCAGGAAGTTGATAGGATGGTAAAGTTGGGTCTCTGCATCTAGACACTTAGTAAATTAGGGCTATGCAGAAGTAGATTATAGCTTGGAAATGAATGTAGTTTATTTTTCTTCTGGGAACTGCACGTGATGTTATGATCAAGAGTAAAGGCTTTAGAATCTGATAGACTCACATTCATGACTTACCTTTGAAACCCATCTCCCAAGATAGAGCTCACTTAATTAAGACTGTGTTTCACATGTAGGTGTATCCTTTTTATATTATTATGTTTTATTAGTCACCATACAGTTATGTAGGTGTTTCTTTTGAGAACTTGGCCTAAGGACAGAAATGAAGGACTGAATGGGGGAATGAGCAAGTCAAAGTGTGAGGGCAGGGGTGCCTGGGTGGCTCAGTCAGTTAAGTATCTGCCTTCAGCTCAGGTCATGATCCCAGCATCCTGGGTCCTGAGATCAAGCCGGGCATTGGGCTCTCTGCTCAACGGGGACTCTGCTTCTCCCTCTGCCTCTCCCCCTACCTCTGCTTGTGCTCCATTTCTCGTTCTGTTCATGCTCTCTCTCTCTTTCAAATAAGCTAATAAAATCTTTTAAAAAAATGTGAGGGTGGCTGGAGATCCATTTTCCTGGGGTCTAAGAGGACGGGTAGCATGCTAGATAGCATATAGCTTGATTAGTTTTCAACAGCACTTTTCTTCATGGCAGTGCTGTTTGTTTAAGACATTCTCTGGGCAGGAACACAATCTCAAAAAAAATTTTTTTTGAAGACCCATCTTTTTATTTATCTCTTATTTTTTAAAATATTTATTTATTTATCTGTCAGGGAGAGGGAGCAAGAGAGAGCACAAGTGGAGGGAACAGCAGAGGGAGAGGAAGAAGCAGGCCCCCTGCTGAGCAGGGTGCCCGAAGCGGGGCTCCATCCCAGGGATCCCAATGAGTCTGAGACAGACGTTTGACCGACTGAGTCACCTTGAAATTTCTTTGTAGAATCCTAGGCCATAGCATTTAAGTGGAACTCAATTATTACTTGATTTGAAGTTAATTAAATAATAAGCAGTGTCCTCTTCTAATTTCTAAGGATAAAGATTAAAAAGAGAAGAGAAAGAAAGGAAATTAACATGATATATATGGATTTTAGTTATTTTCTTTCTAGGACCTCACAGTCTATTTGAACTCAGCCTTTTACAAGAGTAATTAAATATAGTGAAAATTCAATAGCAAAAGTGGGCCCAATTCTGACATTTATCCATATAAGAATTCTGTGAATGATCATGTCCCCTCAGAAAAATTTGTACCCACATATCCCATTATTGCATGTGGAGCTGATTCTATTTCTCCTGACCAGAGGAAGCTACCTGTGTAACAGAATAGAAGACTTAGACTGGAGAAAATATTTTTTGCCTGTTTCTTCACCCGGCAAAAATGCAAGAAGTAGCAATTCTGTGTAATGTATTGTAAACAGTTAAGGCTGCCCTTTGGAAAACCATGCTTCAAATGAGCTTTTGCAGATTGCTGTTAAAACCAAAGGGATGAATTATATCCTCTACTGCACATAATGAACCCAGCAGTTTGGTGTGAGGATTTAGGACAATGTTCCAGTGAATATAATGTTTTGCCCAATTTAAGAGGGATTTAGAAAAGCACCAGGTATATATTTGGAGATTTTAATTGAATTAAGAATTATTAAGGGAATGGAAAAGTGAGGGTTGTATCCTCACACAATCCTTCTTCTTATCCCAGACTTAGAGCTTAATGTAGCCTCACATTCTTTTTGGTTAAGACTCAGATCCCTTCTCTGTGAGCCTATGGGTGTGTGTCCTAATATTCTGTGGAATATTAGAGTACTCAGGCACCAGAAAGCTCCTCACCAACCATTGATCCAGGGATTCCAAATTCAAAGGCTTTTAAGGGTCAAATGGATAGAATTAATTGAATAAAGAGGTTAAGTATATGGCCAGTCAAGATCTTGGTATCTACAGAACAGATTTTCCTCCTAGACTAGTAGTTTGAGTCCTATAATGATTATAATGATCACTACTTTCCTGTAATAAGAATATAAAGTTTGAAATATATAAGGTTTAAGTCAATCTCATTTGGACTTTTTTTAGTACAGTTAAACCCCCTACTAGTCACAGAATGTAAAACAAGCTTGCTTAATATGTCTAAGTCTTCCTTTGTTCATCTGTGTAATGGAAGAAAGCAATACCTAATCTGGTGAGTTGTATGGAAGGTCATAATGTGTGTGTGTGTGTGTGTGTGTGTGTGTGTGGTGCATGTATATATATACATATATATATATATATATATATATATATATATTTATAGCACACACACATACACACATGCACACACTCCTATATGGTATCTGACAAGTAGTAGAACTGATCTTAGAAACCAAAGCCGTGTGAATTTCAAGACAGACCCTCTTTCTGGTTCTGTCAGAGTGGTCCCAGGCCAGCAGATAATTTATTAATTGAAGTGACTTGTGACAAGCTTCCCTTGAACTCAAGAGTGTTTGTTTTCCAGACTAGTTTTGCTCCTTCCTACCTGGGAAGCTATTTAATATTTCTAAGCTATAGTCACTTATTTTATAAAGTTGAGGTCTAATTTACTAGCTTCAAGGTGCCCAAATCATCCCTCAGTCTTCAAAGTTTATTGACCTTTCAGGAGCACTTGATAGAGCCAGTAGTCCCTTTCTTCTTACTGAAGCACTTTATTTAGTCATCCTCTAGGAAGTTTTTCTCTCAGCCTTTCTAACTTTTTGTGGGTTAAATGAAGAAATGAATATAAAGGGCTTAGCGCAATTCCTAAAACTTAATAAACAGTCAGTAGATAGCAACTTATATCATCATTTATAATCATGATACCATGGATCTCCAGATTCATTCTGTAGGCAGAATTACATCCTCCTCACTGTGCACCACATTTTAGAAGCTAAGAATTACAGGACTAGGCAAAAAAAGACAAAAACTCTTGCCTTTATAGAACTCACATTCCAGTGAGGATGCTAAACAAAAAATAAACAAATAAAATATATAGAAGATATATGGGGTGATATTTGAAATAGGGATCTCATAAAACCGTGATATTTTATTAAAGCATCAAAAGATATGAGTATGAGTCATTTGGACATTTGCAGGAACCATATTCTAGACAGAGCAAACAAGTATGAAAGCCCTGAGAAAATGATGTCCCAGGAATAGATAAGAGCATTTTGAACTAAGGGGAGGGAAGTAAGAAATGGTAGATAAAAGAAATTACAAGTCATTGGGAACCTAGAATTGGCTGCCATATGTGAGATAGGAAGGCATTGGAGAGTTTCATACAAAGGTGTAGCAAAATCTTTCTGGCTGCCCTGGAAAAAGCAGCCAATGATAAAAAGCAGGAAAACCAGTAGAATGCTGTTAAAATTATACATGGAACTGTGATTGGCTTGGACTGTCGGTGGTAGCTACAAAAAAATGGTTAGAAGAGGTAGCATTTTACACACATTTTGAAGACAGAATTGACAAAATTTACAGAAGCAATGGATGTGTGATTAAAGGAAAAGATAATAGTAATGGTCTCAAGATTTTGAACTGAGTAACTGGTTGAATGGAGTGCCACTTGTTGATTCCATGGGGACTACATTTCTTACTTTTCTAAGATGAGGACTAAGTTGAACATCCTTTTATTTGTTAGAATATTACTGTTATTACTCCTACACTCAAAACATCATTTTTATATGTAAAACCTTCACATATGTAATTTGAACCACATAACAATTACTTAACCAAGTAAAGCAAGAGGGCAAGGCTTTTGATGATGATGGTGGTGATGGTGATGATGATCATACTGGCATAGAAACTGAGCTGAGAAATATCAAGGGATTTTCCTGAAGTCTCAAAACTTGAAAGCAATTGATCTTTAATCTAGTATTTTTTTTTTCAATTTTAATTTCAGTATAATTAATATACAGTGTCACAATTTCAGGTATACAATATAGTGACCCAACAATTCTATACTTTACTCAGTGCTCATCATGGTAAGTGAATTCTTAATCCTCATCACCTGTTTCACCCACCCCACCCATCTTCCTTCTGGTAACCATCACTTCGTTCTCTACAATTAAGAGTCTGGATTTTCTTTGTTTCTTTTTTCTTTGTTTGTTTCTTAAATTCCACATACAAATGAAATTAAATGGTGTTGCCTTTCTCTGACTTCTTTTACCCTCAAGATCCATCCACGTTGGATGGATGGATGGAGATATATATACATATGGTATGTATACATATTGTATGTATATTGTATATTATATATTATATATCAGTTATCTACATATAAATCTATATCTATGTATATTATATATTTATATCTATGTGTGTGTGTGTGTGTATATCTTCTTTATCCATTCATCTATCAATGGCCACTTGAGTTGCTTCTATAATTTGGCTATTTAAAAAATGCTGCAATAAACATGGGGAAGCATACATCTTTTTGCATTAGTGTTTTGTACTCTAAAAGTGTCATATTCCCAGTAGTGGCATTACTGGATCATATGGTATTCTACTTTTAATTTTTGAGGAACCTCCAGACTATTTTCCACAGTGGTTGCACCAGTTTGCATTCCCACCAACAGTGCATGAGGGTTCCTTTTTCTCCACATCCTCACCAACACAAGTAGTTTCTTCAGTTGGTATTTTAATTTACTCAATAGTCTATATTAAATTTAATACAATCTGAAAAATTGGAATAACTGATTTCTCTTTTCTCTTCTCCTTTTGACAAAAAAAAAAAAAAACTAGAAAATAAAATATTTCCTCCCCTGCTTGATTCCACAAAGTTTGTTATGATATCCTACAGAAATGGAACCAAAATAATTGATCAGTATTTTATTTTTAAATCTGTGGCTAGAATTGCTGAGGAAAATCATAGTGTTATACTGTTAAAGAATAGAGACATGTATGTTTTAGATAGATGATATACTCTGGCCACAAATACATATCCTTTAGTCAAACTCTTAACTAGTACATGTATTAGTATAACTTGTAAAAATTTACAAGTGTGTAACTTCCCAAACTATAATCAGAAACAGCTGTCTCACTGTCTTCAAAATAGAACTCAATCATGTGAACGTTTATTGTCTTATCAATATCTGGTAAAGAGTTCTTTCACTTGAACTCATTTTTTAACTATAATTTTGCAACTTCAAAATGGATGGCAAGAATAAGAAACTAATCATGGCATATTAGGATGTAGATAGGGTTCACTCAACAGGTATGTGCTGTGACTTCATTATCCCTCAAGGATAGTGTATTAAAAACTGGAAATTATTGCCTGCAAAGAAACTGTGACGTTCATCACAAATAGTTGAAACCCTAAATAATAAATTGATGGCTTTTTATCAACTACTGTACACTTAAAGTTTGGACATTAAGTAACTCATTAAGAAATTGTTACTAATGAGAATTAAAAAGAGTAATGTTTAATGACAAATAGAATTAAGGGCCCTGGTATTTAGCCTGAATGACAAAACATTTCCTTTGTTTCTCTACGTTCATATAAAAATTTGCATGTAGGGCTATGTTTCCTTAATGCTCAATAGCATTGTACAATGGCTTTTTTGTGGTTTTAATCTAAACCAACAGTTGGAAGTCCTTCTGATCTTAGTACATCCTTACAAATCTGCAATCATTGAGAATTCCAAAGAGTTTTTGTTTACATGGTTTATATTTATTGGTACTTACTGTATTGGTACTTATGTGTAAAATATTTTAAATCATTAAAAATAATGATTATATATTTGCCAGAACAATACATTTTGTGAAAAATAACTATATTTCAAAAAATAAATCTAACATGATAAATTGCATTGGCTTCAATTTTTTTATAAATTTCTTTAATATGTAGCTTTAAGAAAAAGCTGAATTCTCGTATCTACTCCCATATTTCATCTTTTGAAATTCACATTTCATGTAGCCTTTGGAAAACTTCAACTGTATACTCATGAGAGAATAAGAGTAAAGAAGGCAAGTATTATGTTAGTATTGTTATAAAAATAGTTTTGAAACTCATGAATCCCCTGAAAGTGGCCTGGGGACCTCCAAGGGTTCCTAGATTGCACTTTCAGAAAAGTTTTAGAAATCCATTGTCTATCCTGGTCAGTCTATGTTATCCATATAAGTAGATTTGTTGCCCTCTGATAGGACTACTCTGTTCCATATCTGACATAGAAATTATAGCATACACTATTCATAAAACACGAACTCATAAAATGCTAAAGTGTCTGAAATTTGAAGTATTTTGGGTTATGTCAGAAAAATCTTCTAATAAGGCAAATATGGCCTCATTTTAAGTAATTATAGGATGTGGGATGTGCCATGGAAATGGAAAGGGTAAATTTTGGAGACCTAAAGATGTGTTGAGAAGAAACTACCATAAAAAGGGTTTTTGTCTCTTGTTTTAGTTTTGTTTTTTGAAAGGTTTTGAATTATATAGTGAATCCATTATGTCAATCAGCACAATCAAAACATTTTTCTAAGGTTCTTGAAACAAGAATGCACTCTATGTAATTAACTTAAGGACCTGGAAAACTGAGTAGTGTGCTAGAGCCTGTAAGAATCATACATAAATTGCATATTGAACATTGACAGAATTAATGGCTTAAGTTGGATACAAGTATATGTCCAAGTATATTTTCCCTTCCTTTTTCTCCAGTGGTTATAAAGATATATGCTGACACAAAACTGCCTTCAGGTATCACTACCCTAAAAAGAAATACAGTATCAAAGTAATAATATATTTGACCTACTTGGTTAATATTCAAAGTGATGGTTATAAGCAAACATCAGCTTTTTTTCACACCTCTTAGCTCATTCTGCAAATTAATAACACCATCTTGGGAGCACTCAAGACCCTGGATAATGAATGTTAACAGGAGTTCCTGTTGGCTGCATCTGAGGATGCATTTATTTTTCTCATTATCTTACACACAATCTTTTAGCTATTGTCTGCCACTGCTGCTCACTCAGGAAGCCACAGAAAGTGCTAAAAATGTCAAGAAGCAATAAGCCTCATTTATTTTTATGGCCTTCATCAGCGTTTTTTTTTCTTTTCTCTCTCACTTTTTTTTTTTTTTTTTTTACTTAAAGCCCTATAATAGAATTTGCTGATTAGAATCAGAAGCATATCTAAGTATAGATATGAGAGACCTTTCTGGAAAGTGATAGGCTATGGAAGGGCACTTTACCTACATGATACCTCTGACAGTGAATCTAAAGTCAATTAATGGGTATTTCTTCTTTCCTTTCTGGCTATGTTCTAGATATTTCACAATTGATTAAAACTAATAACATTATGAAAGTCAGTAAATAATAGACTTGGGAGAATGAAATATAGTAAGGGATTAAAATATGACCAGCAGAGATATTCAGGACAACAGTATATGCAAATGGCTAAAAAGCAAAACATATTATATATAACTCCTTAGCTATTAAAAGGTTATCCCTAATTTCTTTCCATGCATCATTAAAAAAATAAAGTGAGAGCAAATGATCACAATAAAGGAAGATACAATTAAATAATATATAATTCCATGTGAGAATGGGAACCTCTCTGAGCTCATCTGTGGACATGCCTGGACATGCAGGCTATCAGACTGGGTAGACTGATAGTTCAAAGAACTTCTTATCTGTAATAATAGGACATGCAGCCAGAGACACAGACTGGAAGTCCATTCCTGAGGGAAAAACAAATCCAGATGTGACAAGAAATCAGAACTTGCTTACCAATCCAAAGAGCTAAAGGGACAGTGGAAGGTAAGATACTAACTTCAAAGTGATACAGGGATCATGAAAGCACATCATTTGGATTATCAATGATCAATGATCAATTATCAATTAGAAAACTGGCAAGCCTTGAAGACTATCTCAGGCACACTGAAGGTTTAGGGTCTCTCAGGAAGGGAAGAAGGTGATATAAGTTTTTAAGTGTTTTAAGACTGTGATTTAAGTATTTATATAGCACTTCAGTTAAAACTGAGGAAACATCAACTGTTTATATAAAAGCAAGTGGGTATGGGTAAATATTAACTACCAATTACATACAGTTTTTTATTACTATCACTCTTCCTGTCATATACCTGGATTAACTCAGAAACTGAGGGCATGATGTGGGTGGTTTTGGGGAGTATTAGATTTTTCTAATGGAGATGGAGATGGAAAAGAGAGGGCAGGTACTTGGAGAAGGGAGGCAGGTATTACTAAAAAAGGCAAGAACCAACCAAAATAGAGTACTCATGACTTCTGCTGAGAATACCTATCTGTCCCTTTTGGGGGGACATTTTCAAAACTTGATATGAACCACTGTAATTTTCCTACTTCTCTGGTGTGATCTGACCAATTGATCCTTGCTCTGTTTAGCTGGGTGTTATCCATTATCAAACAACTAAAGGCTGTCCTTAATAGCTATGGTCAGGTGAGGCTAAACTGTATTGCAGTTTGATCCCTTATGCTCTGAATTATGCTGTCCCTGATCTAAGAGTCCCAGGTGATGGGAATGGAAAACAAGTAGTGGATCCAGGAATGTGAGGAACTCAGCAGGCTTCTAAAACCAAAGGGAAAATCTTAAAGCTGAACATGTCAAAAGGCTGTCTTTAAGTAAAAAATTCTAAAAAGTTGGAAGAATTAGAGTAGCTTTTACAATAGAAAAGTTTCCATTCTATTTCATACTTAGATCCTTTCTCTGTACTAGTGTAGTTAAAATGTAATTTCAGATTACAACTCTAAAATCTTCATGGCTGAAAGGCAAACACAGAGGATCAAGATAAAGACAATGAAAAAGGAGGTCTTCAAAACAAAATTAATCATACAACTCCTCAAGCCTACTTTGCTTCTTAAGGCCTTAATGTATATGATAAAGAAACATTAGGAAAGATTCACTATCTATCTGATAACTTATCTTCAAGTAAGTTTATAGTCCTTTAACTTTAAAATCCACAGGAGTTTGTGGTGCTTGAGTGGCTCAGATGGTTAAGCATCTGCCTTTGGCTCAGGTCATGATCTCTGAGTCCTGGTATGGAGCCCTGCATCAGGTTCCCTACCTACTTTTCCCTCTCACTGTGCTGCCCCCTGTTTGTGCCCCCTGTCCAATAAATGAATAAAATCTTAAAAAAAAAAAAAAGAAAGAAAACTTTAAATTTTAAATAAAGATAAACACATTTATTTGTAAAAGGTAAAGCAGTATTTGGTATGAACTATTACTGAAGTCATAGCAATTTTCTTGAGAGAATTAAATGAAGACTTCATTCAGAGGTAGCATAAAGACATCTCTTTATTCAACAAAGTTCACAACTGTGAAGACAGAGCAAGAATCTTGACAAACAATGTCTTTAATGCTAAGTCTTATAAAGGACTTCTGTCTTCATACCATTTTCTTTTCAGGCAATTCACTTGGATTGGGGCTAGAGTGCATAAGTTTGAAAAAAGAGTAGTGTGGAATAGGAGTGGAGCCATATATTAGTAGATTTTGAAAGCCATGATATAGTGGAGTAAAGAGGAATCCTTTAGGGTCTGTTTTAATAGAATGCCTCAACCATTTCTGCAATTCATGAAGAAATCCTGTTGTATACAGAAGTTGCATGGAATTCCTTAATTAACATTCATATAATATTAGAAGTAATAAATCCTCTTAATACTCCCAACCCCCAAACATGTAACTGATCTGCAAGCTACTTATCACCTCAGCATTTAAAATGAATAATTTTCTTATACTTGGTCGTGTTACTAAGGGTCTAGAAAAATGATTTTATAAAGTCATATAAAATATTCTAAATCAATGTGTAACACTATGAAGTAGAATTAAAATACTACTAGACAAACAAAAGTTCTAGTCAAGAATTTGATGCTAACTCTCCTTATATCCCTTGGCCAATTCTTTTCTTTTTCTTTTTTTAAAGATATTATTTCTTTATTTGAGAGATAGAGACAGCAAGAAAGAGCAGGCTCCCCACTGAGCAGGGAGTCCAACGTTGGAATGGATGAATCCTAAGATCCTGGGATCATGACCTGAGTTGAGGGCAGACCTTAACCAACTGAGCCACCCAGGTGCCCCTGTATCTCAGTTTTCTGAAATACAAAATGAAGATAATGTTATCTATATTGCCTTCTTCCCAGGGCTAGTAAAGATATCTATGGGTCTATATATAACTAGACTTTGACAAATAAACAGAAAAAAACAAATATTCATTCAAAACAATGTGTCATGATTTACATTATTACATGATTAATAGTTTTCTGAAGTGTAAAGAGTATGATATTATGAACAACCTCTAATTTGTCACTCCCCCACAATATAAGATGATATCTACCCTACCCTTCTAGAACAGTATACAGTTCAGATAGAACAGATATAGATATTGATATAGATTTCAGATCTCCCTTAATGGTGCTCACGATGGTGACATCAGCAGGTAACAGACTACAATAGGCCTTTCAGTGAGTCACTTCCTGACATAGGGTGAGTATACAGGTTAGTATTATCAAGTATGACAGTGTATGGCTCTACAGAGAAACTATGTCATTCAAAAAATGTTAATGACCTCAGCTGGACAGAGAAGCCTCAGAAGACCTCCATAAAACAAATCTTCAGTATAAGAGAAACAGCTTAGTAACATGGGAGAAAGAAAAAAAATAAAGATAGGGAAAGTGAAGAAAGAATTTTAGGGATGGAAGAAACTATAGACACTGACTTGTCCTATCTATTAACATTAACCTTGGGAAAACAGATAATTGCAGAGATGAGCCACATATACAAAGTTATTCTAGGCAGTATCCAAATGGGAACCAGAACTTATTCCTCTTAATCCTTCATCCACTGCACTTGCCGTTTTTGCCAGTTTACATGTTTTTGTGACTGTGATTATTGAAAAAAGTTGTGTCATTTTCTTTCTACTCATACTTAAATCATTATATTTGGGTCAATTTTCCATCTCCTCATAGTTTGCAATCTGCACACTTTGTAATCCTATAAATTTAGTGTCATTTGGCATTTCTATTAATCTGCCATTTACTCCACCATTCTAGATCTTTAATAAAAATGTTAAATAAGACCAGACCTAGCATTTGTTACTTTTTGTTTATAAGCTTTTCCTCAATTTTAATCTGACTGATTTTCTTGTCATCTAAGCTCATTTAAAACAAATTTGCAAGTAAAATATCATCAGACATAGTATCAGATGTTTTGCTAATGCCTGAATATATCACATTTTCCTTTCTATCCATTAATTTTGAGAATTTATCAAAGGAAGGAACTCAGCTTGTCTACCATGAATTTTCATTTATAAACCCCTGCTGTTCTAGGTCTTCAAGTCTTTCTTTTAGTTGTTTTGAGTTGTTCAACTAATTTATAAAATAGTACATCCATTTTTGTAACATTTTGTAACAATTTCTCTCTATGTAACAGATACAAATTTTGAGGGTGGGAATGACAGTAGTACCATATATTGGTATGGGAAATTCTTAAGTAAAAACACCAAATATCAAAAGGATTAGTCTCCTTAACTGTACATAATATTAAGTTCTTGGTGGAATTCTGGTCTTTCATGTCAAGCTATTGAATCCATTATAATGGAGTAGGAGAGACTGTGGACTAAGCAAATATTTATAAATCACATTTCCTGATAATTCTGGTATCAGTAACACTCTTCAAGCCTGAGTTCTCTCTGTGTTACTGCTTCTGCCTGTGTTTAAACCCTTACCACCTCTTAGATTCTCTGATAATTTCAGCCCTTCTCTTCTACTGTCTTCTACCCACGGATCACATCTCCTCAGCATCACCAGCTACTTGCAAAAAACTACTGTTGTTTATGTCCCATTAATTACCTCTCATTGTGTGTAATGTAAAGTTTAAACTCTTTAACAAGGTCATACAAGGCCCTTTACAGTATGCCCCTGAGCTCTCTCTGAATACTGAACTCATTCTTTTCGAGACCTGCTGTTCTCTATTAGCCAATGTCTTTCCATAGACCCAGAATGCCCTTTCTTTCCTTCTTCACCCAGGAATTACACTTCATCCCCAATGACCTTAATCTCTGGCATGTAAGTGAAGCCTTTCTCAATCACTTCAGGCAGTTGGGAACATCTCATTTTGATGCCCCAAGTATATTGGTAAGTTTGCTCTTACTCCCTGCATTATGCTGTTATTAATACTAACACAACTCTGAGCTCCTGTAGGACAGAAATTATTTCTCCCTTACCAGGCTTGCCCTGTTTGCCAAAATGGAGTGAGCATCAAACATTTGTTGAATTACTTCGTGAATGCACTAAAAATTCTTGAACATAGAAGTAGATTGCATTTACAAAATGGACACCTTCCCAGTATTGATGTCTTTTATTCTTGCAGTTAATTTCATGTTTGTCATCCCAAGGTACACCAAATTGCCTTCTCTATAAATGAAGTATTACTTACTTTGAATAGTGAAATATTCTTTTATAGCTTACAAAATCAAGCCTCAAAACTTCCGTCAGAGAAATCCCGTAAAATTTTTCTTTTTATCTTCTCTTCATCAGTAAAGGTGCTAGAATGCTTTACTCTTCTTAAACCTGAATTTGACGTTATAATTTCACTGGTGAGCATCTAGCATAAATTCCAAGGCTATTAGCTTTCCTGGTACATTAGTGATCATTACCAAGTTTCCAGAATATTTTAATCTCTTCTTATTCTATATGGTCTCCCTTTGCTAGGATCATAAATTAATTTGTGTGACCTTGTTTGTTTGTCCAGTCCTGGCCAGCTCTACTATCTTGCAGAAACTTAAGACCTTCAGCCTTCAGCATCAGGAATAGCCATACCTAGTGTATAAGTTATTCTTGAGCATGCCCTGTCCCACTGGCCACTGGTGTCTGAAATTGATTTTGCTGCTCATAACTCAATACCTATTAGAGCTTATGTGAACATTCTTGATCTCCCCACACCCACAAATTAACTGAACTACAGTTTTTCTAGGTTCATGTCATGTTTTTATCTGCAACTGGACTCAAATCCTGAGCCAGTTTTCAGTTCTTTCATGTGGTTGGTACTGAAGATTAAATGTTTGTGTCTCTTCATGTTCCTCAAATTCATATGTTGAAACTGAATCCTCAAAGTGATGATGTCTGGAGGTAGGGCCTTTTGAGAAATGATTGGGTCATAAGGGTGGAGCCCTCATAAGTAGGATAATGTTCTTATAAAAGGGACCACATGAAGAGCTCTATAGTCCCTTCCACCATGTGAAAAGGCCATAAATGAACAAGGAAGCAGTCACCAGACACTGAATCTGTCAGTACCTTCATCTTTGACATTCCAATCTTCAGAACTATGAAAAATAAATTTCTATTGTTTATAAATTATGTGGCCAATGGCATTTTGTTCTAGTAGCCCAAGTTGACTAAGACACATAAGAAACTCAGTTTGTATATTTCTACCTGCATGGTGACATCTTTATATTCATTCCCTTTTAAAATCATTAATTGGGTCCCACTGTCCTTGGAATCAAACACAAACTGTAACTAGGTATCATTGAGTTTTCTCCCAATTTTACGTCATCCATCTTGAAATAACTTCCCTTTCTCTTTTTTTTCCTTCCGTCTTACTCTAGGCATTCCAAAAATTTTTTCAGTTTCTCAATTATGTCTGCTTTCTCTCTTCACTGAATATTCATACATTCTTTCCCCCTTATTGTGAAACCTGCCTCTCTACCTTCTCTGCCTAGTTCTTATAGATAAGTACTTCTTGCACTCCAGATCTTGTTCTTTTTTTCCTCTCCAGTATTTTTGTATCTAAAAATTTTTTTTTGAAGTATAATTGACACAAGATGTTACATTAGTTTCAGCCATACAACACACTGATTCAACAACTCTATATATTATGCTTTGTACACAAGTGCAGCTACCAATGGGTCACCATACAGTGCTATTACATTATCATTGACTATATTCCTTATGCTGTACCTTTCATTCCATGATTTATTCATTCCATAACTAGAAGCCTATACCTTCTACTTACCATCACCCATTTTGGCTCCCCCCCCACTCTCAATCTCATTTTAGAGTCTTGTTATGAAGTCTGCTCTGACCTCTTGATGAGGTTTGCTTGCCACAGCAGTCTGAACCGTCTCACATACCATAGTAGTCCCCACGAGGCTCTACATTCTGGGAATCCTCCTTTGCCTCATTCACCATTAGCTACCCAGTGCCTGACAAACAGTTGTATTCCCTAAATACTGGTTGTTATTGAAAAACTTCCGCCCAACCCGGTACGTCCCATTCCTGCATGGTCCCTGGCTACCTGTTTCCTTTCACATTCAGTGTCTTCCATTATCTCTGCTCTAGCCCCAAACAAAAGAAAGTTTAGTCATTCTTTTTCCTATCATGTAAAAGGGGAGAGGAATTTGGACAAATGTTCATAAAATAACTTTAGCATTTTATCCTCACAAGAATGATAGGCCTATTTCTGAGCGGTTATGACTCATTGTGCAATTTCAGCTATGTATCTTTATCTAAAATTGACAGAAAGATCTATAAACTATCCTGTAAAATCTGAGTGTAAAAATTCTCATTCTATCTATGTATACATTTTACCCACTGTGTAAGTAATATTATTGTTTCCTAACCTTCTAAGAGAAAGAAGTGGAAAACATTTCAGGATTCTGTTTATTTGCCATGGGCACGCTTCAATCTCTTTTTCATTGTTATCACCAAATTTGCTATCAAATAGAATATTAAGGTGAGTTAGTGATTTGATAAACAAACAAAAAGCAATTTTCATTTCTGAATTACAATTAAAGTGACATTTAACCACACTGCATAGTTCTTAAAAGAGAACAGGTATTTAAATGTAAGGTAAAAATGAAATTACTCAACTGACACTGAATTCTCGGGTATTTGGCTTAAACTTTCTTGATAATTGGTCCCATTTGCCAATCTTGACTCAGTCAGTCCCTTTGAGCTGAAGCTTCAGCTGCTTCTTTTACTTTCACAGATACACTATTCTTAAAAAAATCCATGTGAGGTTGACATTTGACTGGTATTATGGATGTTATTGTTGATGTTATTATGGATTTTAGAAGACTGATCTATAGTGGATCCACCAGGACAGACTTTTTAATTGTGTTCTATGCCAAGTGGGTGTGGTTTCACATAAAAAAAGAAAATATTTCAAGAGGTATGAAATGCTCTCATTGCAGTACTGTTGATAGCAGAATTATGCTTGGAAGAACTGATGCTTAGACGTATCACACAGATTCTGTAACAGAAACCTCTCAAAAACCTGGAGAAGGTTGTCAATCTTCAACTCAGTGGTTTTTAACCTTGGCTACACACAGGAATCATGTAAAGAGATGGAAAAAAATACAAATGTTTCTGCCACAATACCGGGGATCATAATTTAATTGGTTTTGCGTATGGCCTGGGCATATAGATCTTTATTTAAAAGCTCTCCAGGAGCTTCTAATGAACAGTGAAGATTGAGGAATATTGCTACATTGCTTTAACTTTATGGATTCAGAGCTGGTGTCCATGATGCTTGATAAGCACAGGCTCAGTCTCTTCTATCCGGTGACTGAGTCAAATACATCCCAGGCAGGAAATAAATCAAAAGTCAGCCCATTAGCTGATACATAGCTTAGAATTAGCTTTGCTCCAGCAGTGGTCTGAATGTTTATCCCCCCACCCCAAGATTCATGTATTGTAAGATACTCCAAAGGCAATGGTATTAGGTGGTAGGGTCTTTGCAATGTTATTAGATTGTGAGAACAGAGACCTCGTTAATGGCATTAGTGCCCTTGAAAAAGAGGCCTGAGAGAGCTCCTTTGTTTCCTTACATAATCTGTAATTATTACAAGGAGAATTCTAGAACCCTAAAGAGAGCACTTATCCAACTATGCTGGTATCTAATTATGGCCTTTAGCCACCAGAACTGTGATAAATAAATTCTAGTTGTTCACAAAACACCCAAGTTTTGGTATAGTGGATTGAATGGCCAAAGACAGTTGCCATGTTACTTTTCATTATTCATTGATTAAAATGTAGAATGTAGAATATTGAAAACATATAAGGTCAGACATAAAATGCTTACATTTCCAAATATATATCATACCATATTCTTCGCTCATTATATATCAGCCACACTGTTTTCTATTTCTTTGAAAGTGCACTTTCTCACCCTTAATTGTCTGATTTTCCTCCCCTGGGAAAACTTGTTCATTCTTACCTTAGGATATTAGTTCAGATGTCATGTCTTCAAAATAGTCTCTTGTCAACTGATCTTACCCAATTACACTTCATCTCATCACTTTGTTTTGATTTTTAAAATACTAATGTGATTTTCTTGATTATTTTCTATTTTATTGTATTCTTTTCCACCATACTCTAAGGTAGAGAGATTGATTCATTATTGAATGAATAAATGAATGAAGGAATAAATGAATGCAAAGTGAAGTGAACTGGTCAGTTTTAGAAATTCCTAAGATATCTGAGTTATAGACTCTTTCAATTCTACCCTGGTAGTATCCATGTCTACATTTTATTTTCTTTCTCCTACCATCCATACTTTCCGTCTATCCACTCACCCTTTATCTCCTTATTTATAAATCAAATGTAGCAACATGTACCAGAAAAAAACAAAAAACAACAACAGAAAAAACCCAAAGCAATCCATAACTCTATCTACCTATTTTTATATCCATATCTATTACATCATGGTGTAACAGATCTAGTTTTTCAGAAGAACTTCTGCATCCTCTGCTAGTCAAAACCCATAGCCAAAGGTAACAACTCTTCCAACATTTACTTAACCATATATTAGTTTGCCTACATTTGAACTTTAAAAAGAATTAAATCATACTATGTTATGTTTTACATCACTAATCAACATTGTTTGTGATATTCATTTCTATTACTACATTTTAAAACATTTTGACTATTGATTTTTATCTCTTGCATTCAAGTAATGCATATATTATATATACATAGATATGTATAATATATAATATATAAATATTATCATTTATTACAATATATATATGCATGTGAGTATGTATGTATATGTATATGTGTATATATATATATGTATATATGTCTACAATCACTTAATTAACTATTCCACTACTGCTAGGCACTAAGTTACTTCAGGATTTGGTTATTAGGCACAGTGCTGTTATGATCACGGTTGTATATGCGTTCAGGATCTGTATGCATTTTAGTTGCATACAGAGATACCTCTAGGAGTCAAATTTTGGACAGAGAATATACATAGGTTCAATACTAAAGGACAACGCCAAATAATTTTTTAAATTGACTGCACCATGTCTCACTATATGAGAAAAGTGAGTTCGCTGCCCTACATTTTTAGCACTATTTGGTAATGTTTAATATGAATATTTATAATAAGAATATTCTATTATATTTTCATATTTATATTTTACATTATATATTAAAATTCTATATTAAATACATTTTATTTTATTAAATATCTATAAATATTATATATACACAAACATACAATGTAGTATTATATTTACTATATTTCTATTCTGATAAATATTAGTATTTCATTTTTGCTTAATTAGTAGTTCCCTTAAAACTAATAAGGGATCTTTTCACAGGTTTATGCCCGTTTGGAAATCCTATCTTTTGATGTGTGTGCTCAAGTCATTAGACCATTCTATTTATTTATTTATTTATTTATTTTTAAAGATTTTATTTATTTATTTAAAAGAGAGAGTGAGTGAGGGGGCACCTGGGTGGCTCATCATTTAGCATCTGCCTTCTGCCTAGGGTCCTGATCCCAGGCTCCTGGGATCCAGCCCAGGAAGCCTGCTTTTCCCTCTCCCACTCCCCCTGTTTGTGCTCTCTCTCTCTCTCTCTCTCTCTCTATCTCTCACTATGTTTCTCTGTCAAATAAATAAATGAAATCTTAAAAAAAAAAAAAAAGGAAGAAAAGAAAAAGAAAAACAAAAGAGAGAGTGAGTGAGAAAGTGAGGGAGAACATGAGCAGGGGGGAGGGTGAGATGGAGAAGCCAACTTCTGGCTGAGCTGGGATCCCAGTGTGGGGTTGGATCCCAGGACCCAGGGATCATGACCTGAGCCAAAGGCAGAATCTTAACTAACTGAGCCACCCAGGAACCCCACCATTAGACCATTTTAATTGCATTATCTCTCCTTTGATGACATGGAGTTCTTACACATTCTAGACATGAATTTTATGGTTTTTACTATTTTACTCTTTTTAAAACTGTCTTTTGATGAACCTAATTTTAATGAAGGCAACATCATTGTATTTGTTTGTTAAAATCTTTGTTTTTAGAGAGAAAGAGAGAGAAAGCATGAGAGGAAAAGAGAGAATTTTAAGCAGGTGAGGAAGGGCTCAATCTCATAACCCTGAAATCATGACCTGAATCAAAATCAAGACATACACTTAACCAAATAAGCCACCCAGGCACCCCCACAGGGGTTAATATTTTTATGTGATTTTAAAAATACATTTAAATTTTTTCATTTCCTAATTGTGGCCAATAAATAGAAATATAATTTTATTCAGCAGCCTTGTTAATTTTACATTTTAATTGTATGTATTTATTTATAGATACTTTCTAATTTTCAATGTATACTCTTGTCTACATATAATAATATTCTTATTTCTTTCTTTACAGTCCTAATGAGAGGATGCAGTGATGCAGTACAATGACAGGAGAGAATAGTGAGAATGAAGCTACTTCTCTATTGTAAACTACCTGTATGTAGAACATTTATTGCTTCATTAACAATAAAAGGGTATTAAGTCACTTTATCTTCATTTATTTCCTCAATCATTCTATGTCTTTTTGACACAAATTTTAATCCTGCTCATTTTTAAAACCAAGGCATAGTTATCCCTGTTTTGCACAGTCACTTATTGATACAGATTTATTCATGATTACTTTTTTTGTCTGTCTTATTTCTTTCTGAATTTCTGAACTTCCTTTTAGAAGAAACTTACTTCTGTCTTAACACTTCTCATTATTATTTTTTTTAATGCCTTTCTGTTGGCAATTTTTGAGTTATTATTTGTTTAAAAATGTTATTACATAGTTTACTTTTACTGGGTATAAGATTCCATGTGGGTAGTTATTTTCTTTGTACATTTCAAATATGACATTACATTTTCTTATGATTCCATTGTTTCTGTACGAAAATGAGCTACTAGGTTTGTTTACACATTTTTATGGGCAGAGTGTCTCCAGTTCTCTGGAGGCTTTCAAGTTTTCTATTTGTCTTTGATTTTTATTGTTTTTATTACAGTGTGTCTAGGTGTGAATTTTTTTTAAATTTATTCTGATTAGGGTTTGTAGATTTTTTTTACCTTTTACTGAGTTATAATTGATATATAGCATTATATTAGTTTCAGGTGTATGATGTAATGATTCAACTAGTATATATTGAGAAACAATCACTATACTTAGTCTAGTTAACAACCATCACTACACAGTTAATTTACTTTTCTTATGATAACATTTTTTTAAGGTTTTATTTACTTATTTGACAGAGAGAGAGGGAACACAAGTGGGGGCAGGGGAGAGGGAAAAGCAGACTTCCCCTGAACAGAGACTCCAATGTGGAGCTTGATCCCAGGAGCCTAGGATCATGACCCAAGGCGATGGCAGACACTTACCGACTGAGTTACCCAAGCACCCCGTGATGGTAACTTTTAAGATCTACTCAATATTAGTTTTTGTTTTTGTTTTTTAATCTTGAAGCTATGCATGAATATTATAGTGTCATTCATCAGTTTTTATTGGCCAGTATTTCTTCAGATATTGCTTTTAAATTTTTTACTTTCATGGGACACAAACTATAGTTTTGTCAGACTTTTTTTTTAATATTTTATTTATTTATTTGACAGAGAGAGAGAGAGATCACAAGTAGGCAGAGAGGCAGGCAGAGAGAGAGGGGGGAAGCAGGCTCCCTACTGAGCAGAGAGCCCCATGTGGGGCTTGATCCCAGGACTCTGAGATCATGAACTGAACCAAAGGCAGAGGCTTAACCCACTGAGCCACCCAGGTGCCCCTTGTCAGACATTTTTGATGTGTTCCAGTCTGGATATTATCTATAGACCTATTTCTTAGTTTACTAATTTTCTTCCTAATGTACTGAATTTGATTAATTCAATCTTTTATGTCCTCACTTTGAGCAATAGGCCTTTTCATCTATAGTCATTCCACGTGATTATTTAAAAAAAAAACACATGTCTAATTCTTGGTGAGAAGTTCCCTTTTGTCATCTATTTTTTGATAATATTAATCATATATATTTAACAGACTGCCTGGTATTTCCAGTGTTTGGCTCACCTGTAGACCACTTTCTATATTTCATTTTCCTATTGGTCTTAGGCCATTTGGTTTTATCTTAGCATTCTTGGATTTTGAAATTCATAAGTGGACACTGTGAAAAACAAATTCTTCTTCCAGAGATACTTTATTTTCCTTTTAATGACTTAAACATAACACATAAACATGGGATACATGACCTTCTTGAAACAGGAAATGAAATAATTCTGCAGAAAGCCCAATGTATTTATCAGAGCCTCTTTCACAAAGCTTGAACAAATATTTTTGTCTCTCCAGTACTGTGGGATCACCAAATCAGTACTTAGTTTCTTAACTTACCTGATATTCCTTAATGACTTTCAACCTCTTCCTACCTGCCAAAGTCAGAAAATTGTGAGTCAAAATATGCCTGAAGAGAAATTAATAAAAATGTAAGATTCACCTCCTAGTAGTTTCTTTTACAAGAAAAAGATGACCTTTTCTCTTGAGGTCTCCTTGCTTTGGTAATTCCAAATGACAGTTTTTTTCTCCTCTGCACATGAAAACCACTGAAGTTCTGAACGACTACTTTCTACTTATTCTCTAAGTTATGAACTGCTTATGAATGAGCAAATTTCTGTGTGTGTATATATATGCATATATATTATATGTGTGTATATATATATACTGTACATACATATTTATATACTATATATATATATGTACATACAGTGTATGTATAGTAGATAATACCCCAAACCACGTAGGTGGCCCTGTGTATCTTCTTTGATTCAAGGTCTGTTCCAATCTTCTGCCCATCATTTAACTGAATTTTGTTTGTTTTTGCTATCATGTTGTAAGAGTTCTTTACATGTTTTGAAGACATACAAATGTCAAATGGTACACAGGAAGAAGCCATCATAAATCATTAACAAATACTACTCAAAACCACAATAAAATATCACCTCATACCTGTTAGAATGGCTATTATAAAAAAGACTAAAAATAATAAGTGTTGGCAAGGGTATGAAGAAAAGGTGTGCACTGTTATTGGAAATGTAAATTGGTGCAGCCACTGGGGAAAACAGTATGGAGTTTCCTCAAAATATTAAAAATAAAGCTACCATGTGATCCAGCAATTCCACTTCTAGGTATTTATATAAAGAAAATGAAAATACTAATTCATAAAGATATATGCACCCCCATATTGATTGCAACATTACTTACAAGCCAAGATATGGAAACAATCTAAGTGTCAATCAATGGATAAATGGACTTATCCATGTCATACATACATATACATACACACACACATACACATACACAGAATGGAATATTATTCAGCCATAAAAATGAATGAAATCTTGCTATTTGCAACAATATGGATGGATGTTGAGTTAGGCTAAATGAAAGAAGTCAAATAGAGGAAGACAAATACAATATGATTTTTCCTTTATATGTTGAGTCTAAAAAATAATGAACAAAAGAAAAACACAAGCTCATAGATAGAACAGATTGGTGACTATCAGAGGTGGGGACTGAGAGGTAGGAGAAATGGCTAAACTTGTTTTTTGGTTTTTTTTTTTTGATTAAGTAAATTGATTTTTTTTTTTAAAGTGCTTGTCTGATATAAGATACTCCATTATAATGAGAAGTGGAAATTTTGGTTCTCTTCTTTTATAAAAGTGGCTACTGATCCCAACATACAATATATATTTTTAAAATTTTATTTAATCCGCTAGTTACTCCCTGATACTCAACACCTTACAGTTAAACCTATATGGCCGAATCCCTACTACCCACCCAGCTTGGTAGTAATTGGTATTATTAGCGTCACAAAGAAGAAACTATATTTCTCAAGTTACTTCCAAGATCTTATTGAGAAGCAACATAGGTAAGACAAGGCCATTCCAAAGGAAATTGTTTCAGACCAATTACGAAAGAACTAAAACTTTGCCAAAAAAAAAAAAAAAGGTATTTATTTTGTTCCATAAACTTCAACTGCCATTCCCTAGCTCCTTCCTTAGGCATCACCAACCCTATCACTGTCCAAATCAGACCTCACAGAAATGAATATTATTCTCAGTTCTCACTAGGTCTGAGAGTCTTAAAATATATATTGTCTAAATTTAACTGTCTGCAGCCAACACATAAACCTCTGTGATACCATTATTGACTATTTCATGACAGAAAAGATTTCTTTCAAAACAAAAGGGTGGTGTGTACATTCTGGGATGATCTAAATTTAAAGGCAAATCAAAAATTGGCAAACTAACAATGAAAATATTCAACTGAGTATCCTAGAAATGAGAAACAATGCAAAAGTAAAAACAAGCCAACAGAAGCAAAGCCATGTAAAATGGATAAAAGAAAACTGACAAAAAAATACTCAAATGATGGGAATAAAATACCACTGAGAATCTCATCATATTCTCCAAAATGAAATAAATCACTAGAACACAGCTGGGAGATATAAAAGCCAGAGAGAGGTAGGAAGCCTAGGAAATCCGAAAATAAGGGAGGACAATTTTAGCTTCCCCTGCACCTGAGGATACTTTCTGTCCCTGAGAAAGACTAGGATATGTCTACTGCCAAAATGCATACTCGGCACACTTCCCTCAAGAGGTATGCATTTGTTCGCTCATATTTTCTCCCCCTATCCTTCCCTCATCATCTTGTTGTGACTAGTCACAAGGTGTTTAAGCTTCTGGGAGGAAAAAGTGTATGTATTTTGCAACACAGGTTTCACGAAATTCCAATTAGTTATAAATTACTATTTTCCCAATTCAGACAAAATTTTTGCATTTTTTTAAAGTGTTTAGAATGCGTCTACCAGGAGGTAGTGGGAAAATCACTTACCTCATCTTATTCTTAATTTTCTCCTGTGACAAAATAAAGTAGACAAAGCAATATTGGATATGTCAACTGAACACACATTTGTGAAAACTATACAAGATAATAAGAGCAAAAAAATTTCAGTTATAGGCATAGTATAATGTATTAATTTTTAAATATATCTAAATATAATTGCCATATATTTTCAATTAATATCTTATTTTTACTTTAACCCCAAGTAGGTGTCTAAAAAATGATATTGGCATGAGGGCAGAATGGTTGAATTAATATTATTGTTTGTATGAAAAATTGGCCCTTATGGACTAGGTAAAAACTTACAGAACACGTGCCTTTGAAACCTCTATCATCCGGTTATAGATAAGGTATAATTCTGTCAGTTTGGAATCTCATTTTAGAATCTCAGTATGCTTCCTTCTTCGACTTGGTTCTTTGGAGTAAAAAATATGGATGCAGTTTTCATTTCTGCTCTTGGATTCCTTCATGAACTTACACTCACTAATTTGTATAGAAGACTAAATAAAAATAACAGAGCCCATGAAGTCCCTTGGAGGAGATGAGCACATGAGCACAATACCTTCATTACCAGACTCTATACCTATATAGAGTCTGGCATTTCGGGTTCCTTCTCATCCCTATTCCTTCTCCCTTTGCTGGTGTCTTGCTTTACATTGTTTTCATAATGTGACCCACATACTTATGGAATTAAGGAGATAAGCATAATAAAAAGTTAAAAATTATTTGAGCCACTGGAGCTTCTTTGAAAATAAGTATATGCATTTATTTATATATATATATGTATATATATATTTTCTTCCTTTTTGACAGATGACTGTCTACATATATTTATATATAAAATCATATAAATAATATATAATACATATAAATTATACATATAACTATCTGTCAAAGAAGAAGGAAAATTTGGAGTTTGATTAAAAATGATGGTGTTCTACTTAGAAGAAAATGGATTTGGATAGGGGAGGCCTGAGGTTAAATAATAGCTCTACTACTTTGGATGTCAGTCAAGTAATTTAATTTGATTCTACATTCTCTATTCTGTAGTAGATAGCGTGGTAAATACACTGTAATAGATACAGACACTGTGGAGGACTGTTTGCAAAAATGGCCTCAATCTTTTCCCTCTCAGTATCTCCACCTTTTTGCACAGTGACTTTGCACTCTTCCTATGAAAAAGTAAATTATATTTCTCCATGCAGTGAAGCTGGGATGACCTAGTAACTTAGTTTGACCAATAAAGAGAATGTGGCAGAAGCAATGATTCGCAGGTCTCTCCTCTAGGACTCAAGAGTTCTCTTTCTCTTCTCTGCTCTCACTTGGCAATCAGCCTAGCCAATATGTGAACAAGTTGCATGTAGGTTACCAGAGAACAGGGATTTACAGGGAGCAGAGATGACGTATTCCAGCTGAGGCTGCCCTCAGCCAGTTGCCTCAGGTGCCCACAACTGCAACTTAGTTTCACCAAGAGCAAACCTGCAGAATAGTGAGCAAAACAGCCCCACATTGTACGCAGGAAATTTTGGGGTGAGTTGTTACGTAGCAAAACCTGATTGGGATTATAACAGCTGGTTTTTCTTCATAGAAGAATATAATTGAAATGAGTTACTATGTGAAACAGAATATCATCTTGCCTAGCAAAGTAACATAATTAATGCTTCATGTAAACTAGAAAAAATAATGATCCAAGTACAAACTAAGAACTTGTAATTCAATTAGAAGAAAAGGTGACTACTGCAAGATTCTTGAGATTATAATAGTTTGACACTTTAGGTAGTTTACTTTAAAGATGATTTTAACATGGAGGACATTGGGAGATGGAGAGAAGTGATTTGGGGGATATCCGAGGGGGAGACAAACCATGAGAGACTGTGGACTCTGAGAAACAAACCAAGGGTTTTGGAGGTGGCAGGGGGATGGGTGAGCCTTGGTGTGTATGAAGGAGGGCACGTACTGCATGGAGCACTGGGTGTGGCATAAACAATGAATTTTGGAACACTGGAAAAAAATAAAACTAAATAAAATTTTTTAAAAATGATTTTATTGTGATCCAAAATTCAGGGGGGGAAATATTGAGCAAGTCTGTCTTTCAATTGAGTTTTTTCACAATTTATGAAATCATTAGGGATTATGAAATAACTTCACAAAAGTAATTGGTTTGCTATTATATTGGCTTTTATTAAATAATGGTGATTGGTGATTCAAAAACATGGTTCATTTAAGTTTATATGTTTTGATGTGGCAAGATAAGATTTGAACCCAGAATTTTTCTTTTTTTTTCTTTTTTTTTTTTTTTTAAGATTTTATTTATTTGACAGAGATCACAAGTAGGCAGAAAGGCAGGCAGAGAGTGGAAGGGAAGCAGGCTCCTTGCTGAACAGAGAGCTCAATGTGGGGCTCAATCCCAGGACTCTGGGATCATGACCTGAGCGGAAGGCAGAGGTTTTAACCCACTGAGCCCACCAGGCACCCCTCAGAATTTTTCTTTTAATGTCACGTCATCATTGGCCACGGTGCGTAAGATAACATCCAAACTCAAACATACTTGGGTTTCTGTCTCGCTTTCCTTCTTGCTAATTTTGTGGTCTTAGGTTAACTGCTTAACTGCACAAAACCTGCTTTCTCATGAGATCGTTGTTATGAGGACAATGAAATAATTCAAACACGTATTTTGTAATATAGTTCTCAACATATAAAGAATGAGAAAACAATTTTGTCTGGAATAATTTTCTTTAAAAACCATGGAAAGACAAACATCAATTATATAAACTCTGTATCTTAAATAATTTAGGATTTAACACGAGTTCTGAGCAAAGGTCCACAAAGAATTCAGGGTCTATAAATCTGTATAAAAAAAAATAACCCTGTAGTTTATTTTCACTAACTTCTTCCTGAAATTTAGGATTTCCTTCAATTATAAACTTAAGCAGAAAAACCCAGTAGTATTAGCAGTATCTATAACTTTCTCATTATTAGAAACTGAAGATATTTTAGAGCACATTATAGTTATTAAAGATAATCTTGAAATATTGTTATTACTATTCTGCAATTATTTATATTAGATTCAGTATAAATGAAAACAAATAAATTTAAATTAAAAACATGTTTATTTACTACATTTGTAATAAAGAGAAGACTGATGTTTTAGAAATCTTTAATGCAGTCACTGAGTCAACACTCTGAATTCCAGGTATTATGTCAAATTTTGGAAACACAGAGATAAAATTCACTTGTTGAGAAGACATTAAATTGTAGTATGAAAAGTCCTGTGATTTTTAGTATACATTAGATGCAATAAAAGTTCAAAGAAGAAACAAAAAAATCCAGATGAGTTGGGACAAATTATTCTAAAGGAAAGCACATCTGAAATTAGTCATGATGGTCTAGAAATGGTTGTTTCGTGAAGAATGGATGGAGTTGGTTAAGGGTGAACAGAAGATAATAAGAAAATGTAATACAGCCTGCTAGCTATTTAAAAAAAACTATTTACCCTTTTTCCTAGGGAAGCCACTGGACTGTACTTCCCAGCCTCCTTTGCAAGTCCGTAAGATCATATAGCAGGTTCCAGTCAATGCAAAGGGAACAGAAGTAAGCTATGAAAAGCTTATTTTGAAAACCCTCCCACAGGCAACCCAATGTCTTTAAAATTAATAAAATAGAGGTGCCTCGGTGCCTCAGTTGTTTAGCTTCTGCCTTCGGCTCAGGTTATGATCGATCCCAGGGTCCTGGGATGGAGCCTTGCATTGGGCTCCTGCTCAGTGGGGAGCCTGCTTATCCCTCTCCCACACACCCACTTGTGTTCCCTCTCTTGCTGTGTCTCTCTCTGCCAAATAAATAAATAAAAATAAATGAATAAAATACTTACTTCAATTGTTTCAATGATTAAGAATTCGAGTCAACTTTTAAGTACTCAAGTATCTTGATTATGAACAGTTAGGCAATCAATAAAATAGTAAATCTGAATAACTCCATGAGCACAAATTATATCATTTAGAATTCTAAAGTAATATGAGAAAAATCTCATGATTTCTTATGGAATTGCTTATTACTGACATCTAATAGCCTGGGTGGCTCAGTGGGTTGGGCCTCTGTCTTCAGCTCGGGTCGTGGCCTTGGGGTCCTGGGATTGAGTCCCACATTGGGCTCTCTGCTCAGCAAGGAGCCTGCTTACCCCTCCCTCTCTGCCTGCCTCTTTGCCTACTTGTGATCTCTCTCTGTCAAATGAATAAATAAAATCTTTAAAAAAAAAAAAGAAGTATAAATGAACAAGGAGGAATCAGACTTGGATGACCTATATGATAACTTCGACATCTGATTTGAAAGCCTTGCATCCCTGTTTCTCCTTTTGTAATAAGAAATAAAAATACTCACATTTTAAAACACTTTGATGATTTCTTAAAATATGGAAGGAATGTAAGCTGGTTTTGAGTACACATAAATAAAAATCAGTTCCATCTGCTAAATATATAGTGCTCTTTTGATGATGAGAATTTTGTGTGGGTTTTTTTCTGTTTGAGATGATTTAAACTGAATCATCCAGATTCACCTTGATCTTTTATTCCTACTGGCAAATGCTTTCAAAAATGGCTTTATGGAATTAAGTTTTCAGCCTCTAAAATAGCTTTCCTCCATGGGAAGGAGACTGGCTTTATTTGCAATATGCATTAATAAAGCACACTAAACTGTTTTACTTTAAAGTGTAGGTACTTTTCTGCCCAATACCATAAATAGAAGTTTAATGAAAATGTTTGGTCAAGTTTAGATGAATTACATTTCACACAGCATGCACTTAATACAATATGGATTTAAAAACCTTCAGACAGAAGTTATGTCTCCTGTGTCTTACCTAGCGCTAAGTATGTTGTCAACAACCTCAGCTGATGATAATAATAATTCAAAGGCATTTACAGTTTAATCAGAATTTGGAGATTCTTTTATGCATTTTTCAGTTGTCATATTGAATAAAATGCAGGTGGACCTAAATCTCAGCACTTGTTTTCTACTTTTGTTTTTTTAAAGGTATTTCATGCATGAAAAGAATTAAGCCTTTCCATTACTGCTCAAATGGCATAGATATGAGCTGCATGAACTAAAAGAATTAACATTAACATTACTTTCAAATATTGAGGGCAACAAATTGTATACTACAGAAGAGCCAAATCCAGGCCACATATCTCATATTGATAATCCCTCCAGCTTCTACCTAGGCATCCTGTTACTGAAAGTGTATGCATATCAACTTCAAAATATAACTGATGCTTCCACTTTTAATCTTCCATTTTATTTATTCACCTAATACTGAACTATCATTCAAGGTTTTATGAAAACTCCGGAGTCTCTATGTTTAATCAGGACAAGACTGTGGCTTAATGAATTAGAGAAATTACTTCTCACTGTGTGAAATTCAAGTTTTATGTTCTTTAAACTTACTTTAAAGTATGAAGGAGGAATGTAGAATAGGAAGTCAGAGAGATTCAAAACATAAAAAATATTCGATACCACATTACTAACTTCAAGATGTAGAGAGCCATGTAAAAAGCACGGGTAGAAATTGTATTCTGTCAACTAGCAGAGAGCTTACAACAGGCCTCCAGGTCCCCGAAGAGAACCGCAGCCCAGCTGCCAGCTTGATTTTAGCCTTATGATTTCAATGAGCAGAGAATCTAGACATTCAAGCTGAAATTCTGACCCACAGAACTATGAGATAATAGATAGGATTCTTTTGAAGCTGCTAAATTTATGGTAATAAAAATAGAAAACTAACACATTTTTGTTGTGTGAGACAGTAGACATGCCTATACCCTTAATGATAGTTTATACTTTGAATACATACTATCTATATCTTGCAAGCTGGCTGAAAATCTTGATGCCTGAAATTCCTGCTTGCTCTTCTTTGAACTATTCCTAGGGTCATTTTGACCTTCTACTAATTATGTGACCAGAATCACATGCAACTATGTTATACACGCATATGCACTACAAATTTATATAATTCTGAGAACAATTTTCGCCACAGTATCACAAAAGAACAATTTCTGTGTATAGGACACGGCCTATACAATAGATAGCACTGATTTTCTAAAGGTAATACTTGTTTTTAAAGAAGGAGAACTTTTTTAAGACGTAAAAGAACAATAGTATGGCACATAAATCTACTGCGAATGTGGATCATGGTAACTGATGTCAGCCAACTAGTTTATATTCGACATCATTAATCTCTTGGACATGACAAATCTTGGTAGCAGAAGGGAATAAGTTCCAGATAATACACTTTTGAAATAATGAATAACCCTTCCAATGAAGCACTTTAATGACTCTCCTTGTCAGATTTAAAATTTTATTATTAACATTAGAAAATGGAAGCCCAAAAAGATACAGTTGCAAATCAATTTCACTGTGCCTTCATAATGAGTCCCTAATTGAACTCAATTTCTGATATAGTTGTGAATTTCCTTCTACACTAAATTTTAATGACATGTATAGAAGGATTTAGTTACTGGGCATAAAGGAATTTATTTTAAGTCTCCATTTGATGTAGTTTAATAGATGAAATATAAATCATCTCCACATTAATATGATGATAGGGAATGTATTTATGTCTCTTTATAGGTTAGAGTATGATCACTTTGTTAAATCAGTGTTTTCACTTAACCCATTAAACATAAATGATAAGAAAGAATAACACTAAATGGTAATGTTCATTAGGTAAGGCTGTATGGTAGAAGATTTACATTTAATTTATTTAATGTCTAATAAAGAAATAGTGGTTCTTTTTCCTAAAATTATTTGATTGCCATATTGAAAAAAATGTGAATTACAAATATAATTATCTATTTCAAAGGGTCAGAACCTGATCTTTCACATCTAACAAAAATTAACAAAACATATAAAGCACTTTCCCCAAGGAATGGCCATGTGATGATATATGTGTGCTTAAAATTAACACCTTTAATTACATTGCCATGTCCTGACAATACTGAAAATTGACAGTCATTAGAATGATGGACTCCTGCATAGTCTGAGGACCAGGTCTGTGCTTTACTCTTTATACTATAAATCTAGTTGCTCTAATTCATTTATAGCTTTCCTTTTAATCAATTGCCTTGTTAGCTGGAATATAACATATATATATATTTTTTTTCATAGCATGGTTTAAGACAATAGGACAGGCATTGCTATCATAAAAACTCAGTTTTGTTATAGACTCTAACCTTGTTAACTATCAACCTTGAAAAAGTAACCTGAATTTCTTTTCTTTTCTTTTTTTTAATTTATTTATTTATTTATTTATTTATTTGACAGAGAGAAAGATCGCAAGTAGGCAGAGAAGCAAACAGAGAAAGGGAGAAGCAGGCTCCCTGCTGAGCAGAGAGCCCGATGTGGGGCTCGATCCCAGGACCCTGAGATCATGACCTGAGCTGAAGGCAGAGGCTTAATCCACTGAGCCACCCAGGTGCCCCAGTAACCTGAATTTCTTAAACATCACTTTCCTTATCTGAAAATGGGAAAGTATTCCTACCATAAAGAATTGTGAAGATAATTTGAGATAATTTATGCAAATTGCATAATGTAATGGTTGGTACCTAGTAAACACATGAAATTCAAAATACACAGCTAATGTGATAATGAAGATGAATATGATAATGATGACTATGATGACGATGACTATGTCATTTTCTAGGTCTAATCCTTACCACTTTTGTTACTTTTACCTGCTCATTACAGATTTTGAAATGAAAGCATTTACTGAGAACTGGTATTATGCCAGGTATCAGGTTAGGTGTTGGACAAATAAAATCTAATAAAATGCCACTTCTGCTAAGAGGAAATACTGCTAGGTATCCATATCCATTTTCTTCAGATTTATATAAAGTCTATAATGAGATTTCCAAGCCCTGTTTTATATGTTAACCTTATAATTGCTATCTTATCATTTCAAAGTTATATATTTTATATCCTTAGACAAAATATCAACTCATATTGACAAGAGGTTTTATTTTGACTTATCAGAACTGGTAACATTTTATTATTTGCAAATCCTTTGCAGGCAATGATTGAGTTAATGATTGAGGAAACAAATGAATTGATGGAATAAAGTAATGACTTTATATGGATGAAATGGAACTTTATGCCCCTTTATCATCTTCCCTGTATTCAACAAATACTTACACTGTCACCAGATGGAAGGCTATGGTAGCAAACCAAACACATTTTCTGCCCTCACTGAGACCACTGACTAAAACTCAGAAGAATTATTGAGCAAATAGTTCCTTTTTTATATACAAATATTTAACAAAATAAAATGCTCTATGGGTCATAAAGTACATGGTGCCAGACTGTAGATAACTGGAAGAGGTAGAAAAAGCTGAGATGTTAGCCAGGTTTCTAGAGTGAGTGATGTTGAGGCTGAGATTCTAGGACAGAAACAACGTCAGGTTATGTAGAAGAGAATCTAAGAGAAACCCAATGATGGAGTCACACCAGAACTGAAGATCAGGATCCTAAAGGTTTTCTTGAAATGGTTGCTCCCATTAGTTGTAAACCACTTAATCCAGGCGTAGGCTTTATGCTTCTTCCTCATCATATTCTCTAGCACAATGACCAATGAGTAACTGGTATCTAAAAAATTGTTGTATGGAGGAGCAGAAGAGTTTGACCATAAAACTGGCTAGTTCTCAAGCTTTGCATGTGAATTTTCTGGGATGCAAAGGCCACAGGGTTTATCTTCTCAGAGCTTAGAACTTAGCCATCAGCATGAGATAACTGGGAGAGACTTGGAACAAAGAGTGTTTCTCCTCTCCATTATCCTACTTTAGACTCAAAATAATGGCCAATATGTAACAGGACTGTTCCACTAGAAATAAATGGAAGAAAAAGAATGAGAAGGGAAACAATATAGAGCTTCTGCTCTGGGAGGAGGCACTTCATTGTGCCCTTAGCTCTGTTAAGAAATACAGACCAAAATGTGGAATTCAGGCAAAAGAGAGTAAAACATGTCCTTTCAATGTTATACTTGTGCATTATTTAACACATCTAACCAATCTTATTTGATTTTCTAGGACAACAGTTCTCAAGTATCTTATTCTTAGACCTCTTTTTTGGGTTTGCATTTGGTGGGTTATGGCTATTGATTTTTACCACCCTGGAAATCTAAAATATAATCTAAAAATATATATATTTATTAATTTTAACATAACTATAATCGAATGCTGACACAAATTACATATTTCTATAAAATAAATATATTTTCCAAAACAAATAAGGAATTAGTGAAAAGTGTAGCATTGTTCTACATTTTTATAAATCTCACTAATGTCTGGATTAAGAGAAGACAGTTGATTCTCATTACTGTTCCTACATTTAATCTGTTACAATATTTTATATCATTCAGCCTCCGAAAAACTCCATTCATGGGTGAATGAGAGTGAAAGAGGCAAATAAAAACTCAGCATTATTATAAAAACAGTTTTGATCTTGTAGATATTCTGAAAGGGGCCCCGGCTGAGATAATAAACAATTCGAAGATAATATCAACATTTAACTTTGCTATTTGAACTCAATACTGTGGAGCCCCATGCTAATCTGCAGATTTAGGTTAAGTAGGAAAGGCAACCCAAAGGTTATTAATTTTATTGTCTTAGGTAACATTAAGCATTTTTGTAATTAATCTAAAGATCTTAAACATTCTTTACTCAAACAAAACTGATGTAAATACAGTTTTTCAGCTGTTATTGGTAGTAGACTTATCAACTTTCTTTATTAATGATTTAATAAATTTTTCTTTATTAATGTTTAATAAATTAACAAATTCACATTCTGTATTTGTATGAGTCTTATTTTTAACTATCTGAAAACTATATTTGACAAGAGTCTTTACCTCAGTAAACCTCCTCAATAATCTATATTACAGAGTAGGAAATTGAGACTCAGGAAATGCAAGTGACATCTCTGAAATGAAGGATCTGGTAGCTCTAGTGATGTCCCAGATCTGCTTCTGGTAACATCTTCCTGGTTTTCTATGTTGGACTCATGACAATTTCCAGACTTGTATGATCTATTCTGTCTTGCAGGCTGAGCTATATGAAAGGAAATACTGTATACATCCTTTTCAAAGTAGTATCCCTAAAGGGGAAATCCTGAATATAAGTTTCACCAAGCTTTTTGTGATTTTAGTACAAAATGAGAAAAATCAATTTAGTGTGTTGGATGGAGGTTCTCAGAATCAATCTTTCCATGTCAGGAAACACTTTATTGTGGTTTCTTAATATAAAGCTATCTATTCTCCATGAAGGATGCAAAGAAGAGATGATAAAGTATTAAACTAACACATTGAGAGATGCCTGAGGCTGAAATCTGGACTAAATAGATTTAGGAAACCTTGATGGAACATGAGAAAATCAAATGTAGGTATAAAAGGGGGGAAAAAAAAGTCTAGGCATCTGTTATCTTTCCTAGGGACCATAGGCTTGCATTAATACTGACTGTTATGAATTAAAGTTGGCAGTGGACTAGAGACATAGTCTTTTTCATTTCATTTCATTTGTAGTATTATTATTAGGGGAACCAGAAGAAATATGAATGTTCTTCTCTAGTAAAGGATCCTGAGAGAGCAAAGACCTGACACTTTAAAAATGATCGAGGCATTTTTCTGTAACTGCTCTCATCTTTTATAGGAGGAAGTATGCAATAAGTTTCTGAGTATTGGAAACCTCTTGTTTTTATTGCTTGTGATACAATGAAGAAGACACCATTATACAGACAGAAGGGAACAGTTGAGAGGATCATTTGTGGCATTTTTGTAGTGAACAATATCAACCAGTGTCTGGAGTTAGTTCCCAAAACTTGACTGTACATCAGAATGACCAAAAGACATTTATACAATTAAAAATGTTGGGGACTTGTCCTTACTTACTGATCAGAATCTCCCAAGAATAGAACTGAGAATATATATTAAGGTAATCTGGCTTGCGGCATCTGGGTGGCGGAGTCGGTTGAGCATTCAACTCTTGGTTTCAGCTCAGGTCATGATCTCAGAGTCGTACTATGGAGCCCCATGTTGGGTTCTGCACTCAGTGTGGAGTCTGCTTGAGTTTCTCTCTCCCTCTCCCTCTGTCCCTCCTGCCTGTGCACTCTCTCTCTCTAAAGATGAATAAATCCTTAAAGAAAAGAAGTAACCTGGCTTATGTGTGTCATAGCATGTGTCTGGGAAACTCAGGAAAACATGTCATAAGATGTAAACAGCACAAGTCTTAGTTGTTACTCTTAACTTTTATGAAATTGTATTCAGAAAGAGAGACACAGAGACAGAGAGAGAGACGGAAAGAAGGAGGAGGGTGGAAGGAGATAGAGACGTTGAGAGGTCAAGAGGTTGAGAGAGAGAGAAAAAGCATGAGAGAAAGTTATCTTTCTTTTCCAAATTGTAGGACTTGTTTGAAATCTCTTTCTTTGGAAGCTACAGGAACTGTAGAGAAAGTATGGACATGAAATCAGATCTCATAGTTAACATTAGCTGTATAAACTCAAAATATAGGTTAATTAACTATCAGGACAAAAGATAGGTTAATTACCTATCAGAACTTTAGTTTCTTTAACTGAAAATTGGAGAAAATAGGATTGCTGTAAGGAAACAACCTAGAATCTGATTCTAGGTGTTCTAGGTGTTTAGGAGTATTAAAGAATATAAAATCTGGTTGTTCAAGAGTATTAAAAAAAATGAGAACTATTATTTGGTTCTATTTACAGTTTAGAGTTCATATCAGATGCATAAAATAATATTATTAAGCTATTTTTCATTGGAAAATATATCTACCCATCAATATTATATATAATGGGATACTTATATATACATATGTTATATATATATTTTGTTCTGTATATATCGTATATTTCATAATTCATATGTATATATAGTTCATATATATACATATACATATATTTAGTCTTACCAATTTATAGCTCCAAAGCATCATCCAGCCCAGTGCCAGCAAGCAAACAGAGGTCTGGTCAGACAATGAGAGCCGCTGCATCTAAGCATTCACATGCACTTAATTCTAAACTTCCCCATTTGAGCCATCTATCTTTACTGACACATTGTTAGTATTCTATGCCAGTGAGCCCTGTCTGGATAAATCAACACCCTCATTTTCTTTGTAACATTTTATTCTTAAATCCCCTAGATTCAAAATTACGTTTACAAGATGTTCCTTTTGTAACTACAGGTAAACTCTTAGAAGTTTAACTAGTTAAATTTGACTTTATCCTTTCCCTTGCTTCTCTACTAGGTATTAAATATTTTGTGAACTTTTTGTGTTGCATGTTGTAGAAATAATGACATATTTGAATTATTCATCAAAAAGTCCTCTTAACTGTGCCAGTCTAAATGAGGGACTTGCCACCACTCAGCAGTCAAAAGGAAGGATATTTCTTAAAAAAAAAAAAAAATCCTCATTAACCTCAGTTATAATTCTGACTCTACCACTTCTGAATTGTATGACTTGACACTACTCACTTAACTACTCTGAGTTCCCAATTCAATATCTAGAAAATGAGTCTGCTGGCCTACCTGGGGGACTCAGTCAGGTAAGAATCTGCCTTCTGCTAGGATCATGATCTCAGGGTCCTGGGATAGAGTCCTGGGTTTAGCCTCTGCTCAGCAGGGAGTCGGCTTCTCCCTCTCCATTATCTCTCTCACTCTCCTCTCTCTCAAATAAATAAAAATTTAAAAATAAATAAATAAATAAAATGAGTCTGGTTATAGATGCAATTCAAGGCTTTTATGAATATTAATGAAATAGGATTAGAACTCAAAAATATGGTAGGTTATTCAAATAATAATAATTTCATCTTACCTTTTAAAAAATGTTTAGAAAATATTATAATTAGCATAATTCCTAAAATGTATCGACTATTTATGATGTATCAGAGACTCTGGTAAATATGTCAAAACATGAGGAGCATGAGAATTGAGACCCAAACCGTGTCTGTTTTATATTAAGCACGCAGGCTTAGAATACATCCCAGGTCTGCCCCTTAAAAGCTTAGAGCCTGAGATCAAGTTACATAACTTCCTGTGACATAAATTTGTCATCTATAAATTTTAAATTATAAATTGCCTCACTCATAGGGTTATTGAGAATGTTTAAATCAATTAATACTTGCTAAGTGCTAAAAATATTGACTAGCACATAGTAAATGTTCAACAGTGCTAGCTATTAGAATCATTAGCTACTGTCATTATTATTCAACAAAGACAATAGTCAAAAATCTAATGACTCTCTTCAGATGATTTTTGAAAGTACTGTACAGTCTCTTAGTATAAGCAACACAAAATGTTATAGGCACCATATTGTCAGATTGAAAAAGAATGAAACGCTCAGTAAAGTAGTTAACAGCTCTAACGACAGGGAGAGAATCAACACTTCTAGAACCAATTCCAAATCATAGCATTTTATGTATTTTTAAGTACCCAGTCACACCTACTTCACAGAGGAAAACACCTTAGGGCAAGGGCTGTAGCTTTTACTTGGCTTGCAAAGTGCTACAAAATCTTGATTGTTGGCAAGAGCTCATTCTCTAGAAATTGATGGGGTGGCTGAGGTAAGCCTTTAAGTAATTTAGATGGAGCATTTTAAAATCCATTTAGAAGCTATTTAGGGGAGTATGAGTCTGAAGTCAAAGTTGAAGCTGAAACTCCTATGAGGCCTGAGGCAGAGAACCACAATCAATAAAGGCCATTATCCTAAATAATTCCAGAACACCTTACAACTGGCTGAGTATTTTAATCCCTTTCTGGCCAGGGAGCAAAGGCAGATTACAGGAGACAAAGGGCCCAGGGGCTCAGAGGACTGCAGAACCAGAGAAGACAGGACTAACTCTCTCAGCAAGAAGTCTCTAAGTCAGAAGCAATTTTCTCCTTTGCCTTTCCACCCCATCTCTGCCCTTCTGCTGCTGTTCTGTCCCATACTTATCCATTACTCCCACATTGTTCTAGCCTAGCAAAGCTTCAGACTATCAAGGCTCAAACAGAAAATGCTCTCCTTCAAAAAGGCTTTCTAGACATCTCTTTTGACTGACTGGTGGCTTTGAAACATGGCTGTACATTAGAAACATCTGGAACAATTTCACAGGCCTGGCAGGTAGTCCTCAAGATTTGGATTCCAGTTGTCTAGAATGAGCACTGGCAATGGATCTTTTGTAAAAGGTTTGTATTGATTCGAAGAAGAAGCTAGGTTTGCACACCACTTTGGATGGGTCCACCTCTTCTTCTCACCCCACCTTTGCTTTGTAATATTCTACTGGACTTGGGTAGCTCTACCCTTTGTCTTCAAAACTGCTATACTATGAGCTCACAAATTCGGGTGATTCTCTCCTTTTATTTATTTTTTTCCTTCTGGAATAAAGTTGATACTCAATAAATATTCCTTAAATTATGAATTAGTTTGTTTATTCATATTTTTAAACCTTATATTCTGGCATCTATTGATTCACTCATTCATTTACTGATGCATTTATTCACTAATAATATAGGTCTTATATTAACCAATGCATAATGAATGAATAAAGTAACAGATTATTATTTATATTCATCAAAGTGTGATGCCACATTTTAGGAAAAGCACTAAGCATAAGATGTACAATGGAGAACATGTCACAACTGTATATGATTTATACATGTTACATAGCCATACATGTATACAAATGCACATAACCTACATGCATACACATGTATGCACTTATGTACATCTAGTTATAGTTTTGTGGTTAAGAGCACAGACTCTTAAACCCAGACTGCCTGAGTTGATCCCTAGCTCCTCCAGTAACCATCTCTTCCATTTACCTACCTGCCCTTCAGTTCCCTCATTTAAAAAGTAGGAATAATAAATACAAGCTATTCATATGGATATTGTAAAGTAGTTAACAGTGAAGGTGAACAGGTGAAAGATGAAAGATGAAACATATTAATGATGAAGATGAAGATGAAAACATATTAATCTTTGAAGATGTAGATGAAACATATTAATCTGCATAAAGCAAGAGTAAGCACTACACAAATATTAGCAATTCTTATCATTATCATTGCCAGGTTATCCCTCATATTTTGTGCTTTTTCACACACAGGAATAGCACTTCCAGACTAAGTAAGTCAGGCTGGGACAGACTGACTGACCTTAAATCTTTCATACTACCACCATGTCAGAGTTAGAGTTTTAAATGATGAGTCATTTTTCCACAGTGAATTGCTTGCATATTTCCATGGAATACCTGAAGAGAGAGATATATAGAGAGAGAAAGAGACAGAGGAAAGAAGGAAAGGGGAGAGAGAGTAGGGAGGGAGGGAGGAGTAAAGAAATAGAGAAAGAGAGAGAAGGAGAGAGAGAGAGAGAAAGAGAAAGAAAGATAAAAGGAAACAAATGTTTTGTCAACCTGGTCTTCCAACTATTTAAAATAATTTCTATGAATTAATATGCTATCTTCTCCAAGTAGCAGTAACATCTGTTCTCCCGACCGATATTCACCATGTCTGATATGACTGTTCCCCAATTATCCACATGCGCTTTATTCTCTTTGTGAATTCCATAGAGCACATATTCACCTGTGGGTTTTTTAATATATTTTTTAGAGACAGAGTGTGCACAAAAAGGGGGGGGAGGGGCATAAGGAGAGGGAGAGAAAGAATCTTAAGGAGGCTCTAGGCCCAGCACAAAGCCCCAAGTGTGGCTGGATTTCACTACCACGAGATCATGACCTAAGTCAAAATCAAAAGTTGGATGGGGCGCCTGGGTGGCTCAGTGGGTTAAAGCCTCTGCCTTCGGGCTCAGGTCATGATCTCAGGGTCCTGGGATTGAGCCACACAATGGGCTCTCTGCTCAGCGGGGAGCCTGCTTCTTCCTCTCTGCCTGCTTCTCTGCCTACTTGTGATCTCTCTCTGTCAAATAAATAAATAAAATCTTTTTTTAAAAATAAATAAATAAATAAATAAAATCTTAAAAAAAAAAAAATCAAGAGTTGGATGCTTAACCAACTGAGCCACCCCGGTGCCCCTCACCCAAGTGACTTTTTCTTTCTGCTGCTATTTCATGGTCAGGGAATCTACCTAAAATTTTTCTGTTTACTGTCTTTTGTTTTTCTAGCAAAACAAACAATAAAATACTAAAGGAAAAATATACATCCCATTTTATAAAATATGTAACTTTGTTATATAATATAAACTATTTATGCTACATATTAGTGCAGGACTCAGAAAGAAATAAAATAAGGTATAAAGTATTAATTATATAATTAGAAGTATTTATTTTACTTAACTTAAGTTTTGAGTTTCAAGAGTTGTATCTTCATGAAGCCACTTGATAAAAAGGCTAAGGTTAATTTATTAAATACAAAAAGAATCTCAAATTTGATACTAATTTTCATTATTATCTGAAATTGTTTAGAATATCTTATGGCAATAGCTGACTGTCAAAAAATCTCAATAAAACTATTTATTTGTCTTTTTTCTTTCTCCATATAATACTGATTGCCACTGAAAAACATTCACATCTACAATAAAGATTTTGCTTACTGATTTTCTGCTTCTGGATAGATGAAATAATTATTTGAGAAAGAAAATCATGCAGTGGAGTGAAGGAATCCATTATTTCTTAATTTTGTCTTCATTCATAGAAAACTTATGCTGAATTATTGCACTTGCTTTGTGACCTAGGGTAAGTAAAACAACTTCTCTCAGACACAAGGCTTTTGTCATTAAAACATGATCAGTATGTCAAAGAAATGATCTAGTTTCATATCCATGTGTCTTCCATGGCTAGCACAATGCCTAGAACATAGTTCTTACTCAACAAAGATTTATTATATTAACTAAAAAGGAATCCCATTTACAAAGACTCCACACTTTGCTTGTTTTAATGGCCTTTTGTCAAAATCAAGTTAAATAATGGTTATAGAAAATTACAGTGTCCCACCAATATAAATGACATGAGGTGCTTCTCTGTGATAATAAGTGAAAAGATTTCATCATCAAGTTGAATTTAGTATTAGATGACTGTCCAACATTCTAACATAACTAATACATTGTAGTGGATCTATTTCAAAAAGTGATTATACCATTACCTAACCACCCATTTATTCAACATTATTGAATGCCTGTTAGGTTCCCAAACTGTGTGAGGACTGGGGAAACAGGAGAGTACAGATAATTATTTAAAAAATAATTATTTATTAAGTAAATAAGTAAGTCCTTGTTACTAAAATAGTTCACATTGAGTCTGGAAAATAATTTAATCAAATCTATAAACTGAGATACTGCAAGGCAGAAAATTATAAATTCCATGAAGGAAATGATGTGAAAATTTAGAGGGAGGAGATAATTTTTCCAGTGGACAGATGTGTATGAAGGACTTCACAGAAGTATAGTCTGTGGTCTAGAGTACAAATGTAAATTAGGGAACAGATGTTTATAAATCCAACATTTTGATAAACATTGATTGTATGCCTTATTCTGTGCCAGGCTTTCTATTTGGTACTGAAAATTCTGATATAAAAGTATCCCTGACTTCAGTGAATTTATAATCTATACAAAGAGGAAAAATTAGTATAAAAAATAAGTATAGTAATATAAAAATAACCACTGATATGATGAGAAACCTCTGCCAATGTGTCCCTAGGGAATAATTCCCAAGGAACGTCACGTAAACTTAAACTTGAAGCAGAGAAAAGGAATTATGGTGTCAAATATTTATGAAAAGAGAAATTATGTGGAGGGGTTATATGTTGTAGATGAAGATAAGGAGTAATTCAAGCACATCTGTGTGACATCATAAAAGATTCTTTATTTCTTCAACCAATTACAAAGAACAAGTATATTAAAGACATGTGATATCAAAATTAGCAAGATGGACATGGTTTTGCATATCAGATGTTGTCAAGGAAGAAGGAATGAGAAAAAGGAAGAATTAGTCCTTATTGTGATTTATATACCATAAGGATTTTATTCTACAGGTTCTTAGCAGGATTATTCTACATTCATGGAACATTCTGTCTTTTACACACCTCCAGTCAGAGTTGAAGATGATGTCAGTGTCATTCTGGATAATGCAAACAAAGACACACAGACAGTAACATGTGAATGTGTGAGGAATAGAGTAAGCACCTAGGTAAGCTAGGAATGGGTGCATGAAGATTAGTGGACTGGATCAGAACTAGATTAGCTACCATGCTAAGATGTTGACACCCTTCTGTGACTTACTAAGATTGATGGGGCACCCTGTGTATGATGGAGTAACAGGCAAAAGCTGACAGAGGAGACCAGTTAGAAGTTGTAACAGGAGTTTAAATGGGATTTTAAAATTCTAGAACTAGGCTAGATGAACAGAGATAGGCAGTTAGGATTGTCATCTCTTATTAGCTCATTCTCAGCTGATGTGCTGATTACCAAGGAAAGCATATACAAGGGTATCCATATACATTTATCACAATTACTATTAATTAGAAGCTGAAAACAAATCACTTTTCAAAATCTGGTATGCCAATTGAATTACTATAATATTTTCATGCTCATCTATACACAAATCAAATGTGCAAAGCTTTTACTTTCAGTTGAATTAGACTTACCCTAGCAGAAATGTTTACATTGAGTAATAAACAGCTCTGAACTTCTGAGTGTGACTTCACTTCAATCAAGCTGGGAACACTTTGCTTGTCATGTGTGGTTCAGGGTTTTCTTAGGGTGCTGAATGGTCAATTTGGTAATGTGCAACTCTGGAAAACATCTGGAAGAAGTAATTTGCACCAAAGAATTAAAGTTGTTTATTTTAGCCTTGGTTTTGCATCTTTCATGGCTCAGTTCAACAACTGGCATCATTTATGAAAAGCTTTTTGAGTCTTGGTAAAGTTTTTGGATTGTGAAAAACTGAATCAAAGGAAAGTAGTATTGCAAGCTTCATGATACACTGGAAATGTGGAGACTACTTCTCCATACCATTTTTTGTTTTGTTTTTGTTACTTATGTAATTTTTGAATTTTAAAATTTTATTTGCCAAAATATTACATGAGTTTCAGGTGTAAAACCTAGTGGTTCAACATCATTATGTTATGTTATGTCATTTGATTTCTTTTTAGGCCATCCTGAGAGGCAGGCAGCAAGAACTTTACACTGTGATACAGCATCCTTGCCAATAAAGCTTAAACTTCACTGACATATATCCCAGTATAATCTTGTTTTCTCTTATTGGAAAAAATCCAACTTTTTTTTTCTTGGTAATAACAATATCTTCCAATGGATATTTTCTGAGGGTAGAAATAGAAAAAAAGGAAAAAAAATTGGGAAGTTCTTCATAATCTCCTTTTGTAGAAACAATTCATAAAGGGAAAGTAACATACAAAAATATATCCATTTAGAATATGCTAAATAAACATTTAATCCCAGAAAATTGATTGGATAATATAGAATGTATGATTCTGTTTCCACTGAAGAATTTGAGCAGTACATTCAATAAAAATGCTCTCTCTGATCCATAGGAAAGGAAGTCTCAAATAAAGTGACACTCAGCAAATATTTGGTGGCAATGATAATGATTCTTTCCAATAACTTTGAGCAACTAATGGTAGTCACTGTCCCTATAGTACATTATATAGACAAGTTATAAGACGTCACCACTCTCACATTTGTGGCTCTCATTTAATCTTCCCCCTAAACTCTGAGGGAGGAATGTCCTTACCTCTTGTTTTCTGAGAAGGAGAAGATGGAAGCCTGCAGAAGAGAGACACCCTAGTGATCATAGCCACTAGGTTGTGTGTTTGTTTGTTTGTTCCCCATAAACAACTTTATTTAATACTCCCAATAATCCTACAAAATGGGTACAGTTATTATCTACATTTTTATATTTTTATTTTATTTTTTTCAGTGTTGCAAGATTCACTTGCATGGATCATACCCAGTGCTCCATTGTGTGTTTTCAAAAAAGTAGAGCCAAAGCCCATGGCAAGTGATTCATCTCATCTCTCTTTAGTAAAGCAGGAAAGAGCTCCACATGGATTTCCATGAGTGAGGCAAGGTCCTAGAAGGTAGGGCTTTGGTCTGTCTTCCTAATCAATGGATCTCAAGTACTTATATCACTTTCTCAGACACACTTAGATACTTCGTATATGTTTCTCAGATAGATGAAAAAATGGAAGGCCATCACCATCAGGAGGCATTCATTGAACAATGGAATTGGGGTCAGCACTGTGTTAGATTAGACTTGATAAGATAAAACATAACACATCAAGGTTTTATATACTAACCGTGTTATCCTTCATCTGTGATATATATTAGAGAAGGAGTAGGACCCCATTTCATGGTAATAAAAGGAGGAAAAAATCATTGCCATTGTGTGCAAATGTGCAGGGTTAGTGTTACAATACAGAGAATGCTCCCATCTGGGGACTTCTATAGTATGCTACTTGCATACACTAGGCTAGAGGTGCTGCAGTAAGTTTTAGGGACAAGCATATGATGCTATACAGCCAGCCATTCCCCTTTCCCTTTGAGTTTCAGCTTGCTTGCTATCTCCTGCAAGGCTACCTCCTGCCAGAGAGGCTTTCCTTGGCCACTCTCAAAAGCATCTCCTCTATGCTGTCTAACCTCAGCCCCCATAGTTCAGGGCCCGATTGATTTCCTTTACAGCACAGCACTTATCTACCACATACAAATCTTTTACTAGCTTATTTGCTTATTATTATTTTTAAATATTTTATTTATTTATTTGACAGGCAGAGATCACAAGCAGGCAGAGAGGCAGGCAGAGGGACAGGGGAAAGCAGGCTGCCTGCTGAGCAGAGAGCCCAATGCAGGGCTTGATCCCAGGACTCTGAGACCATGAGCCAAGCCAAAGACAGAGGCTTAATCCACTGAGCCACCCAGGCACCCCATGCTTATTATTATACTCCTAAAAGTTGATTCCATCAAACAAAAGATACTGACCTTGTTTGAAGCTCTTTCTATAGTCTAATAGGACTTCCATAAATATATGAGAAAGAAATGAATGAGTATAGGTTGAAATGTAAACGAATAGGGAATAAGCATCTCCCTTGATCAAAGGATAGATACTGCAGCTGAGAAAAAGTTTCTTTGGGAAAGAAATACAAAGTTTTCAACTAGGCTACACAGAGGAGAGGTTGAGAATAAGGGAGGAAAACCCAAAGGTAAATGACCTTCAGAATTCAATTGCATATGAATAGGCATACTCAGATGTTACCTCCTGAGCACCATGAGCTCTAGTGTACCCACAAGAGAGGACTGTGGCCATAGGTAGTCACTAGGACTGCTCCAACCTCATAAATAACGTGATACTTCTCCTGCCTCTGTGTTCCCATCGCACTCTGTGCGTATGTCTATAATAAATGTTATCACATTGTTTTGCCCTTGCCTTCCATGTATAAAATACTCGTTTTTTTCTCTTCATGACCATAATAATTCAAGCACATGTGAGAGTACTAGGGATGGGAGCAGCTATTGAATTTTAAATTCTTTTGTTTGTTAGCAGCTTTGAAGTAACATATGGTCCTTTGCAATTGTGAAAAGTACAATTCTAGGCAGATATTTCCATGAACTGCTGGACAAGAGTTATTCTGGTCCATTTCTTCCAAACCACCCAGATCAAATTGTTTCCATACTTTTTTTTTTTTTAGAGTAATTTTTATGACTTTCTAAATCTTTTCACTTGGCTGCCACAGGTTTAAGACAGATAATACATTTTCTTCTTTTCACTTTCCTGATCTAAATGACCAGGCTGCAGGAGACAATAAAACAGGCTATGAATTCCTGAGCTGGTTTTCATTCGTAGGAGACATTAAGCTCCACAAGATTGATCAGATTTCACATCACTAGTCCCAGTAGCCAAGGCAGTACCTCAGATAATTATTTAATTTATAGCTGTAAATCACATTTGGATCATAAAATTCCCGTTAAATGAGTCCACGGAGCAAACATGTAATTAGGATTAGAGTGCCCACAAAGAAGGTGATTATTATTTATGGTCATTACCATCCTGACATTGTTGAACAAATTAAGGATTCGGGATTCTTGCATTGTTTAAAGGTCCTAAGGTAATTGAATATTTATTAATAAATCCAGCTAAATTAGTAACAATTATTGACATTACCCATAAAGCTGTAAGTACAGGGGGAAAAACTGGTGTACCTGCTTGTAACATATTTGGAGTTTAAAGTGACAGTCTAACAGCAAAATTTATAGGAATGCTTGTTAGGGAAGTACATTTACATTGTTATCCTAATAGTTATATTGAAAATGAACCATGTTATATTTCCTTCTCTGTCTAAATGTTTTTTCCCCACATATTTGCTGAAGGAGGCCCTTTCTCATCTTTCTAAGCCCACTTCCAACACAGTACTAGGCTCCTCGCAGGCACTGAGGAAATAATTATTAACTGAAATTCCTGGAATAAAATGTTTTCACTGAGAGAGAAGCAATCATACTAATCATATCCAGATACATTTTCAGAATATGCAGAAAAAGTCTGTGTTATAAAACTATATAATAAAGTGAAAGAGTGTCATTACAACCATGAAATAAATTCTTGTTAAATTTGGTTATTGCTATTGTAGGTGAGACAATTATAGTAGATTTTAGTTTCCTTCTTAGTTTTTTTTTTTTTTTCAAATTATACATTCAGTATTTCTTGATTAGGATATTAAAACAACACCAAAAATACTTTTAGAAGAACACTCCTTTTTCTAAATGTATGAACCTGTAATTAATTATTCCCTGTGGTAGGCAGAATGGGCCCCAAAGATGTTTGTGTACGAACACTTGAACAGATTGTGTATCTTAAGCTATGTGGCAAAGGGACTTTGCAGATTTTCTGGATCATCCATGTGGGTTCATTCTAAACACATCAGCCTTTAAGAACAAAGAACTTTCTCCAGCTGAAGACAGAAAAGATGCAGTGATAGGAAAAGTCAGGGAAATTCCACATACGATAAGGATTCAGCGACTTTTGCTGGTTGTGAGATGTAAGGGGCTATGTGCAAGAACCAGAGCCAGGCCTCTGGGTGGTAAGGGCAGCCCAGCAAGGAAAAATCAATCTCAGTCCTACAACCTATTGTAGTAAATTCTACCAACAACCCAAATGAGTTTGGAAGTACATTCTTCCCACAAGTATCAAAAAAATAGCCCACTTTGACAACACATTCACCTCAGACCTATGAAATCCTAAGGGGAAGATCACAGTCATACCATGCTAGACTTCTAACTTACAGCAGCTCTGAGGTAAAGAACAGGTGGTTTTAATGACTAGATTTGAGGGTACATGTTACAGCAGTGATAGAAAAATAATAAATTATATCACATCATGGATGAGATTCTGGGGCTTAGCAAATGATTGACTTAAGATCAACATTAACTATACTGAAATTAAAAATAAATAAATAAATAAGTTTTGGGTTTTTTTTCCCAAGTTCTTTTTTTTTAATTAATAATTTATGTATTTACAGAAAACCAGTATTCATTATTTTTTCACCACACCCAGTGCTCCATGCAATCCATGCCCTCTATAATACCCGCCACCTGGTACCCCAACCTCCCACCCCTCTGCCACTTCAAACCCCTCAGATTGTTTTTCAGAGTCCATAGTCTCTCAAAGTTCACCTCC
>NC_081557.1:56742573-56752666 GCF_022355385.1 Mustela nigripes
CCCTCTGCCACTTCAAACCCCTCAGATTGTTTTTCAGAGTCCATAGTCTCTCATGATTCACCTCCCCTTCCAATTTACCCCAACTCCCTTCTCCTCTCTAACACCCCTTGTCCTCCATGATATTTGTTATGCTCCACAAATAAGTGAACCCATATGATAATTGACTCTCTCTGCTTGACTGATTTCTCTGAGCATAATCTCTTCCAGTCCCGACCATGTTGCTACAAAAGTTGGGTATGCGTCCTTTCTGATGGAGGCATAATACTCCATAGTGTATATGGACCACATATTCCTTAATAAATAAGTATTTTTTAGTGTTAAAATAAAATAAAGGATAACAACCATATACAGAAAAGGTCTGTTTCACTGCAGGACTGTGACTTTTTTTCTATCACACAGTAGTTACATAGGAACTAATAACTATGGAAGATAAATATTTTTCCCTGCCTGCCTCTTAGCATACCACCTAACATGTGAAGATGATAGTAATCATTACAACCATAACATAACAACACCATTGTTTAAATGCTTGCCACACACCAGGCATTTTGCCAAGCACTTTTCACTTCCCATCATACTGAATGTCTACAACAATGGTATGAAGATGTTCTGATAGCATTCCCATTTTATAGATGAGGAAAGAGAGATTTGGAAAGGTTAAGTCACTTGGAAAAGTAAGTGGCAAAAAAGGAATATTGTACTCAGGCTTCAGGTCTCCAAAGCTGAGTATTTAATCACTGCATCGCACACTCATATAAGCCCTAATGAGTGACAGGCAAGTTATGAGTGAAAGTAAATAACACAATGTCTGACATGTAAGAAGAGCTTAGATATTACTTGTTGGTCATGTTATTACTGAAAAAAATTAGATAATTTTTTTTTAGCTCTGACTTTTTGCCAGGTACCAGGCATTCATCTAGATATTTTAAATATATACAGTCATTTATCTCCATAGACACATGAAACAGGCACTGTGTCCACCTAAAACTTAAGGCAATAAAGGTTTATAGAGTTTACATCACTATTCTCAGGCCACACAGCCAGAAAATGGCAGAGCCATATTTAAACTCAGGTCTGTGTGACTCTAAAACCCTGCTTTTAAATTTCCAAATCTTCATTTTCAGACATTAACCATAATTAAGAGAGGGGCCTTCTCCTTGTTAGGAGTCTATGAAGATTAGTAATGATCTTTAGAATTAGTAATTATCTAACTCTTCCAGGCTTTTGAGTTCTGGCTCAGCGTAAGACATGAGTAAATCCAGGTGTATATCCTTGGCTTACATGGAGGCTCCTTAAAGAAGTGACCTCTATCAAAGATGGGATTCTTTCAACTAAATAACTATATCTTGAAACACAGGTGTGTAGGAAGACATTTGGGGGGCCAATACATCCTTGATGTCTTTCATTTCCTTATGGGGAAAGTGTGTTTTCAGGACTGATGCTACCTGAGAGTAGATTACCATTGTTTATAATTAGTTTAGAGACCTCACCTGAGAACCCTTCTACCCTCTCTCAGTTTTAGAGATAGCTTATCTCCATATGAGGGCTCCAGATATTTTTCTGTCTTGGCTAAGCTTGTGTAAAAGAGTGTTATGAGTATTTTAAGGTATTGCTTTTACAGTATTCTGGTCGAAATGTTTTTTTTTTTTTTTTTTTTTTTTTAGGGGATTGGGAAGGCAGAGGGAGAGGGAGAGAAAGAAGCAGGCTCCATGCCCAGCACAGAGCCCGACACGGGGCTCAATCTCATTACCTTGAGATCATGACATGAGCCAAGATCAAGAGTTGAAAGCTTAACCAACCGAGCCACCCAGGCACCCCAACTAAAATATATTTTATTCTTAGCTAAAGAATGGTGACTTGGCCTACACTAAGAGATTTCCTGAGGGCAGACAGAAACTAACCTGTATTAAACATGTCCAGTTAAGCTGGTGCTATGTTGTTAATCACATATATTGTCATTCATTGTCTTTCTCTCTCTGTCTCTGACACATTATATAAACACACAATAAGAGATGACTTCTTATTATTCCCATTTTATTGATGAACTAACTGAGACTACAAGGAGCTAAATATATCGTCCAGAGTCAAAGAAAAAAAAAAAAAAGGCAATGATAGAGCCAGAGTTCAAAGCAACCCAATCTGATTTCAAAGAACTTGGTACTGCCCAAAGCACACTAGATTTATACAACTTTCTTTATACTGAAGACTTAGAACTTGAAACTACTCCCCATTTTCTTGAGGATGAGTTTTGATTCATGTTATAACTGTTCCGAGTCAGCTATGGTAGCAGAGATAGTGTTTTTATTATTATACTATCAACTTTTAAAATTTTAAATATACTCTATCAAAGCTCTTTTATCTATAACGAGTATGGAATACAATATAAAGCAATTGTTTTCTTGCTGTAATATTAGGACACAGTCATTTGTAACTTGCTAATATTTGCATTGCACTTTATGATTTACCAAATGTTGACTCATGCATTTAATGTTCACAGATCTATGGCTCATATAAACAAGTTGGCATCATTTCAGATGAGGCTGAAGGAGATTGTTAAGTCTAAGATCCCATTGAAAGTGAAGGGCTGTACCATGGTCACAATCTCATGCAATTTCCACAATTCCACAAACAACAATTGACAAGTAACTAAAAAACAAAATCACTTTATTTATTAAATTGCTATATCACCTATACTGTCTCTCTTTCTAAACCTAAAGAGCTTGGGCCATGATGTGGTTATTGTTATTTTTACATTAGACAATATAACTTCTTTAAAGAGATGGTCTCTATATTAACCCTATCCTTTGATTGTAGACATCTTGAGGAATTTACATATCAACAAGACATCCTTGCACTAAACAAACCAAAACAAAACACTGCCCCCATTTCCCTAAACTACACATATTTCTCTAAATAGCTGAGAAATGCTTATGTGAAAGGCAAAAGAGTGTGACTTTATCAGAGTAATACATTTTCACTTCTGGGGGGAAATACTCAAAATATATGTTATTGATGGAGGATTAAAAACATCTGATTCCAGGGTGACAGCATCCTTCTTAAAGTAAGCTTTCATGATTACAATGGCATAGTTCAAAAACACATTTATTAATCCCTCTAAAACAATGATTTCTGATGCTATTCATTAAAAAAGAATTGTCACTTTATCTAGAACACCCTTATTCATTTTCCTCACCTATGTAATTCCTACTTATAGTTTATGTTCAATTAAAGTTTTATCTCCTCAAGACTTCCTGATTCATTAGTCTGATTTAGATGCCTTTGTTCTGTGTCCCCAGAGCAACTGTTTTATAAATGTATCACAATATTTTGTTACTGTTATTTTACTGGGATATAAGTCTCTCATCAAGCTTTTATGTTTTGTTTTCTTACTCATGTTCCCAGAGTTTAGCACAATCACAACATTATATACTCAATAAACTCTTACTGAATGAATATAGTTAAAATTTGTTTAATTTATTTTGTTAGTAACCTGGATTTAAATAATATTTTTATATAGTTTGATGCAGGTGAATGATTTTCAGCACGGAAGATTTTGTATAGTTTTTATCCATAAGAGGTTTTGTTAAGGGCAAAGAAATTTGACCTCTACAGATGAAAATCTGTATTAATTAAAGAAAAAACTTAATAATTACTGGGAGTGATTTTTCATTACGGTTAATATAGGTGCAGGGAAGTGGGTATGCTACAAGGAGGTTAATCAAACAACTCCACCCACCTCCTTTCTGACCTCATTTTAGGAATACAGAATGCCTAATCATAAGGTTTTAGGTAATACAGGTGGGTAAGCCCTTGAAGAACTTCCAGTACAGTCTCAGAAATGTGGAGAGAGTCAGTTAAGGTTCAGTATAACTGATGCTGCCAAACACATATGGATAGAGTGTTATGGTGGCATAGTTGATAGGAATTTGGTCCAACTTTTGTGGCACTTGTAATGTAACTCATTCTCCATTTTTTTGAGCTATTATAGCACAATGCCTAATGCATTACATGCACTTAATACAGTTTAATTCTCTACCTTCTCTCTTTTTCCTTCTCTTTCTTTATAAGTTTGTTTGTGGGTTTTTTTGTTTGTTTGTTTGCTAGTTCATTTTTTTTTTGTAATCAATGAATAAATCTGTATTCTAACTTTCTTCCCATTGCCCAATATTTTTTCTTATTGACCAATACTGATTTGTTTATTCTCAGGTAGACATTAGGGATAAAGGATGACTGTAAGAAATATTAAAGTGAGGAGTGCCCGGGTGGTTCAGTTGGTTAGACATCTGCCTTAGGCTCAAGCTGTGATCTCAAGGTCCTGGCATAGAGACCTGGGATTGAGTCCCATATCTCCCATATCTTTGGGCTCCTTGCTCAGCTAGGAGTCTGCTTCTCCCTCTCCTTCTATCCCTTCCCACCACTTGTGCTCTCCTTCTCCCTCTTTGTCTCAAATAAATAAAATCTTAAAAAAAAAAAAAGAATATATCAGAGTGAGATCCCCTTTAGATTATACCAGTGTTTGTTCATTTTAATAATAAGTGAATACTTTCTGCAATTGATTTGGTCAATCCTTGGCTTAAATATGTTTTGTCAAAGAAACACCTATAGTCAAATCCCCGTACATTCTTGGGTACCTAGTAATTAAAGAGATGCCATACCAAATAGACTGAGGCAAACAGAGCTTCTCTTTTGGGAACAGCCTTGAACACTCTGGGAAGAAGCCAGAGGTGAGAAAGGGCAGCCCATAAATTCATACTTCGAACTTGTTTGAAGATGTCCATGCTGTCTCCTTTGTTCAGGATACAAAGGGCATCCAGAGTTCTCCCTTTCTCCAGCCCACAAAGAAATCTGTGAAGATTAGAGATGAGCAGTGGGATGCAGCTAGGATACAGCTCACCTTCACACAGAATAGCTGTGTATCCACTTGCAAAAAGTATGTATTATTTTGTAAATCAAAGTATCCAGTAAAGTTAGATGTCTCTATGATTCAGTTGCCGACTGTGGGGAAATGGGCAGAAAATCTCATTATTTTATTATTTATTTTTAGAAAAATAAAGAAGATATTTTGTAGGTTTAGTTGAATTTCTTAGAATAAAAGAGAATAGCTGTAAAAGAAAGGGAGAATGGCTCATTAGTTTAATGCATGGTACCCTAGCCCAAAAGACAACTAGAAGCCTTTGTACCTATGATAGCTCAAGGTTTTTTTTTTTTTTTTATCTCAAATGCACCATCAGATAAAGTGCTTTTGATTATTTCTGCCACCTCTTTCCCACTTAAAAAAATTATTTTGCAATAGAATGTAAAATTGTAGAGCAGAGGATTATCTTATGCTATATAGTTACACACACAAACAACTCAAGGATTTGTAGTCTGTTTGAAATTGAGTATGCCCTGATGCCCTACTTTTCAAATTATGGTCCAGAGAATGCTAAGGATATTCGCAAATGTGTATCGGGACTCAAGTGGAAGTGAGAGATAGTTATTTCAGCGTATCTACACCAAGACCCTCACAACTGCACCAAACAGAAGCACAGCTTCAACCAGTTTTATACATAGGTTTCTGTGAAAAATTTTTCTTGACGAAAAAAAATGTCCTGAAGCTAAAAATATATTTAAAAACCATTAGTTTAACGAAGAGTACAAGTTATAGAAATAAAGGACTACAGTTTTATATTGAAACTCTACCACGTGTTAATATTATGACCCTGTAAAGAACTTTAAATTTCTTTGATCTTTATTTTACTTATCTAAAAAAAATGGATATATTACCACTGATTTTACAGAGTGATTGAGGGAATTAAGTGGAAAATAATTGACATTTATGGAGGCCATATTAATTACCAGGCTGTGCAGATATCTATTCAGCAAATTCTGTATTCCTTCCTACTTTGCCCAGCATTCCTCTTGTGTACTAAATATATGATTCTCAAATAAATCGCAGTATACTGTTGATCCAGACTGGTATTTATTTATATTAACATGTGTTCTACATTACAAGCACCATAATCCTCAAGGTGATATGGCAAATTTTGTGAGAACCTTAACAGTTCCAGGGAGACGGTTCTGTTGTTAATCTCTTACCATTCATTGTCTCATTATTTGAACATTAGTACTTCAAACCCTCTGGGAACAATCACCCCATTTGATCCCAGAACCCCTTTCGCTGCACTCTACAGTATTGCCTTGCAACATTTTATGACTCTCCAGTTTCTTGCAGTTGCCACCACCTTTAAAGATGACTGGTTCTAGCTTTCTCTTAATCACCATGGTGCTTAAACCAATCCACAAAAATTTAGCTAATCCTGCCTTACGTGGCAACCATTATGTCCCTAAAAATCAAGTGGGTGGGAAGGATGGCCAGGTGGTAGATAGAAAGTAGATAAAAGATAAATGTTGTGTGAAATGTAGTAATTGCATTCAAAGTGTAAAATAAAACTGATATCCAGACAGGAACTAGTAGTGCCTAAATTAAAGTGTTTGTACTTAATATTAGGTCAATTTAGGTTCTCCAGAATGTTCTCAGAAATTGCATCATAAAGAAAGTGATTTAAGAAGACAATTATAAATATCAATTATTGAGAACCCTTTACAGACAGGCTTTGGGAATTGCTTTGTATATAGGAAGCTTAATTTTTACAATGTTTATAAAATAGATAGTATTAACTGTATATATTATATTAGAGTATTAAGTCTTCAGAAAACTAAGTAAGATGAATTTAAGGTAGCATTTGAGATGAATAAGAGGGATAAGAAAAAGGAGAAATTTTCTGTAACTTATGGACAAAAACTTCCATTTTCTTAGGTTAATCCATTTTTTTAATAGTCATTTTAGGGGCACCTGGGAGACTCAGTGGGTTAAGCCTCTGCCTTCAGCTCAGGTCATGATCTCAGGGTCATGGGATCGAGCCCAGCATCAGGATCTCTGCTTAGCAGAAAGTCTGCTTCCCCTTCTCTCTCTCTGCCTGCCTCTCTGCCTACTTGTGATCTCTGTCTGTCAAATAAATAAATAAAAAATCTTTAAGAAAATCGTTACTTTAGGCAGCAGTAATGTCACTACAGCAAATGCCTTCCCACATGGAGTTATATAAATTAATACAGACAATTAGAATTGAGTAGTGGCTACCAAGCAAAGTCTTTGGTATCACACCCAAGAATGAATCCTGGCCCCAACACTTGCTAACTGTGAAACCTTCTGGGTCTTGGTGTGTTTATATAAAATAGACTTAACTCCTCACACAGTTGTGATAAGGATTATTAAACTAATGCTGGTGTGGGTGCGTTATGTGTACTAAGTATTCGGTAGTTAGGTATAAACTTGAGGGTGTTTCCCCCTCTCCAAATGACCAAATTTCTCAATTTCCCCATTGTGAAATTTACCTTTCCTCATTCTTTAGTATGAACACAGGATACTATTCTCCACCGGATATAATAGTGATCAATCTTAACTTTCAATTATTTGTCATCTAAGGCATGTTTATCTGCTTCAGCATCATCTTGTCTCACTAATGTGGGGTTGTTTGGGATTGATAGTCTCCTCACTCCTTTAGAGTCTCAGTCTCTTGAGAGTTAAAGGAAATGAAGAGAAATATAATTCAACTGCTATTCTATTTTGATAAATTTTTATGAGGCAATTACTTAAGAAAAGCTTAAGGAATATATATATTTGATTTAAAAAAATGAATTTCTTAGGTACTTCCTAAAATGTCTTAGAAGTATATATTCAAAACCTGTTAAAATAAAACAAATAAACAAAAAACAAAAAACCTTGTGTCTGGATCCTTGGAGTATCTACAGAGACTACAGAACACCTTCACTGACCTTCATCTTAATGCTACATCTTTGGTTCATTATATACAAAATGTCACTGGGAGAACGTTACTGGATAGTTCTTAAAAGTCACCATCAGGCATTCTTCATTGTGGGATTATGTGCCTGATGTATAAAAACCCACATTAAAATAAATACTGCTTACATATTTGAACTCTGAAGATGCTTACTTCTTTTCAGACTAGTGTGTATGTGCCTGCGTCTATCAATAACAACCGTGAAATCTGTTTTCAGCCAAAACAGACATTCACTAAGGTTTGCAAAAAGACATCATATTGAATGCCCATTCATGTACTATTCTATATCAAATAAATACATTCCTTCTGGTGCCAACAGCACAATTTTTTGAGCTTCTGTTTTATGTAATTAAAATATAAATGCTTTTTAATGTATATTGTCTCAAAACCATTTAGATATATTATTACTAAAACCAGAATAACAGCAAAAGCAAAAACTTAGATCCTTCACAATCAAATGGAAATAAACACAAATATTAGCCATTTAGTAAGAGAAAAGGCATCAGAGACAAAACCTTACTTTTTATGCTGATGATACAGCCTTGCAAGAGTAAATCTTATTTTCATGACATTAATCAACTCTACATTGGCTATTACCACAACTTCAGGCTCCTCAAAGTTAGGTGATATTTATCTACCGGGTTGCTCCTTAGTGGCTTTGTGCTCTGATTTAATTTTCCTCATGTACTTCTTTTGGATTTAGAAGTGTACTAGTGTCAGAAGCAAAAAGAGAAGCAAAGAAACCCAGGAGAATTCAACATATCATCATTCATTTTCACTCCCTTCTCTCATTTCAGGCAGTTCTCCCGGTTGTTGATTTCGGACAGGCTTCTCAGCCCACAGTGACACTCAGTGGTGGCTGAGCAGACAACAGCAGAGGATTCAGGGAACAGAATCTCAAACAATGCTCATCAGGCATGTGAAAAGCTTCAGCATCTTGCCTGAATCAATCAAGATGCAATTGTCTTTTCAAGGAGAGTACTCTTAGGTTGTAACAAGCATTTAACTCTTTGAATGCTGGCTCATATCATGATTGCTTTCACTGGGCATCTTACCAAAGAAGAAAATTGCCCTCTTTATTGTAAATGCATAAAAGATAAACATCTTTTATCAAAATGTTCCACCCTCCATAAATTCAGGGAGAACAAAATGTGTACACACAGTCACACTAACTTTTTCTTTCAGTCTTGCTGTCCAACATGGTTAACAGTCACATGTGGCTATCAAGCACATGAACAGTGGTTAATGAGACTGAAAAAATGAATTAATTTAACTTAATTTTAATTAATTTAAATTTAAATATAAGAACTGTTAAGCTTTGGAGCGCCTGGGTGGCTCAGTGGGTTAAGCCGCTGCCTTCGGCTCAGGTCATGACCTCAGGATCCTGGGATCGAGTCCCGCATCGGGCTCTCCGCTCAGTGGGGAGCCTGCTTCCTCCTCTCTCGCTCTGCCTGCCTCTCTGCCTACTTGTGATCTCTCTCTGTCAACTAAATAAATAAAATCTTAAAATAAATAAATAAATAAATAAATAAAAGAACTGTTAAGCTTTTAAGTATACTTGGAACAACCTGGACTTGTACATCTGTATTGCCAATAATAAATTTTGTCTATTTCAGATGCAGATCAAAGATTCCAAGTGAAAATTCAGTGTACAAATTGGTATGCTTTGTAATTGTATAATACACATTGGATTTAAAAGATTTAATAAGAAAAGCATAATATAAAATATCTCATTAATAATCTTTATTCTGATTTAACATTGAAATGATATTTTGTATATAATGAATTAAAATATATTATTGAAATTTATTCCTGCTGTTTCATTTTACCTTTGTTGAGGAGACAAAAAAATTAAAATTACTTATATTGCTGACATATTTCTGTTAGGCATCACTGTTCTAGCTGGTGGAACAGTGGTGCAGACCTTTCTCAGATCTACTTAAAGAAAGAACAAAACTTTAGACTTTCTTGATCTCTGATTATTCCTTTTTTTTTTTTAAAGATTTTATTTATTTATTTGACAGAGAAAGATCACAAGTAGGCAGAGAGGCAGGCAGAGAGAGAGGAGGAAGCAGGCTCCCTGCTGAGCAGAGAGCCCGATGTGGGACTCGATGTGGGACTCGATCCCAGGACCCTGAGATCATGACCCGAGCCAAAGGCAGCGGCTCAACCCACTGAGCCACCCAGGCGCCCCAAGATTATTCCTTTTTTTTAAAAGATTTTATTTATTTATTTGACAGACAGAGATCACA
>NC_081557.1:56752766-56779630 GCF_022355385.1 Mustela nigripes
TTTTTTTTAAAAGATTTTATTTATTTATTTGACAGACAGAGATCACAAGTAGGCAGAGAGGCAGGCAGAGAGAGAGGAGGAAGCAGGCTCCCTACTGAGCAGAGAGCCCGATTTGGGGTTTGATCCCAGGACCCTGGGATCATGACCTGAGCCTAAGGGAGAGGCTTTAATCCATTGAGCCACGCAGGTGCCCCATCTCTGATTATTCCTAAGGTTGAAAGTAAGGTAATGTGAGTTAGAGAGCAGTAAACACAGGTGATAAAGAGAGTCCTGAATTTTCTTGTTCATAAAAAGGCATCCTCAATAAATTATCAATTTTTATGTAATCCATTTAACACATATTCATTAAATTTCTACTGTTTACCTGCTCTTGGGTAAATCTTGAGGAATGGAAGAGAAAAGTCTTATGATTTATGAATCTTAGAAAGTAGTGGTACAAGCAAATACTAAACAAGTAGACAAGTGAAAGAAGATACATTGGGATGACCACCACACAAGAAGTAGACTCGGTTTGAGAACAGAATACAGGGCTTGTGGAAGAACTTTACTTAACCTAAAGAACTGTTCTCTAAGTCTATGACTTTTAGTCCAAGCCTTAACAAAGAAGCAAGAAGACAGAATTCAATGCAGAAGTAGAAGGTGCTCAAATAACCCAAGGCAGAAAAGAGCTCAATATATTTGAGAAAGGAGAGAGATCAGCAAAGCTGCAGCTTGGGGGTGAGCATTGTGTGGCCAGAAATGAGGCTGAAGTGGTTCAGAGGATCTGAATATTTTGGTAGCTGACAAACTAAGGCAAGGCATTTGGATTTTATTCAAGGGATACTACAAAGCCACGATGATATCTTTAAGCACAAGAGAAATACAGTTTTATACCGTAGCTGCTACGTGGAGTTGGAGAAAGATGGCAGAAAGGAGATCCAGAGAACTGGTATAACTGTCCAGACAGGACATGATGGTGCCTTGGAATTAGGGGAGAGGGTACTATAAATGAAGAGAAATTTGAATCTTTTGTATATGTGTGTATATAGATAGACACCACATCCCCCACCTAAGATTATTAACTCATTAAAGACTTGACTCTTATGTAATTCATCTTATACAGAAAGAACCCAATTCACACATGGCACATTATAGATGACTGATAAATACTGAGTATATATATATATATATATATATAGAGAGAGAGAGAGAGAGAGAGAGAATAATCCCCTCTCTTCTTTAAAAAACTTTCCATGCCTCCCTATTACTTACAGAGTAGAGTTTAAACTCCTCAGAATGGTATTTGAGATGCAATAAAGTAGGACCCCTAGTTCTCCTTTATACCAATCTTTCTCCAATGAGATTTTCTCCTACTTAATCGACAATATTGCAATTCCCATGCTTCTTCTTTATCCAGGACAAAACTACTCTTATTCTAAATCTCAGCTCAAGTGCAAGCACAAACCACTTCCCAGCAAAGGTAGAAGCCACAGAGAGCAGATTCATGTTTTAATTTTGTATTCTTCTTCTGGCAAGATGCATGCTGCATTCCAGATACTTGCTAAATAAGCACCAACTAGAGAGGAGATCTTAAGACAGCGAACCAAGGTGATGAAAAATGATGTTGTAACCCTCCTTTTCCTTAGTGTTCTCATTCTCTCTGTGATGAAATCCTGACAACATCACTTTATAGTCTTTCACAGAGGAGAAAGAAGGCTGTGTATTGGATCCAAGTGAACTTCTGCTTTTGCATAATCTTGAAAGTTCAGAGTCCTATGTATGTATCCTCCTAGAAACACTTACCAAAGTCAATGAATAAAACTTCTTTTAGCACATCTTCAAGTGCATATACGAAGCCAGAATCCAGTTCTTATTTGATTGTTACGCCCCTCTGCTTTATCTTAATTGGGCAGAAGGACTAGTCAAGTAAAGGCCTATTCTGAAAGTATGGTCAAACAAATCTAAAGAAATGTACTGAATTAAGGCCTCCTCAGACCAAAACAGTATATTTGTTAGAGCATCTTTACAACTGTTTTTTCTTCAATATCACATTATCTGTGAGGTGAGTTTTTAGCATTAACAATATATGGACAAATATTCAATAAAATGTTGAATGAAAACAAGTTTCTAAAAATTAGTTTGGCAATATAGATAGCATATATGAATGAGAAGACAGATGACCAACAGGTAAATAATTAATCAGCATTTATAGCTAATTGATGTATATCTATATTTGCCTATTATATTTCCTTTCAATTTACCATCATCCCATAAGAACATTATACAGCCTAGAATGCATATTTTTTAGAAGTTATCTTAAAATAAATTCACAATTCAAATGTACAACTTCTTGCAAAATTGTAATGCATCAATCCAGAACAAAAAACTCACCAGGACCTATAAACATAGTGTGATCCCAATAATTAAAACTGAGCTTTGCCACAACCAACAATTAACATGGGAATGGTAAGCTCATTCTAAAACCTTTCTGAACATATGGATAATTATTGAAGAATGATAACAGCAATGCATCAGCAAGCAATGCTGATTCTCTCCACTTTAAAGAATGAACTGTTTCCTATTGGTGGTAGTTTCTTGCTTAATGACACTACCCAAACATAATGACCAGAATCCCTAAAATTCTAGATCAGATAATGCTTAAGAGACATATTAACCCAGAACAGAACTTAAGTAGAAAGTGTTTGTATCAGCAAGATCACCAGAATTTTATTTATATGGAACTAGATTGTCTGGAGGACAGAGAGATGTGGAACTTCATTCCACCATGATCCTGGGTGCTTGTGTCCATTCCTTGCTAAAGGATTAAGTATCTCCACCAGTAATATGCCACCCTCATGCTCAGAGCTCTTCATTCTCTCTTGACGTCCCAACCACTGCAGATACCCTACACTATATGTGTCAAAAGACTTTTCATCCTAGGAGTATTTTCATTTTCAAGACCTTAGCAAGAATTTCTCCGCTAACTGTAATACTCATTAATGCCTGGCTCTTATTAATGGCTTCTTAATTTCAAGTGTTAGATAATTTACCAACTTTCCATGAAACATGTTGCATCCAATGTTACATCATGAATGTTCAACTCCTCAAATATATTTTAAATCTTTTTTTTTAAAGATTTTATTTATTTATTTGAGTGACAGAGATCCCAAGTAGGCAGAGAGGGAGGCAGAGAGAGGTGGGGGAAGCAGGCTGTCTGCTGAGCAGGGACCCGGATGCGGGGCTCGATCTCAGGACCTGAGCTGAAGGCAGAGCCTTTACCCCACTGAGCTACACAGGCACCCCCTCAAATATATTTTAGTTAAAAAAAGTCAGATTACATACTACAACTACTCTCCCTACATCATAAATTCTGAGTTTGAGAAGATAAAGATACAACTCCCACTAGGTGTACAACCTGGGATAAGTAATTTACCTATCTTCTAAATACTTTCACTTGCTGATCCTTAAAATAGAGATAGTAATGCCTATCTTGTGGGATTCTCGTAAAATACTCAGTGCATAAGTACTCAGTGCATAACAGATGGCAATGCACTTAGGATAGTCTGAAACTCAATGAATATGTTTCTTTTGCTCTTCATTACCATGACCTACTACCATGTTGAGGCTATCACAAAAACTCAATAATGAGCTGACTTGACATTTAATTTTCTTAATCTTTGCTCTGGAATTCTTCTTTTTCCATTTTCTTTCAGCTTCAGGATTGATGAAGACACATTTCTGAACTGGGATTAAAATGGTTAAAGAACTTTATATACGGTACATATATAATGGAATATTACTAGGCTATCAAAAAAGAATGAAATTCTGCATTTGCAACAATGTGGATGGAACTAGAGGCTATTATGCTAAGCAAAATTAAGTCAGTCAGAGAAAGGCAAATACCATATGATTTTGTTCATATGTGGGATTTAAGAAACAAAACAAATGAACATAAGGGAAGGAAAGGAAAAATAAAATAAGATAAAAACAAAGAGGGAGGCAACTATGAGAGTCTTAACCATAGGTAACAAACAGAGGATTTCTGGAGGGGAGGTGGGTAGGGGTATGGGATAACTGGGTGATGAGCATGAAGGAGGCACTTGATATCATGAGCATTGGGTGTTCTATGCAACTGATGAATCACTAAATTTTCCCCCTGAAACTATTAGTACACTGCATGTTAACTAAATTGAATTTAAACTTTTTTTTTAAATAGCTTTATATGAAACAGCTCAATTGTTTTAGTTTCAAAATACTTCAAAATACAGAACAGCAGGATAGGTCGGTGTGTTCACAGAAGGGAAAAGATCTGGAAGGAACCTAACTCTAGACAAAACTTCCTAGCCAGTTCCACTGTACTTTCCCAACCTCTCCAGCACGTGAGAATAAAATATGTTTCTTTTCAATTTCATAATTTTCCCCAGTGATGAAAGAATTGATGAGAGCAGCTCAGGGGTTGGGGAGGACACCGTGTAACCACCACAACAAAATCAGAGGTAATAGGGACTGTGTTCATTCTTTGATTGCTATTATCAAACACTGAAAGGCTCCTCTAAGGATTACATAAAATGGTAATTAACCTACATATGTCCCCATCTTGTGGACCTGATACTCCTTGAGAGTAGGCTGATAAATAGCCTGTGCCTTTTTGGCTGTCATACCTTAAACACTTGAGCACACTTTCTGGCACACAGATGCTCAGTACCTGTTCACGGGATGGTGCATTTACACCTACTAATCTTTTTCATTCCAAATTCCCTACTTCATCTCCTCTCACTCTGCCATGTGTAGGAGACAATAATTTGTAATTGAAACATTAAGGTTATCAGATGGGTGTATGTTCAAATGAAGGATTTGCACTAACTGACTGAATGACCATGAGTAATTTACTTAGCCAAAATAAACACTGCCTTCTTCATTATTAATATTAGGCACATCAATGATTCCTCCTTTTCCAGAATTGGTCACTTCTCTGATACTTATTTTTTTAATTAATGGTTGTATTAAGGTTATTACCTTATGCTTATGTTTAACTGTTTATTAGGCATTTAGCAGGCTGCCCCACAGATACTGGAAACCAAACAGATAAAAAATTAGGCTTATTATCTCCCAACTCACAGCTTGTTCTGATGGAAGTTACCAATACTTCAAGTTACCCAGTAATCCATACTAGAAACCTAGGAGTCATGCTAACCTCACTCATCTGAATGGTGCTAACTTTCCTGCTTCTATCTATTTCAGAGCTAACAGAATATGTATTTCTATTTCTAGTCTCATTGCTCTTAACTCTGTTATAACTATCATTCCTCCCTGGATTGCTCATGGTCTACAAACAGTCTTCTCTCACATTTCAGCTAAAACAATCTTTCTAAAATGCCATCCAGTTGTGAAACTATTCTCTGTAAGTTTTTCATGGTTCTTTAAAGAACAGGCATTTATGGAACACTGACTGTGTGTCAGATTCTTTCAAAAGGGGAGAAGGAATACAAAACCATGAGAACAACAAGTACTAAGACACTAAAGAATTAATAAACATGTCGACCCAGAGACTATAAAATACTTGGTCATCACTATGGCATGGCAGCGTTTGAGGGAATGGTAAAAACTATGTGTGAAGAAGTGAACAGAGGATAGATCATGCAGAGCTTTATATGCTAAGGTGTGTGAGTGTGTGTGTCTCTATTTGTATATCCATTCCTTGATTTATTTTTACACGCACTCGATGCAAAAGAATACAGTATCAGGTTTGCTGTCAAAGAAGTCTGCATTTTTATGACCCTTATCACACCATAGTGTCTAAAGTAAAAGCAAATTCCTTCAATTAAAAAGAAAAGGAAATTTCAGGTAGAAGCAGAGAGGCTTACTGATTACCTTCCCCTTCAATCATACCGATATTGTATCAACCACTCTTAATACCAACCACTATTGCTCTACTAAGTATTCAGTCAGCTTTTCATCCCAAGTGGTCCCATAAAACAATGGTCATATTGAGAGTAACAGGTACCTACTAATCAATTTAACAGTCAATAAGATACTCTTGACTATTCATTTAGAGAGTTTAAAATCAAAGAATGTACAGAACCCTTGTAGGCAGTGAACTAAGGACCAGAACAAAGAAATCTCTCGCTAAAATTAGTAGCACTAAACATGATAAAATACTTATTTTTATGCTTGATAAGAAAACAGGAATCTTGGTATCCCCACATATCCTATAAATTTACTGATTCACCTCTTAGATATAAAAATTCATCTCTTCCTCTATTCTTCCTTGCTGCCTTCCTATTATCCTTTTTTTCTTTCATTTCCATCATTAGAACAGTCCCATCTACTGCTATGTTCTCTACTCTGAAGCCAGAACATTTTTTTACCTGCTTACAGCCCTTCTAGGAGCTCCCTATTAACCTTAAAGTAACAACCCAGACTCTCAGGAGTGACTTCCAGGACCTCTCACTTCTGGCCTTTGCACTTCTGTAGCTTCACTGTACATGCCTGACCTACTTTTGAAAATACATATTTTTATTAATATACAATATATTATTTGCCCCAGGGGTCTGACCTACTTTTGCCCACCCCCCACAACCTACCCCATAAACAAAATGTGGCTGCTTGATCCTGCTCTCAGGGCCTTGGCAAGGGCTGTTCTCTCAATGGAGATGCTCTCACCCAAGCCTGCTCTCTGTTTATTCCTATATATCTCTAAATCTCCATATCAATTTCCAAAAATCTTACAAAAGATAATTATTACTTCTAATGCACCAATTCCTTTATCAAATATTTTTCTTTTGGTACTGTAAAATATTTTTAAACATTGTTTACTGAAGCATAAAATATACACACTTAAGTGTACAAAAGGTAGGTGTACAGCTTGAAAAAATTTTACAAAGTAAAATTGTTTTATTTGATTCCAGTGAAATTAACTATGATTCTGATTAAGCATCTGTTACGTGATTTGAAATATACTCAATCCATGAAGGATACAGATATATAATAAAAGAATTGTTCCTTGTCTTTGTGGAATTACATTTTGATGAGTGCTACACAATGGGATAATTAGAAACAGGACAAGCTAGAAATTACTCATTCATGCACTCATTCATTTAATATTTGTTGAATCATTACTAGATACAAAACATGGCTCAAAAAGACAGGTTCCGTCCCCCACCCCACAGAGCTCAACTAAGTGAAGAACATGTAAAACATATGCCAGTGAGAGTTCTACTTGTTACAGACATTCATGGGAATGAAAAGTATCCCCAGTGAGAATTCTACTTGTTACAGACATTCACGGGAATGAAAAGTATCCCCAGTGTGGGCAGCATGGAGTTGGCTATGGCAGTGCACAGGGAAGTTTTCTGAAGGAAATGACAGTGAAGCTAACACCTGAAAATTAGAGGAGAGCTAGTCAGTAAAGACAGGGAAGGGAGATGCACCCTTCAGATTCTAACATCTGCTAAACCCCTAAAAACCCTAAAAAGGGGCCAGAGAAAAATTGTTGCATCTGGAGAACTGACACATTTCAGGGATAACTGGCAAAGCCTGCTCTTACAACCACATCAATTTCTGTAGTCCAATTAGCCTTATCTCTCAGGATTTTTTTTTAAATCAAGTTATAAAATCTATATGAAAACTGTGAGTCAGGTATTCTGAACACCAAAATGCAACAGTCAGGCACAAGGACCATAGAGGCTGCTTGGACTTGTCTCCAGGGACCATGTGCAATTATCAAAAGTAAGAGGCAGAATGGGAAGATATTGACAAAGCAGGACTTACTGAACCCAGGAGGACCCAGGAAGGCCATGATTATGACATCAGTAAAACTTGTGCCCACAGCAGAATTTATTATGTGCAAAAAACAGTCTGAATATAGAGATGCCTCTTTTCACTATAGGCCAAAGAGAACACTTCCAAGAAAATGGAAGATTGTCATCTATCTATATACCGTTCTTTATACATTTACTTTAGGTTCTGATGTTATTCTCTTTTCCCAAGAGTAATGGTCATAAAGGACAGGAAGTTGCTGCTGTGGACATAAGCATAGATATTGTGGTCAGTGGGTCTAACAACTCTGATACTTGTTACTCATTCTCATTGGAAACCATGACTAGCCTGAGCTGCTGCCCTGATGTAAGCATGGGGTATGGTGGAGAATGAAAGATGAGAGAAACTTCTCTAACAGAGCTTACATTCCAGAGATGGAGACAGACTATAAATCAGGTGACTTCAACTGGTAAATGGGAAGAGACAAAAGGAAGATAAGGGCTTATTTCAGCAGAAATCAGGGAAAGCTCTCTTGAAAGGAGGTATCTGACCAGACACCTGACCATAAAAAAAGAATACACCAGGAGAGAAAACCTGGCGGCAGATGGAACACCGAACAAAAGCCCTGAGGCAGAAATGAACTTGAGCTCACTGCAATGGCACAAAGGAGTGCAGTGTCTAGAAAGCAGGGTACCTAAGGCATCTACAGCAGCTCTCTAGAAAATTCCTAGGACATCTTGATCTCTAAAGCAAGGAAGAAAGGAAGGATGGGGGAAGCAGGGTAGAGGTTGTATTCACAGGAGCAATGATGTGCAAGGTAATTGATGCTGCCATATGTCCAGTTAGCAAGTTTGAGTTTTATTCTAAGAAAAGCAGTCACTTGATATATGTATCTAACTTTTGTTTTCTGGCTATGTTATAAACTTTTCGAGAGAAATGCAAGCATGTAAGCGTGGAAGTCATTGCAGTAATTTAAACAAGATGTGATTGATACTGATGTAGGCTAGATACCCCTCTTAAAATAGGTTGATAGCAGTGCAGACAGACAGGGGTCAAACTCAGGAGATATTTTGGAAGTATAACCAATGCGACATAATGATGGAATGCATATGGCACATGGAGCAATGTAAGGAATGCAGGAGAACTCTTCTCTTACCAGTTTCAGCAAACTAGATGGTGATGTCAGTCACTAGAGAAAGAAGGCCTCTTTTTTGAGGGATGTTCAGGCAACAACACCTAGGTGATGATAACCCTCCATCACATTATTTTCTATAATTAATTGTACGAGAGAAATTGTTTACCATTTGAGAAGTAAGAATGGCAAACAGCGTAGGGTAGTATAAGAACAGAAGGGAAATGAATTCCATCTCATCTCATGGACTGAGTCTATCTTCCTGCATTTGGACATCTGGAACACTGGTGGGAAAGATTCTGGAGTCCTGTCTCACATATCTGGAAATAACGCTGAGACTTAGAAAAATCAATGGTGGAAAGAAGGAGGAAAGGTTGGTACACCTGCCATATAGCTCTAAAAGTGAAATGAAGCAGAACACTAGTACGTTTAGAATCAGATAAAACCTGGGTTCTATCACTTTTGTAAGTTATTTAATGTACATGGCCCTCTGTCTTCATCTATAAAATGAGGATACAGGGGCGCCTGGGTGGCTCCATAGGTTAAAGCTGCTGCTTTTGGCTCAGGTCATGATCCCAGGGTCCTGGGATCGAGCCCCACATCAGGCTCTCTGCTCAGCGGGGTGCCTGCTCCCCTTTCTCTCTCTCTGCTTGCTTCTCTGCCTACTTGTGATCTCTATCTGTCAAATAAATTTTAAAAATCTTTAAAAAAATAAAAATTTAAAAAAATAAAATGAGGATACAAAATTAAACCTTACATACATGTAGGAAGTACTGTACATAATAAAACATCAAGCAACTAACATTTAAGAGAAAATGAATACTCAACTTTCCTCACTAATAAATAACTTGCATGTATTATACCCGCATCTATAACTGTCTGTCTAATCCTCTGGTAGATCAGAGGATGTGATTCACCCAAAACACATGAAGTCCGGTGTCCCCATTTTATTGTGAACAGACATCACTCCCAGATCTGTGAGACTGCTTATCATTCCAGACCATCTCCCAGTTACAGAACTTTAACTCCATTTTTTGGCCTACTCTACCACCTCCCAAATCATCTCATGCCTTTAGATAAATTAATTTGATAATGTCAATGATGATGATGATAAAAATAATAGCCTTCAAAATAAATAGAAAGAGATTAGCAGGCAGCTGGAAGAAGAGACGTAGATCTCTCAGGTAGGCACTGAGATAGCCAGTGAGTTATACATGGAAGACGCTGCATCAGTTTAATACACTTTCTCCTTTTCTCCTTCCTGCCTTCTTTCCTTCCTTTCTTCCTCCCTCCCTCCTTTCTTCCCTCTTTCTTTCTGTCTTTTCAGGTTGGAAGTGAGTGGGTTAATAGGGAATACAAATACAATAAAGGAACATATTACAGAGCCAGCTAATGCTTTTATATTGAGCCTAAATCAGGTGTGGACCCCTTAAAGTCAAACAGTGCCTTATCTGCTCAAATCCCTTCAGAAAATTCCTGACTCACTTAGAATAAAGGCCAAAGTTCTTACTATGGCCTATGAGACTATACATGACCCTCTTCTCTTCACTAAAGAAAGGGGCATAAATGAGAGAGGTTGAATGATTTGCAGATGATCATAAAGTTAGTAAGTAGAGGGGTTGAAAGTAGAACAGCATCTCAAAGCTGCAATTCCTTCTACTATACCCTCACTACAACTCTGACCATACCGTCCACTCCTACCCCGCTGGTTAGCATCAGCATGACAGTACAAGCAAAATTTAAATAGTGAGTTCTTATTGTATTTCCAGTTCATGGCATACATACAATATCTACTCAGTAAAAATATATTTTCCTTAGCTGTCGGACATATAAGATGCCAACCAATACTGCATAATTTTCAGCTCACACAGAGCCTCTGTCCAGTATGAACAGACTGTGACTAGCCTAATTGGTACAAATTGAAGGCTGTCTAAGCCATCTTTCACAATAACATGCTGATTAAATAATCTTTACCCTAGCCTTACAGGCCCAAACAGACATGACAAATTGTCACTCATTAATCCACTCAGTGGATTGGCATTTTTGATGTTAGCACAAAAAGAGAAAAGAGAAATTGTCTAAATTCAGGCTGTAATTATTCTCAAAGTGTATATGAAATACAGAATAGAGGATGAGCAAATGATTAGTTTCAAACACAAAGCAGTGAAGTATTTTGAAGTGATTTGTATTCTTTGTCTCTTTGAGCTACATTCAAATAAGAAAAGCACAGTTCCACATGCTTGAAAGAAATTAAATCAAGTAAATTCCATGCACTGAATATTCTCTGCATTTCTTCTGGACCACTGATATGGAACAGAGAAATAATTCTAGATTGGGTTTCAGGGCACTTGGCTTCTGGTTTTGGTTTGTCAGTTAACAATTATTTTGAACGTAGGCAAAACCCTTCACATCTTGACATTAAATATAATTAAATGTCAAATTATACAGAGCAATTAAATATAAAAATAAAATGGGGAGAAATTTCAATGATTACCATGTTTATTTTAAGTGTAACATAAAGGTTTACCATTCTACCTACACAGAGAAAAGAGTATGTGGTCTCATGGTTATAAGTGTGAGCTTTGGGATCAGATTGTATGGGTTTGAATACATCTTCAGTTATTAACTGCTTCTAAAAGCTTGGTTATGTAAGTTATACACTCAGGGCCTCAGTTTCTCATTTGTAAAATGATGATAACAACAGTACATGCCTTAAAGTGATTTTCGTAAAAGATAGAATTAATGTAGAAGACTAACAGAGTATCTAAAAGAAAGTATTCAGTCAATCTTTTCCTTATATTATTTTTCCTTATATTTTTTCCTTACATTATTATTAACATCAGTATGATCACTGCTGAAATTAGAACAGGTTGTAATTCTCAGCTGGGTTCCCCTGTTGGCTAGTTGTGTAACTTTGGACCCAGTGAGAATATTGAACTCTCTCTCTTCTTTCATGATAAGGAATATGTCAAATGTGCTTGGTTGTTAGGTAAATCAACCCCTCTACAGATTAAACTGCTATCATATGTGACATAGTCAATAAGTACAGGTTGATGTGGTCACTTTCACTCCAGCCTCTTATGATTCCAATTTCCTCATCTAATTACCCCAGTGTAAGGCTTACTTCAACTGAAGATCTGTTCCAGAGCTTCTAGATGGCATGATTTATCATTAAGCTTTGACATTGCTGACTAAAATTTTGTACAACAAAAGCTGTATGATTAAAAGGACACAGGGACATCTGGGTGGCTCAGTGGGTTAAAGCCTCTGCTTTCAGCTGGGGTCATGATCCCAGGCGCCTGGGATTGAGCCCCACGTCAGGCTCTCTGCTCGGCAGGGAGCCTGCTTTCCTTCCTCTCTCTGCCTGCCTCTCTGCCTACTTGTGATCTCTGTCAAATAAATAAATAAAATTAAAAAAAAAAAAAAGGACACTGATGTGTCCTTTTCCCCTTTTCCCAGTGGGAAACACAGATGTTTCCCTCTGCTGTTCTCACTGAAATTGCCAACTGCCAATGGAGGGAGCTCCAAAGAAACCAGTGTCAGAGACTAGCAAAGAAGAGAAAGTTATGTTGGGCAAATTTGCCAAGGAAGTGATTGTGGAAATTCCTGAAGGTCAGAAAAGTAATATGCCTGCCAATCCAATGCCGAGCAATCCCTTCCCCAGAAACCTCTTGGGTTCAGAACAGTTCAGATGTTTCCAAATGATTAACTTGTCTACTACATTTCAACTCCTTTAAGTTAATTCACCAGAGCTAATGGGTGGATGCTGAACCCAAGTAAAAAGTCCAAAACCCATCCAAAACTTCTCCATAAAGCTGTCTAATTCCAAATCCTTTATTCTTAGCCATTGTGCTCTGCCTTATTCTTCAAGATCTAACGTCCTGCACTCCCCATTCCCTCCAGACAAGTATGCATCTCCTCAAAACTGTCTGGAGAACAGAGGTTCCTTTTGACCCCCAGAACTGTGCACATTTTCCACGTACAGTTCTTTCAGTCTTCTTATAAAGGAGAGGAGGGGTTTACGGTAGATTTTAAAACTATTTACAACTGTATGTCTCAATCAGCTTCCTCTTAAAGAAGCACAGAGTTCCCATAAGGTTATTCTATATTCACTGAATGTTATACTTTGAAATTTATCTCCTTGTCTATTAACTCATTTATTTTTCTAAAAATAATAATGTACAGAATAGTAAAAAAACTAAGTCCAGAAATCCTCATTTCTTCGCTTCCAGCTTAATTACATTTATGATACTTTCTAGGCAATATACAATATATAAACACATTTTCATATATATGTATGACAAATTATGGAAACATATTATTAAAAATGAAACCTACTTACGTGTGTGTGTGTGTGTGTGTGTGTGTGTGTGTGTAAAAACTTATTTGCTTCTGTTCCTCTCTTTAATATCATCTAGACTTACTGTCTTGCTTCTCCTCAAACCTAATCTTTGTTATTTCTGTCCTAATATTTTTTGGTCCAGTAATTAAGGATTTTTATATTCCCCCAAATAAGCCATGATATTCTTCACTTCAGTGTCTTTGTGCAGACTGCTTTTGCTTTCTAAGATAGATATGCCTATACCTATGTATTAAGCAAATGCAAATTCATCCTCCAAGACCCAGAAACAGGGTCTCCTCTACCACCATGTCTTGTAGATATTTACTCGTCTATAATTGAGGTTTGGAATTTTTACTAATGTTTTCCCCATAGTGGGTGTTTAATAATTAGTGGTTGAGAGACTATGTGATCATGAACTAGAAGGTTAGTTATAGAAGATAACTTTTTTCTAATGTGAATAGGAAAACAATGAGAAATGAACAACTGTATAAGCCAATACAATCATATTTTATATGATTATTTCATTTAAGTTAACATCAATCTTAGCCCATTTCTTCTTATGCTACTTTGTTGAATGACTTGATGGTAAAGCGCAGTAGTTAGACACTCATACACTTAAAGCCATGTTCTAATTCATCAATTATCAAGTTCTCACTCAAATTCCCAAAAATTGTAACATTTTATTTTCCGAAGGGAATAGATGCATTTTACCTGTCAGATGAATTAAAATTAATCAGTTTGCTTACAGAACCCAGCTGGAGAGAGATGCATTGATTGTAGGATTTGGAAACAGACTCATGGCATTTACACCATTATGGATTTTATTATCTATACAGTTTCTGATGCTTCATTGAACCTCAAATATCCTGACCACAAAATCTCCTGTGGGCTCTCATCCACTATATGCCATTCCTCAGTAGTGCTTATCACTTCTGAAATTTGACATGTGTTTCTGGGATCATCTAGTTAACCTTATTCTTTCCAATTAAATTATAAATTCCTTAAGGACAGGAAATGGATCTCTTTTACCCACCATAGGTATCTAGCACATGATCAGCAAATCATTGATAAATGGATATACAAAAATTTTAAAAAGTCCTTCATGTGTAAATGAACTGATGCTTGGTTCAGTAATTAGATGAAGAAGAACATATAGCACCACACACTCAACCCATGAGGCTGCCAACTGTTCCCTTGGGAAGTTTTTGGATATGCATCTTTGGTCAGGGATAATGCTAATAATTATTTTAAGAATAAAAACAAGAGCAACAGCAAACAATGGCATTAAAAAGAAAGGTGAGTTAGCAGTTGTAAAGATAATGATGATTACAATGAGCTCACGTAGTACTAAGGTTGATTTCATACCACATTCCAAATCTATGTCACAAACTCCCAAGGTCAGTAGTAATATCTACTTAATGGAACAAAAAACGGAGTCTTGGGAAAGTAACTCAGTTACTTACTTATTTTTGAAACCCAGACTTATTTGACTACGCAATGTCATTTCATTCTAAGACATTTCTTTAACATTTCATTAATAAGAGCTTTTCTAAGCTTAGATTTAGATACTAAAAGGTAAACATTATGGTCTCTCTGAATAGCATTTGCAATGTTATATGATTATGTAATGTATTTGTTCATGAGCCCTTTCAATCTCTAACTACATTCTGTGCTGTTTGAAAAAAAGGAAGGGAATGCATATTAGGTACTTTTTAAAATTGCATTATAGCACACTGTTACTGATATAATGGTGCTTGATAAATGTTTGTGAGAGTGAAAATCTCTTCTCATAAAAATGGGTGACATTCATTCAAACAGAAAAATTATTAACCTCACTTATCCTCATTGTATATGTGGAAGATTTCAATTCACATGTTTCCTAAATGTGTGTCTTCTCATATATGTACCCATAAAACTCTGAAGATGAAAAAGTCTGGCTTGGTAATATTAACTAATTGGTATTTAATTAAATTATTCCTTTAGAGGTTAACCTTATTATAAACTTTATAATCCTAAGGTAGATAAATTAGTTAGTGGTTATTTTTATTATATAATTTTATTTGCAAATTATGGAGTCATTTGGGACTTTAGAAATATTGTTCAATTTGCAAAATAATTCTCTGCAAGAATTTTCATCTTCTAAAATATGAATATTTAACTAACTGAGAAAATGTATTGTTAATTTTTGAGAATGAAAATCTTAGTGATTTGACATGCCTTGGCCATTCTTTAGTTTCTAATCCCTGTCTCAAAAAGCATTCAGAATACTCAGAAAGTGTGTGTGTGTGTGTGTGCACGTGTGTGTGTGTTGTATGTGTACTTTTGATGGAGTTGGGAAGAAGGCAGAGGAGGAGCCATTTAAGCCAACCATTCTTGTTGCTACTATACCTTTATCAGTATTTCCCAATATAACTGAAAGCCTAATTTAACAATTGCTGAGATGCCCAACCTTACTAAATGCAGCAGAATCTGGCTTCTCAGTGAACTACTGTAGTGAAAGAAACATAGAGTTTATAGTTTTCATTTCCTTTTAAGTGTCAGCTCTGTCACTTACTGAGTTTAACATCTTTGGTAAATAAGTCATTTTCAGCTGAGTCTGTTTCTTCATCTATAAAGGGGGCTAATAACAACACTTACCTTACTATATTATAGGGAGCTTTTAATAAGACAACGGCTATGGAAGTGCTATAGAACATAATGGGTTTGTACTTTGAAGTCAGAAGAGAAAAAAATTGCTGGAGTTTCTCCAGTTATTTGACTACTGAACATTCTTAAGGTCCAGGAAAAGAAAAAAAGTAAAAAAAAAAAAAAAAAAAATTTAAAAAGAAGTAACATTCAAAGTCTTCTAAGCCTGAGCCCTATAGTTCTGTCTGTTAAAGATATGTGCTCATCATAAATTTCTTCAACTTTACTATTTTTAATTTTCTCATCTCCAATTGAATAACACTTTCCTCAGAGAACATTTATGAAAATCCAATAATAATGGTAAAGTGATCATACACAACCATTTTTAAAACAATCCCTTTAGCTCCATGGTCATAATTTATACTAAACACTATTAAAAAACTTATAGGATTCATAATTAATAAAAAAGAAAAGTAGAATAAATATCAAAAGATAAAAATAAGAAAAAAAAGAAGTTAAAGTGAGCTTAATTCTAAAGATGGTGAACACTATCTTTACCGTTTGTGTAGGAATAAATTGTACTTGAATTTAATGTGTTTCCATGACAATTGAACATTACTTTACCCTTGGATGAGGACATTAAACAAAAACTAGATGAAATACAGAGCACATACTGGCATTCCTCTGGGGGAATTTGTGGGCTAGTCTTGTCTTTTGTGTAGATGAAGAGCTGAGGGAGATAATTGGCTGACACATTTCATATTTTCAAGAAGATGAGGAAAAACTAGCTTGTTCCTCCCTTTGGAAGTAAAATGTCAAGCAAATAAATGGAAATGTGGTTCTGCACCATGTGTGATTTGGGGATGATTCGCAGCCTCAGACACATCCCGAGTTCAGGAGCAGAGCTTGGCAATTTTCTTTTCCAAACCATATTTGAGCAAGTATGCTTTTAAAGACAACTGTAATAAAATCTTATGTTTCAGGTCATAAACTGTTTACTGCAAGAACCCTGGAGGAAGACATGGCTTTCCTGGTACTTTCCCTGAAAGATCCTCCTAAGACCACTTCCTCCATGTTGTCTCTGACCCTAACTCATGGCCAGGGACCCACTCCTAGCCTGATTTAGCTGCCTTTCTCTGCACACCCATTATATGTTCATCAGTGCACTAACCACAAAGTATTGATGTTCTGTGACTTGTCTGTCCTCCATCAAAACATTATTATTTTTTTTAGGGCACATACTAAACTTATTTTTATTTCTGTATTCCCAGAACCTAGCAAATAAGCAGGCACAGGAACTCATAATTTGGTAGATGAATGAACACACTATTATGCTCTACTCTTCTTGGACATGTTCTATCTTCATTATGATCAAAGTCAAATTGCCAGGAGAAAGAGAAGTAAACAAGAAACATTAGGGATTGTGATAATCAAATAAATAAGGTCCCTTCTAGCACCCTTGTTTAGGGAGTTGGTGGTTGTTCTCAATGATTGGCAGTATGGTATTCAAATACTTAAATTATAAAGATTAAGAGCTTTTCAGTTAGACTAATTTGAACATGCATTCCATTCACCAAACTAGGGAATGCAATTAGGTAAGAAAGACTTGAGACAGAAGATTTTTTTTTTTTTTTTTAATTAAGTCACCAGGGGAATCACAAAACAAACTCACAGGATATTTTGAGAATACTGTCAAGAACTATATGTCAAAGTTACAGTTCACTGCTGAGCACGCAGTATAACCCTATTTCTGTTATTTCTTTACTCCCATACCAGTTTGCAATATTTCCTGTAAGTTTATTATATATTCTACAATGGAATTTGCATGAGATAGTCTGAAAGACATCAAAAGCAGACTGGATTCATGGACTAACTACATAGAAATTTCTAGAGAAAGGAAAGGAACCTCTCTCACAGAGACAGAACACCTGCTCCATAAGCTAGCCCAAGGCACAGATAATATCTGTCTCTAGGATCACATGCTTGCCTAGACTTTAGGGACTTGGAGACCTGAGTTCACACTGGGACTCTGAGACTTACTAGCTCTTAAGTATCTGGTAAGTCATGCAAACTCTCTAACTCTCAGTTTCTCCGTCTCTAAAACAGGGTTAATAAATTATTTCTAGTAAGATCATTATAAAGATTAAATTAGAATTCAACTGTGTGAATCCTGGAATTATATTGTCTTAGTCACTATCCATGATCTAGTTCCTGGTACTGTACTCTGCATATAGTAAATGTTCAATACTATGCCTGGAGTGAATTAACAAATAGGTTAATTTATGTGAGCCTTTTTATGCCAAAACCAGCTTGGATTGAATTTCTGTTGCTGGCAACCAAAAGAGTCCTTACTGAGAGTGAAATTGCTTCAGCTCAGAGGAAACTGATAAACACTTTTTCTCGGCATACTGTTTATCACCCCCTTTGCCTTGCTCATAAATTTACCTTAACCTCAATGCCAATTCCATATCTAGCTTTAAATGTCTTTCCCATTTTCAGTATCCATGTAAAAGGTCATCTTCTACAGTAAACTTCTTTCTCTCTATCATCTTAATGTGATTTCTTCCTCTTTTGAATCTCCAGTCCCCCTTACACTCTACTTTGTACTATAGCTACACTGTGTGTGTGTCCATTCATAGTAAATCAATCTTTCTTTTGCTTCTCCCAATTCTCCACCAAAAGCTGTCATGAATTACCACTAGACTATGTACAGAGTCCTGTTACTATACAGTCTCCATCCTACTATAATTGTGTGTTTGCTTGCTTACCCCCTACTTTATGTTGTTTCATTGTTCTAATGGGCCAGAATTTATTAATTCCACTACTATAGTCTTGCCTGTGAATGGATGTTTAGTGACTGAAGTTATTCTAGGAGACTAGAATCTTTTCCAGGACAAAGTACTGATGTTGTTTATCACTATAAACCTCAAAAACAAAACAAAACAAAACCCCACAACAAAAAGGTGTCACTGTGGCAGAAATTGCCAGTTGGTTTCTAGTATCTTTTCTCCCTTCCACAGTGATAGAAAATAAATTTCATCAGAGCAAAAGGCTAGCCAGACTAAAACTACATTTCCCACCCTCCATTGTGAAGTAAGGCCATGTGACTGAATTTTGTCCTTTAGGTTAGCAAAAGTGTTGTGTTGTAGTTCCCAAGAAGTTCCTTAAAAAAAATATCCACATAATTTTTTTAATCCCTTATTATTTGTCCCTCCTTAATCCTGCTGTCTGGAACAAGAATGTGATGGCTGGAGATCTAGCTGTTACTGTAAGCCTATGAGACAACGCTATGGTAGAGTTGAAAACAAAACAGAGCTTATGGTCCCTTCCTCAAACAGAGCTTCTTTATCATTCTGGATTGTATATATAAAGTATTCACACTGTGGAAGATGAATAGATATCTTTTTTTTTTTTCCTTTCTTAAGCCACTGTTTTCCTTATAACTCACAAGAAAATTCATAGCCTGTGCTCAAAATTTTCTTCCTGAGTTATCTTCAGAGTTTGTTCATATCCATACATCTTCAGTGATTCACCTTCCCTGGAAATGTTCAGGGATAAAGTGAAGATCTGGCTCACAAACAGTCCTTTAGAAGAATGTAGCCAGGGAAGCACACCCAAGAAATAATTAAAATCTGGTATTAATCCAAAGAAAACATGATATTTTCCACTATAAGATCAGTAGTATGCTATGGAGATAGAGGACAAAAAATGAACTCACTTTTCTCCCCAGGAATACATAATCTACTGGTGTCTAAAGATGCAGAAAGAAACAAAATATCTCTGAGGCTGTTAGCCTATGGGATACAGACTAAACATACTGGGAATCAGAGAGGGAAAACAAAATATGCGTTATTTTATTTTATTTATTTTACTGCATTTTTATTTTAAATTCCTAATCCCCACCACCCATTTCACCCATCCCTACTCCCACTTACCTCTGTTAGCCATCAGTCTGTTCTCTATAGTTAAAAGCCTGTTTCTTGATTTTACTTCTCTCTCTCTTTTTTTCCCCTTTGCTCATTTGTTTTGTTTCTCAAATTTCACAAACCATTGAAATCATATAGTATTTGTCTTTCTCTGACAGACTTATTTTGCTTAGCATAATACTCTCTAGCTCCATCCATATTATTGTGAATGGCAAGATTTTATTCTTTTCATGGCTGAGTACTAGTCCCATGAGTGAGTGTGTGTATGTGTGTGTGTGTGTGTGTGTGTGTGTGTGTGTGTGTAATATCTCTTCTTTGTCCATTCATCTATCAATGGGCATTTGGGCTGTTTCCATAATTTGACTATTGTACATAATGTGGCTATAAAATATCAGTGTACAGGTATCCCTTTGAATTAGTATTTCTGTATTCCCTGGGTAAATACTTAGTCATGTGATTGCTGGATCCTAGGGTAGTTCTATTTTTAATCTTTTGAGGAAACTCCATACTGTTTTACACAGTGGCTATACAGGTTTAGATTCCCACAAAGAGTGCAAGAGGGTTCCTCCTTCTTCATATCCTTGCCAACACCTGTTGTTTCTTTGTTGATTTTAGCCATTCTCACAGGTGTGAGGGGACATTTCATTGAGTTTTGATTTGCATTTCCCTGATGATGAGTGATGTTGAATATCTCTCCATATATCCATGGCCATCTGTATGTCCTCTTTGGACAAATGTCTGTTCATGCCCTCTGCCCATTTTTTAATTGGATTATTCATTTTATGGGTGTTGAGTTCTATAAGTTCTTCATATATTTTGGACAGATATGCAATTTGCAAATATCTTCTCCCATTTGGAAGGGAGAAGTTTTTAGTTTTGTTGTTTCCTTTGCTGTGCATTGTTTTTTACTTTGATGAAGTCCCAACAGTTTACTTTTACTTTTGTTTCCCTTCCCTCGGGAGATGTATCGAGAAAAAGTTGTTGGGGCCAGTGTTGAAGAAGTTACTGCCTGTAATCTCTTCAAGGATTTTTATAAGTCCAGGTCTTACATTTAGGTCTTTCATTCTTTTTTAGTTTATTTTTGTGTAGGTGTAAGAAAGTGGTCCAGTTTCATTCTTCTGGATATTGCTGTTCAGTCTTCCCAAAACTATTTGTTGAAGAGATTATCTTTTTCCTGCTGGATGTGCTTTACTACTTTGTGGAAGATTAATTAACCATACAGTTATGGGTTCATTTCAGGGTTTCCTATTCTGTTCTACGGCTGTACGTGCCTATTTTGTGCCAAAACCATAGTCTTTTGATCACTATAGCTTTGTAATATAACTTGAAGTCTGGACTTGTGATGTCTCCGACTTTTACTTCTTTGAAATTTCTTTGATTATTTGGGGTCTTTTGTGTGTGGAGGATGAGAAAATTAAGGCCATCCCAGTTCAAGTATAACGTTAGCACAAGTACAGCCATCTTAGCTTCGGCAGCCATCTCAGGCCCTTGTGACCAGAGGCTGAACTCTACCCTACTTTAGTTACAGGAAAAACCGCTATACCCAACCCTACTTTAGTTACAGGAAAAACCGCTATACCCCACCCTGCAAACACCTCTGCAACAGCTAATCAGTTTACTGCAGGGAAGTCTGAAATTTCCCCATTCCTCCCCTCTCCCTGCAAGCTCTGGTAACCACACATAAAAACCCCTTGCTTGGCAGGTCCGGGTCTCTCGCTCCTGTGCCGCTGCATCGGTGACAGTCCTGAGCCCGGACTCGAATCCGAATAAAGACCGTCATGTGTTTGCATCGGTGTTGGCTCCTTGGTGGTCTCTTAGGCTCGAAACTCGGGCATAACATTGTGGTTCCATGCAAATTTTAGGATTATTTGTTCTAAGTCTGTGAAAAACGCTGTTGGTATTTTGATGGGATTGTATTACACATGTAGATTGCTTTGGGTAATATAAACACATTCACCATATCTGTTCCTCTGATCCGTGAGCATGGATTTCTTTGTGTCATCTTCAATTTCTTTGATCATGTCATCTGCAAATAGTGAAAGTTTTACTTCTTTCCTACTGATTTAGATGCCTTTTATTTCTTTTTTGTTGTCTAATTGCTGTTGCTAGGGCTACCAGTACTATGTTGAATAAAAGTGGTAAAATTGGACATCTCTCTTATTCCTGACTGTAGAGGAAAAGCTCCTGATTTTTCTCCATTTGGGATATTAGCTGTGGGTTTTTAAAATACTTTATTAAGTATTTTCCTAAAAACATACTCTGTTGAGGGCCTTTATTTTGAATGGCTAAAAACTGGCTAAAAAAATGCTTTTTTTGTATATATTAAAAGGATCAAATGGTTCTTATCCTTTCTTTTATTAATGTGATAATTGATTTGAGAATATTGAACCATACTTGCAACCAACCCACAAATAAATCCTACTCAATCATGGTGAATGATTTTTTTTTTTTTTGATGTATTGTTGGATTCATTTGCTAGTATTTTCTTGAAGAATTTTGCATCTATGTTCAACAGAGATATTGGCGTATAGTTCTCGTTTTTTGTGCTGTCTTTATCTGGATTTAATAACAGGATAGTGCTGGCCTCATAGAATGAATTTGGAAGTTTTCCTTGCCCTTCTTTTTTTGGGAATAGTTTGAGAAGAATAGGTATTAACTCTTCCTTAAATGTTTGGTACAATTTGCCTGTGATGTCATTCAGTCCTGGATGTTTTGCTTGTTAGGGGTTTTTTGATTATTGATTCAGTTTCATCGCTGATAACCAGTCTGTTCAAAGTTTGTTTCGACTTTTGAAACAAAGATTGTGGGGCATGTTGGCAGCTCAGTGGGTTAAGCCTCTGCCTTTGGCTCAGTTCATGATCTCAGGGTCCTGGGATCAAACCCCACATCGGGCTCTCTGCTCAGCAGATGTTCTTTCTTCCTGTTTCGGTTTTGGAAATTTATGTTTCTAGTAATTTATCAATTTCTTCCAGGTTGTCCAATTTGCCGGCATATAGTTTTCATAACATTCTCTTAATTATTTGTATTTCTACGATGCTGGTTGTTATTTCTCCTCTCTCATTTGTGATTTTATTTGTTTGGGTGTTTTCTCTTTTCTTTTTGATAAGCCTCGTAAAGGTTTATCAATTTTATTTTGTTTTTCAAAGAACTAGCTACTGGTCTCATTGATCCGTTTTATTGGTTTTTTAGTTTGTGTATTGTTTATTTCTAATCTTTATTTTCTTTCTTGTAGCTTTAGGTTTCATTTTTTGTTCTTTTTTGAGCTCCTTTAAGATAAGGTTAGGTTGGGGATAAAAATATATTATATGTTTATAAAAAATAAAAAATTAAAAAAAATAAGGTTAGATTGTTTATTTGAGATTTTTCTTGCTTCTTGAGGAAGGTCTGTATTGCTCTACACTTCCCTCTTAGGATTGTTTTTGCTGCATCTCAAAGGTTTTGGACTATTGTGTTTTCATTTTCATTTGTTTCCAAATATTTTTTATATTCCTTATTTGATACCCTGATTGACCCATTCGTTGTTTAGTAGCATGTTATGTTATCTTCATATATTTATGGTCTTTCAGATTTTTTCTTACGTTTAACTTCTAGTTTCACAGTGTTGTGGTCAGAAAAGGTGCATGGTCAGACTTCAATCTTTTTCTATTTGTTGAGGCCTGTTTTGTGGCCTAATATGTGAACTTTTATGGAGAATGTTTCATCTGCAGTTGAAAAGCATGTGTATTCTCCTCCTTTAGGATGGAGTATTCTGACTATATCTATTAAGTCTGTCTGGTCCAGTGTGTCATTCAAAGCCATTGTTTCCTATTTATTTTCTGTTTAGACGATCTGTCCATTAATACAAATAGGGTGTTAAAATCCCTTATTATTACTGTATTATAGATTAGTTCCTTTATGTTTATTATTAATAGTTTTATATATTTGGGTGTTTCCACGTTGGGAGCATAACTATTTACAATTGTTAGATCTTGTTGGATTGTCCCTTTTGTTATCATACAGTGCCCTTCTTTGTCTCTTGTTACAGTCTTTTATTTTTTCTTTAAAGCTTTTTTTTTAAACAATTTTATTTATTTGACAGAGAGAGAGATCACAAGTAGGCAGAGCAGCAGGCAGAGAGAGAGGGGGAAGCAGGCTCCCCGCTGAGCAGAGAGCCCTATGTGGGGTTTGATCCCAGGACCCTGAGATTGTGACCTGAGCCAAAGGTAGAGGCTTAACCCACTGAGCTGCCAACATGCCCCACAGTCTTTGTTTCAAAAGTCGATTTTGTCTGATATAGTATTGTTACTCTGGCTTTCTTTTGACATCCATTTACATGACAAATGCTTCTTCATCATCTCACTCTCAATCTGCAGGTGTTTTTAGGTCTAAAATCAGTCTCTTGTATGCAGTATATAGATGGGTCTTGTTTTTTGTTTTGTTTTATTTTGTTTCTACTCTAATATGCTGTCTTTTGATCAGAGCATTCAATTTATTTATATTCAAAATAAATATTAATATATATGTATTTATTGCTACTTCATTACTTGTCTTGTGGTTGTTTCTGGAGATTTTCTCTGATCCATTCTTGTCTTTCTCTCATGTTTTGATGTTTTTCTTTAGTGATATATTTTGATTTCTTTCTCTTTATTCTTTGCATGTTTACTAGTGGTTTTAATGTGGGTCTCTTCTAGGCAAATGAAAGATTTAGGATCTTTGGATGAGGAAAATGCAAGACACATCATATAAGATCACCAATATAGGCCCACATGTTGCCACCCTGTCTTTATCCAAGCATGCTTTTTGACTTTTCATGGTGTCCTTCAACACATACAGTCACCCTTCTTCTTGTCCTACCACCCAGGCAGTTACCATCAACCATTTCTATATTGTGTCTGCAACCTATTTGCCATCTCTGAGATAGATTATTCTGAGAAGTGGAAGAGCATGAGCAAACTTCCTGACAAAGAAGGTATAGCTTAAGGAATATGGCTAGACAGAAGAAGAAATAGAGTCTAGAAAAGTGAATGGTGACACTGGCTCTATGGTATAGCAGGGTTTATGTCTTTGGAATCTACAAAGCAATCTTGGCAATCCTCCCTCAACCCCCACCCCTGGAGATGGCTATTAAATCTTTTATCTTGTCTCTAATAATTTTTAATAACTTCCTCTTGATCCTCAATGAACTCAGTGCTTACAATATAGATTTAAAAACACATATACAGTAAATAAGAGTAACACTATAACAGAAATATGTTTAAAATGCAGTGGAAATAAAGAAAAGAGAACCCCCTAAGTCTAGCTGGGTAGGGAGCTATTAGCAAGAGGAGTCAGAGACTGGTAGTTCCGTCTAGAGGCAAAAGTAGTTCACAAACCAGGAAAGCATTAGGAGAAACAATACCAAAATGGATAAAAACTCTTGAAAGTGGTATTTTTAAAAATCAGGAAGTAATGTCGAGTTGACAGTAAGCCACAGGCAATATGATGGTGAAAGATAGAATTAGAAAAGGTGGGAATGATTTTTTAATCCAAACTTGCTCTCTGTACAGAAATCTGCTTTTTTATCTATGGGTGACTTGGCCCTTCTTTAGAAATTTTAAAGGCAAAACACTCCATCTTGCCACTTTTTGGGAGCAGTCTGTTTTGTTTTCCAATAATTCAAATCACTACATAAGGATGATGATAACAGTGATAATAATAATGAGGTCATTATTACTGTTTACACTACAATTAAATACAAATATTTGGACTTTTGTGTTGGATAAGCTTGGTTTACATATCAGTTCTTCTACTTGGCTATGTATTCCTTTTCTAGTTGCTTAACATCTCAGAACCTATTACATCAAGCATTAAATATAAAGTTATAATCAATTACATTTCACCGAAGTGCTGTCTTTGGGTTAAATAAGATTATATAGAGGCTCTAAAATACAGAGGCTCTTTTTCTATTTTTCTTCAATTGTTGATTTCTATTTTTCCACCTTTCTTCAAGTCCCTTTGTAAAATCCTTTGACTTTATCTTTCTTTTAAATTCACCACCCAGTCTGTTTTCTAATACAAAGCCGATAATATGCAAATGAGTTTCCTTTGTGCTTCTGCACAGGGTTGTAAGAGGTTTAAATAAAGGCATCTTGTCATAGCCACTGCTCTCCAGACAATTAACCCATCCAGCCTCTGGCTCAGCAGGTGGCCATGATTTTGGGTAATTGTTTTATTCATTGGCACTATTTCAATAGCTTGTTATATGCTACAAGGAGAATCCATCCCAATAAATTTAAATGAAATATTTTATGAGAAGGCCAATAAATAGACAATAGTAAGTGAGTTCAAAATTATAATTAATATATTATTGACTCATTCACTAAAGTATGGCTTTTCATTCTAAAGACACTATCTGAATTCTGCTTGGAGTCCTAAGCGTTTAATTAATTCTTTACTTCTACTACAGAAATAACATAGGTTTAAAAGCACACATATCATATGATAAAAAATGAAGAATACTTTCAGTATTAAGCTTTTCATTTACTACTACAGTTTGTACACTTGTAGCATAATGTAGGTGTTGATAAATCATATTTGATGAAGTTCTAGAACCTAGGTGAGGTTCGGTGGGCTAAGGTCCGGAGCCAATGACCAAGAAAGAATTCTTGAGACATCTTTGGTGCAAAATGGTGGTTTATTAAAGCACGGGGACAGGACCCGTGGGCAGGAAGAGCTGCTGCCCTGGGTTGTGAGGGTAGGCATGTTATATACCTTGCGGTTGGGGGAAGGTAAGGAGAAGGCATGGGAGGTTTCAACAGAGTTTTCACATGTTAAGGAGGGCCTACAAGGTGCCTGGGGGAGGCCTTGCCCTTATGGTTTGATCAATGTCCTCTTTAGGTCAGGCATTAACATCAAGATAGTTGGGAGATTCTTGGTGGGGTGTTATGATCCTGCTATCATTTACATTCCCTTCTACCTCAGCCTCCTGCAGTTTATGGTGGGGAGGGAGACATTAGGGCTTCAGTAACTGAGAGTTATTTGCCTCTGGAAATTTGTGCTATTGATAAGGTAACCTCCCTGTTTAGGTCTCTAGGACATCTGTAGAGCAAGGGAGATTCCTGCAGAACAGGAATCTCCCTTGCTC